>NC_049203.1:53835350-54152017 GCF_013347855.1 Anguilla anguilla | reverse complement strand
AGGCAAAAGCCCCCCAGCGAAGATATTACAGAAGATATTGAATGGCCACGTGGCTGAGCTCACAGTGTCTCATAAACAGCCCCACAAGAGTGAAGTCAATTAATAACTGAAAAAATAACCATATTTGAGGCTGTTGGCTAATTCACTGTCAGCACTCTGCGAGCGGGCAGCCTTTTATGGGCCTGCTCAGTGGCAAATGAAACAGCAGGAAGGGCTGTTTCACTCAAATGGATGTATAAAAAATACATTCCTTTTTCAGCTCGCCTCGGCAGTGGGCTTTTTGAAGAACAGGGTGCTAAAAATGGCTGTCACTGGAGCTCACTATACCAAACTTGTGACATTACTACCATTAAAGAGAAGGGCAGAGGAAAATATAGGTGACCATGGACTTATTATTATAAGCTGTATCATTTTCTGTATGTTTCTTTTTTTTACGATCCCATTGTATCATCACAGTAAAAATACTCTTCTTTCATCAATGAGATTCCTTTAATTGGTTCTAGGTAGGGATGGACGATGTGATTTTCTGACCGATACTGATTCCGATTATTTAGGGGAAAAATCAGCTGATAGCGATACTGGTTGTTTTATGGTTCCGCTTCCATATACTTTATGAACAACCATTTAAAATCTTGCCATTCTAATAAACACAACTTTAATCAAAAATGTCTTCACATTCATCCAGCTTAAAATTCATTCTTCCAACTGAAAGTGCATTCTTGAAATATCAGTGTTTCCCCTAGAGTTTATTTCAGGCCTGGTGGTATGCACCGAAAGACCTAAATAGACGCAACACACAGTGTGGCATATTGGCGTGGTCGGATGGTGCAGCAGGCAGTCTGAAATTTATTTTTGCTTTCAAATTTCTGTTTGCTCTGTATATTCAAGAGTCAAAATGATCACAAGGAGAAGATAGATTTATTCTCTGCATTTATTGCAGAGTAATAAGTTGTATAACCTGTGCCACATTATAATTAAGACTCCAAAATTGCATTCAGAGCATATTTAACAATGCTACAAAGAAGATGTTTTTTAGAACATTCAGTAAAAATATATTAGATCAAATGAATTTACTTTTGATTAAATTTAAGTGGCAGGGAGCTGGGAGTTACTGGATATGAAGCATTGCTTTTGGAGAAAAGAATATGAACACACGTAACAGTACTATGCAGGTTTAGCAAGGTTTTATGCACATTGTGCATTAATGTCTCCTCCTCTGACCTTTACGAAATATTAGCACATCACAGATACAGGAAAAATATGTTTAATACTTGGTTGTTCCTCCTCCGCATTGGAATTTTTATTCTTGGGTAGAACATGCTCATGTTGTCGTAAAATTTCTTCTTACCCTGAAGAGTGCCTGACATTAAAATAAATTAAAAAAACATTTTGTTGGCCTGGCAGCCCACCAGGTCTGTACAATTATAGGACCATCGGTTGTTTTCAAACTATCGGCCAATGGCTGAGTGTAGTATTATCAGCCGATACCAATGGTTAGCCGGTCAATCGGTGCATCCCTAGTCCTACGCTGTTGTTTTATGTCATGGTTCTGGGGTGTAGTGGCCTTTTGCTGCCACTAGAAGGCACCTGGCCTTTGAGAAGTTCTTAATTTGTTCCAGGTGTCTGATTTCCCAATTATTTTCACCTGGGGAGGTGCCTTTAAAAGCACTGACAGAACAGCCATCTGCGCTTCTGTGTAAAATCCTGTTAACACAAAGCCGGTAAGGTAGAGGTATAGGTGCTCGGTGGACGGTGTACTGTGTACTGTGTACTGTGTACTGAACTGTGTTGTGGTTGGTTCTGTGTCCTCTTAAGGCGAGTCAGTCTCTTAGCGCAGTGTGCGCATTCTGACACCTTAAGAGCATTTATACTTTTATTTTGAGCTCGTGTGAGCCGGTGGGTATCGGGACGTTGTCCCGGGTAATGTATTTTGTTTGTGTTTTTCTGAGCTGCGTCTCAGGGTTTTCTTTTCGCTGAGTAAGTTTTGCTACTCAGTTGTCTTTTCATTTGAGACCAGTTTTGGGTTTGGTACCAGAGCTTCGCCTCTGTACCACTGGTCCTTTTCTTTTTTCGCCCTGGTTTTCACGGGTCGCTTTTGGTTTCGCAAGCCAGTTTTACGGCTGGACAAGGGGGTCCTTCGGAGTGGTTTTTTACTCCGTGTTTTTTTGTTGTTGTTTAGGATCCTTTGTGTGCGGGAGTTGCTCTCCCAAGGATCGTATTGGTTTTGTGTTTTACTTTCGGGTGTTCCCCTTCCTTTGTCCTTCGGGACTTTGTGGCTAACGCTTCCGGTAGCGTTAGCTTTTCGTTTACCTATATTTGTCGCTTCTGGTTCTCCAACACCCCCACACCGTTATAGTTTTACACTGCAGGGGAAAAATGTATTCTCCTTATCTTTTTCTTCAAGAGTATTATGTAAACATTCAAATACTAGATGGAAAAATTAGTCTGTTTTCCTCTACTAGCTCTTCATCTGCATTGAGAAATAAAACCATCCAGTGAATTCTTACATTCGACTGAACTGCAACTCCATGCTTGTTGGTGCACATATTTTTCTGTGACAGAAATGCTTTTCCGTGTGGTCACAGAGAGATACTCTACTGAATAGTAAATAGTGAAACCTGACAAGCCCTGAAACTCTGACAGCGAGGTGTCAAGTTGGTTTCTGTTTTGGGCTGTAGGCAGCACACCTAAGCAAGTCGGTTCACAAAGCAAACGGCCATGCCAGTGAAATTCTGGGAGGGAGGGGCAGAGGATCAAGGATAAACCAAACACCTCTAGATCAGAGGACATTATTCACTGTGATGAAGGAGTTTGTTCAGAATGACCATTACAGCACAGCAACCTGTTATTCTGATTTGAGTTTAATAGCCCGCATCTGCTCAGTGTGGACTGAGGACCCGGTGCTGGGCTGAGTCCGTGGTTCTGCTGCTCTGCCAGGGCAGGTGTCCAGGCCCTGGCAGGAGGTATTAATGGCCCATTTTATAAGGCCCTCTCCCAGATGCTAGGAGACAAGAGTCTGCGGCTTCAAGGAGCTGCAGACAAACCGCTTCAATTTCCTGCCCAGACCCTGGCTGCCGGCTACGCCCAGACTCAAACTGAGAGGAGACAGGTGGAAGAGGACAGCTCCCATCTATGATTCTGGGAGGAGAGGGGCGCATGGCGGATGCCGCTGCACAGCGAGTGAGATAATGGTAGTGTCATGAATGGTAATTGATGACAGCTTCTCCTCTCTTCCAACCGACCCCCGCTACCCCCACCCCCACGCCCACCCACCATCATCCCTCCAGCGCTCTCTCTCATCAAGGCCGGTAAATGAAGAAAAATCCTGGCTTCATGTGATTTCAGCTGCCGAAGGTGAGGGCGAGTGATCTTTTCCGGAGCGTTGCCGGAATGTTCTGTATTCCCGCAGGAGAGAAGAAGCCCGGGGCGCTGATCTGTGCTGAGGACAGCACAGCACCATTCAAAATGGAGCAGACACACGTGCACACACGCATTACATTTCCAAAAGTATGTGGACACCCCTTCTAATTAGTGGTTTTGGCTATTTCAGCCATACCCATTGCTAACATTTCAGCCACAACAGGCTTGCATAAAATCAAGCATACAGCCATGCAATCTCCATTGTCAATAGAATGGGTTCTACTGAAGAGTCAGTGACATTCAACGTGACACTGTCATAGGATGCCACCTTTTCAACAAGTCAGTTTGTCAAATTTCTGCCTTGCTAGAGCTGTCCCAGTCAACTGTGAATGCTGTTATTGTCAAGTGGCGGCAGTTACAGCAGGGGGGTACAACTTCATATTAATGCCCATGGTTATGGAATGAAATGTTCAACAAGTACATATGGGTGTGATGTTCAGTTATCCACATACTTTTAGAAATTCAGTATTCTGTATGTATACTGATCGACCTTTTGAACGCCTGATTCAAAGCCACTTTTTGCAGTCACAGAAATTGTTAAAAATGTTACGTAAAACATGCTTACTGCACATTGACTTAAATTAGGTACAGTATGTCTGTATCTGTACCTTTTTTTCCAAATCATATATGCAATGTAAAGAAGTACATGATCGTTTGCCCATGTTCATCCTACCTGACATCATGGTACTGATGGTTAGTTCAAGGATCATCCAAACAACTAGTGCTTTGTGCCTTATATCAGTATGGCCTCACTTTGTACAGCCTAGTCTTGCTAGGTAAATGTCTCCCAGGGGACTTTTGTAATGGTGCCACCCAAATGCTCTTTTGGCTTTGGATTTCATGTGATCATTTACATTTACTTTCTGTCTTGGAATGGTATGATAAAATTATTTGATTCTTAACTCCTTAGCAAGCGCTGATGGATGTTGTTTTTTGTTGTTGTTTTTACAGGTGATGTACGTAATATGCATTAACAACCGCATCAAAGGTTACCCACCCAAAATTGTAACACTTTTTTGTGGACTTTAGAGTGATAATGCAAAAGTAACTCTGGACCTGCAGCTATGGGTAAAAACTGCAAACTGGCAAATTTACAGGAATGCTATTTATGTGGATTGTCTCTGTGAAATCAACTAATGAGTTTATTTACCCACTTAAAACCCAGGGTTTTTCTGTAAGAGTTCCCTCTGTCTTAAATAAATTCCATTATCTCCAAAATGATATACTGTCCGATCGTGGCTCCAAGCTTGAAATAAAGAGCACATTTGCACCAAAATGACGAAATCCCCTGGTTCTACGAGAGTCTCACTCAGCAAACATACATAGCTTGACTCCTGCCACCTGCAGGTAGAGTTTAGTAGTGCTGTGTAACTCTGTCACTCTTACCAGACACTTTGTTGGGTGACCGTTTGGAAGTGTTTATTATGAAAAAAAAAATTGCAGTTCGCAGTTTAAGTCACTTAAAGTTGGTGCTGCATGATACTACAACTCCCATCCACATCCCCTTCTCGCTGTTGCCTACAAGGCAAACTTTAAACACGGCACTGCATACAAATGTGTGTTTAATCTACTCATTGCAGCTTCAAACTGTTAGTTCAGTGACACACCACAACAGTGGAGAGTGCAGATTAAGATTCTGCGGTTGCGATCGGAAAAAAAACACGGAAGTGACAATGACTGCTGCACCAAGCGCAGAGAACAACAATAGCTTGGTAAAGGAGCATAAGAATAGAATATAGAATAGAATATCTCAGCAATTATTTCAGCTGGAAGGAAGGTGTGAACTAATTTCAAAAGCTACGGAAATGAACTTGAAGAATACGAGACTGTAAGATGACTTATAACGTGGTTTCCAGCTAGAATCACAATGGGTAGATCATAGAGAGGGTCGATTTCTCCTTTTATCTTGTTGCGGACATTTTTTAGATTATAAAATATCCTGAAGTGTCAATTACAGCCCTCCTTTGAGAGGGGGACTGCCTTGTTATATCTTTTGTTATCTTAGTGATCTTACCAATTGCGGCAGAGTTTTTTTTTTTTAAATCAAAGTGCAAAGAGTCCAAGCTTTACAATGGTATATGGGTCATAGCGCAGAACCTTGAATCAATGACCTGCACCCTCAGTCAATGATAAAAGCAATAATTTAAGTTAATGTCATTGTTTGATGCCAGCATCTAATTTCATGGTCATTGGGCTTTAAGAGTTTAAACATCAGAATGGTTATTTACTCTGCTCAGGTGCAGCATTCAAATGCTCTACCAGGCCATGTTGTAATCTGATGCAGCACAGAAATTTTGGAGACTCTAAAATTGTACCCAGACAACTCTACCAGTCCATGTGGGTGGCATTCTCAAAAAGTAACCTCTGTGCTAGATATAGTCTGTTTTGGTGAGTATTTACAATGCCTTTGA
This sequence comes from Anguilla anguilla, assembly GCF_013347855.1. NCBI lineage: Eukaryota > Metazoa > Chordata > Actinopteri > Anguilliformes > Anguillidae > Anguilla > Anguilla anguilla. The sequence goes on along the minus strand of NC_049203.1, from coordinate 54,146,186 downwards.
TTGAGGAGATTAAGGTGAAAAACATGCTTCTCCATTCCTTTTCTCAGTGATAATTTGCTCCTCCCCTCCTAGACTCAAGAATGGATGCCTTGAGGCTGCCGTCAAATGCAAGTAAAATTAGACAAAAATTGAAGCAAAAAGCTAAATAACTTCTGGCTTCATGAATAGGGACACTAGTTTATCTTGGGCATGTGACCCAAAAGGATTTCAACTTGCATTCCCATCTCAATCCTCAGGGGGCGCTGTAGGCATTGGACTGTTGCAATCACTTCAGTAATTATACAATTGCTGATCAGTTGTGACCTCATAAAAGCAAGTAGCAGAGGAAGGATTGCAGTAAAGGACATGGACCGAACGTCTAACACAAAAAAAGTTTTGAGCAGCTGGGTGCAAGAGTACCTTCCTAGAACACTGCACAGCAATGGAGTCAATTTATTTTGTAGAATTTGCTAAGAATCCTTAAAAAACAAAAATAGACTGGCATTTGCACACAAAAAAAACAAAAAAACAATTCCAGTCTGAAATAAACAAGGAATCCTGCAGTGAAAAAAAGTGAAATGAACAGGGAACACATGTTATCCATAATTTGATGGATACTTGGATAGATGAAAAAGCTGACAAAATCCTTTTTTCAAATAGGCATGTATGAAATGACAGAACTGGCCAAATCAGGTGACAGTATGCATGTGGTCGCCGCAGAGTCAACAGATGGCACAGACAATTTGTTCTGCAAGGAAAATCATTTCCATCCAATTCAAAAGTTATTCTTGTCAACACTGTGTGCCTTGATGCTGTAAATTCCTGCTCAGTCCTGTATAGTGTCAAACAATGCCTATGGAACTTGTCGATTTCAACAATGTAAATGCATTTGTCTCAGATAATTCAAGTACCATTTTGACAGCATGCAATGCAACACTGAAAGGCTTGATGCCAAATGCGATTCTTTCAACTTCAAATGCTCACAATGTGGCACTTGAGAGGCCTTTGGGCTAGTCAACATATTAGTTGGGGTAGTCAAAGAGATTTTCAAGCATTGTCAAAGCAGAAAGCAGTGGTACATGACATGTTAAGTACAACAGAGCAAAGTTCAGACTTTGCTGTAAATCCTGAAAAATAAACTATATCAAACTAGTATTATTAATACCACTATTTTAAAAAGTTGCATTAGCTTATATTGTGCAGTACAACTAACAAAATATTTGTAGATTGATTAATTATATTTTATTACTCCATTCAGGTGCAAACCAAAATTACCAAGTTCATGTAACTAAGAATTTTACACTGGGCCAGTGTAAAAAAATAAAGCTTGTGGGGTAAAAAATAAATAAACAAGGCATGACTCATTTATGGCTGCTGTGCCAGCATAAAAAGCTTGCCACCAGAATTTGTAGTCCACAGAGGCAAAAAAGTTTGACTAATCAGTTGGCACATAACACACAGCTTCTTCACATAGCGTTAGGGAAATTAAATAATAAATTAAAATGAGAGGAATTAGTTTTAATCACTAAGAAAAAAAGATATACCTTTCTGTTAACTACCATGTTAGCTTTCATCATAACCAACAATTACAAACCTGCGCTTTAAGATTGTTTAAAAACTGCAAATTGCAGATCTTTACCATAAACATTCTCGAGTGTGAGTGAGAAGGAAGATGTCTACATGTATCCACAAATAATATTGATAAAATGTACATTGTAATGTAATTTTGCAATGCAAATAAAAATAATTTTATTACTTGCTAAATGGCCTAATTAAGTAGAGCTGGCTATATCTGATGGTATAGAGTATTTTGTGACTTAATTTCTGCATTCATAATCAAGAAAGCGACTAGGCTGACCAACCACTGCTACTTAATGGTAGTATTGTAATTGCTTAAAAATGTTTAGACTAGCGAACCATTTTTTACAGTGCATGATAAAGAGACAGAGAAATTAGTATTCTGCTGTACAGCATATGTACTGGTTTGAGAGCAGGGATCGGAACACATGAAACAATAAGGCTGACCAACTGAAAAACATTAATGTAAAAACTGAAAAATTACAATCAGAATCAGCTGGTCCTTTCAATTGAATTATTGGCTCATAAACAAGACTCAAGATTTTGAGACAAAGGCAAGTAACCAACACCATTTATGCAGAAAGATATGTCTTTTTATATGGGCATGATCACAGTAACGCTTGACAGTGGAGACTATTAAACTACTGACTGGTTTAGACTGACTGATCAAGTCTTGCACCTTTATTTCATTTTATTTCTTTTTTATTTCATTAATTTCCCATTTAGAATGGCAACCGCAGCCACATTCATACTGCAAAGCCCTCTGCCAATTTGGCAGACATCTGCAGTTCTCTGAAACATGTGTTATTGCCAGCTGTTTTTTTTCACACTGCAGGCTACATATAAGCTTGCATAGAGTGAAGTTGGAGGAAGACCTTTCATATGTGGTTTTTGCATGCATGCAGTCCATGGGCACCCAGTAGACTAGCAGGCTTCCCAAGGTACTGATGAAGATACATTAGGGTCTGTAGATCCCTAACCAAGTGAACCCACCCATACCTGGGATTACATACTCAGCAACTGCGCATCATCCTATGGAGTTGACACTTTTGACATTGGCATGGACGCAATGTGGTGCTTTAATCAGATGATCCATCTAGCTGCCCCATCTTTATTTTATTTTACTTAATTGTTTTTAGCCTTTCATATTTATGCTCACACTGCTACAAGCTATTTCATTGTTACAATTTTGTTATTTAACCTTTTTTGTGCAGATGATATAATTACAATTTACAATTTGATATTTAGTAGACACTCTTATCCAGAGCAATGCTTCCCATTGTCGTAGAAAGAAAACGTTACTATTCAACACTAAAAAGGTTCATTGCACAGCACGTGACTGTGTGGAAACATTGCTGTCAATCATTGTTAGCACTTCATTAATGACAGTTGATGTAGATTACTGGGGAGGGGCAATAGGATAATTGACAGTTAAGAAAGTTTGACTGACCACTTGCTAAAGGATGACTGAATTGCAGATGAGAATATTGCTTTAGATAAACTGGTGTACCTATTCATGAAAACATAGACCCAATGTTCATAATGGGAACAAGACTCTGGTACAAAATGTTCAGAGATAAAGTGAACATTTCACAGAGTAAAGTGAAGTCCTCTTTTATAGTATTTGAGGCACATTACATTAATCCCCCCGGGGTATAAAACAGCACAGTCGCTGGTGATTGCAATCTGGAGGACAGTCACCGTGCTGCTGTAATGAGATGTCCCTGGAATCGATCAGACTCTGAGGTGTCAACTTCACAGGTGGGGAAACATTAGGAAAGCCAGTCCTGTGCTGAGCCGGCCCATTCTCCAAGCCACAAAAGCAGTTGTTTGTGGCCCTGAGATTCTGCTAAAGCAGTGGTAACCAACCCTGTTCCTGGGGAGCTGCCATCCTGTAGCTTTTCATTACAACCCTAATTTACCACACCTGATTTAACTAATTAGCAGCTGAACAAGATCTCTAGCTGTTGAATGAGGTGAGCTTTGTTAGGCTACAGTGCAAACCTACAGGACGGTAGATCTCCAGGAACAGGGTTGGTTACCACTGTGCTAAAGGATTCCCCAATTTTTTTAATACAAATCAAAGCCGGTTTGAGCCAAAGGTTGGCTCTGGTTTTGCGAGTGCAAACATGGCATTAACATTTTCTGTGCATGCCCCTACCAAATGTTATGTTTCCTCCGCATAACACAAGGAATTCTCATAGTGTCCTTGTACAGCTTGTAATTGAACAGTGAGTAGTCCTTAAGAATTGGGAGCCCTCAGCCACTGGGCTGATGTGTGAAAGACTTAAACAGCAACATGCAGGTAAAATTTCTTGATGGATTTACAGTTCATGGAGAGGATGGTTTGAAAAAAAAAGTTTAAAATTTTTTTTATTTTTATAATCACATGCCAAATGGGCAGAAATTCAGTAAAAAAATTTTTTTTTAAAGTAGGTATTCTAAGCTACGCCCCCTAAAAAATGTTGATATCAGCTGGTGACGTAACAAAGGGGAGACCATTCCTTGCCTGACCAGACCCCACTAGAGCACAGTAGTAGGTTGGCAGTAACACAGGTTACTTGTAAGTCAGTCAATCGATTTAGCCAGTAAGTCTCACAGATAGCTAGGACGCTGAACTATTTGTGTTTGTGCAGGCTGTGCAAACTCTAGCCTGTCAGGGCATGGAGTTCTCACCACTAATTTAGTTGGCAGCCCTAAATCAGGCTATAGGCTACAGACTAGCCTATAACTAGACTAGCTAACGTTACTGTCTATAGTCATTCATGGAGAACAAGCCGATTATGCTTGAGCTGGCAGAGGCTGGGCACATCCCTTAACACTGCTGCATGTGTGATAGGGTGTTGTAACAGTTGGCCTGCTAGCAATTTATGAAAGAAAAAATATTGTCCACATTAGTTTTATAGAGTCAGACTGTTGATGTGCATTCATTTAGAACCATGATTAAGGTTTTGCCTGCCTTATTTCATAGCTGGATGTTTATTGAAAATGAATGCACACCCTTGGACCAATCAGAATAAAGTATTCAGTCAGGCTGTTCTATAAAGCACAATAAGCACAACATGAACATGAGGATTTTATTCTCCATGGCATGCATAGCTATTTCTCATATAATGTATTTTAAGAGGGTAAATAATCCCTCTAAACAGCTTGTTAAAATTTAAATTCTGAGATTGCAATTGTGGTTGGAACTAAAACCAGCATACACAGTGGTCCCCCAGGACTGAGTTTGGGAATTACTGACGTAAACGCATGTTTTCAACAACTTTAATGGATTGAGAGATGGTTGTAACTAAAACCAACATACACAGTGGGTCCCCAGAGAAATTACAATGTGAAGACATGTAATTTGAATGATGCATTGAAATTTTCAAAAAGAGATCATAGCATTATTTCATTTTTGGTGCCAGTACATTCTAAAGAATATGGAAGAAATAAATCACTAATGTCATGATGTCATATGCAAGTAGATTAACTGGGTGCCATTAGGAAACACAACAGTGTAATGAATCCAGAAGATATAGATATGGAATTTCACAACATTCTACGTAAAAATAACAATAGTCTTCTTAAGGAAGAAGTCTCTGTGTAACTGAATGTGTTGCACATTTTTATTAATTACACTCCCGCACTATCAATTGCAAGAGATTGAAGAAAGCAAGATTTTCCTCTTGCTGTGGTTTTAGAGGAGTGGCCAGACTCCTTTGCTGCAGCAGCCTATCCTCGGACACACATTTACTTTTTTTTTTTTTCCTGAATTTCAAACCAGCCGCTTGATTCGACTGGCTTCTTCCTTTATTTCCATTTTATCAAAACGCCAAAGCTTTGATTTTTTTCCCCCACCACGATGGCAAGGTGGCTGTTAGGCTAATGGTCGAGCAGGCTTCGGTATCAAGCTGAAGACTGCTGCTCCTTTATAGCATGCGCCTGCCTGCCTGCCTGCACTGTGAGATTTGACTGGCTTGCGTCAGGAATCTATTTTTAGCCACATTCCCATGACAATAGAAGGCAGGTCCTTGACGAATCACATGACATGGAGTCCTGGAGAGGAAAACCTTTGGCTCTTAACGTGGTCAACATTGACTGTATTGATCCCTTTGTTCAAAATAAGAGGACATTTGCCTCGGCAGGGGTTTTATCGCCCTCCCAGAGCAAGAGCACGTCTTTCTCTGATGTTCCTCATTTTAACTGATGGTGACATTTACGATGGTTTAATCGACAGCCAAAATTCACTGATACTTACTTTTTTCAAAAGGCACACACCGATCGAAAATGTGAAAGAGCCATCTTTATGTTCAGGGATTGGAAGATTCTTAAAAGAAAAAAGGAAAAAAAGGAAAGCTGCAATTCATACTAATTAGGCAAAAAAATAAAAATACTTTATCAGTTTAAAGGGATAGTTCTCTTTCTGCAATTATTTTATATATTTTCAGAAGTTACTAGAAACACAGTGTCACAGTTTTCTTGCATTAAACCATGAATCCGCCAATGCCCATACATCCATTGTAAAACTGGAAAACTCGTAAACTTTTGTAAATATCTAAAATATTCTTCATCACACACAAACTAGACAAATGAAAAATGTACACTAAATGATATTTAAAAAGACACCAGGAATGAACTACCCCTATAATGAAAATTAAGATGTTGGATTAGACATTATAAATCTTCTCAGAATCTCTAAACATCTATCCATATTATGATATTTCTGCACAAAACACTGCCACTTGATGTCTGTCCCTAAAGAATTCCCCCAATGCCTTCAAGGCTGTATCTAAAGTATAGATACCTGCCCAACTTGATGGGTCTTTTCTCAAATAATGACATTACACAGATTGTGGCTATAGATTATTACAGAAATAAAATTGCTGCAGTTAGCACTCAGTTAAAAGGTCAGGTTTTCTTATAAAAATAAAATAAAAATAGATAGATTTAACAGAGAGAGGTCCACTCAGACTTCAGGTAATATAAAATGCATCTATACAAATTAAAGAGACTCTTTGGAGAGAGAAAAACGTGATTGTATTAGCTTGAAAAATAAATTTCACTCATTTTTAGGAAAGTCAGAGATTGACATGTTGCACATTGACATTTCACAAGGATGGGAAAAAACCTTGAATATTAAGATTATAGATTATGATACCAATTAGCAGAAATGTAGCCATAAAACCTCAAATAGTGCACACAGACATTACCCTCATGTCTATGTTTTACATCTCTCCTTGGTGTAACATTATGAATAAAGATAACAAGCTGTTCGTGGTTGAATACCATCTTAGGTAAACATTGGAGCAGTTCCTTTTTGCAATTGAATATTCAAATTCAAATGTCCATCAGCCCAAATTAAAATAAACCATTTTAATGGTGCTTTACACATGACATAACCACCTTCATAAGCACTACATAGACATTAATAAATGATCATGGCATACAAATAATATGTAAGTAATATGATGTGTACAATAGATGAAAGAAATAAATGTACATTCATTTTAAATGACCAAAATGTACCTCTGGCTAGAACAAATGACATGGGACCTGACTTCACATTTTAAAAGTTATTCCAAAAATGTATTGCTGCCTTATTTGCAAGTAATTTTCACAAAAATATTGAGTAGATCTTGACCAGCAAATCATGTTTTAATGTTCCCTTTGACATCACTTTTCAATTGAAAATGTCAAAGTTGTCTCGCATTAAGCAGATGTTTAGACACTCCAGACTCCAAGAAAATGGCATGTATCATTCAGCCATTAGAGTTTCCAAGTTTGTCAAACTCCTGTGGTAAGGGTCAAATTCTGAAGATTAAATGATGCTTACCTAACATTAGTGTGTTCTTTCTATTTAGCCCTGAATTTAAATTTTAAATGCTATATTTGATATATTTTTCAAAGCCGGTGTAGATATCATAACATAGATATGACACAGAAATAAGCATAGTTATTTTATAATATTTTAAAAATCCTGCATAGTATGCCTTCAATCTGAACAATCATATATTGCGTCCCTGTAATGCTATTTCTTTTGACATCTTTAGAGTCTTGCTTTAAACATTTTCCCCCAATGTTAACGATAACAATTTGGGACTGCTGACTGTCCCTCTGGAGATATTGCTCCCAAATAAAAAACAGCTCTGTAGCTAAAACACTTACTTATATATAAATAAATAAAAACACTTATAAAAGACCTACTCATAAAAAACAAAATTTTAATAAATGAAATCTGATAAGCCAGTTTTCCACACTACAACCCACCCTATTTATAGTCATGTCATGCTAGATCTCCACTGCCGATTAGGGAGAGTGAAGGCATCCACTGATATCCTCCAAAGCAACTGTCGCTGGAATTGACTGGTGCTGATGCATCTCACAATCATTGTCAAATGGGGACACATGGGAAAAACTAATACAGTGGCACCTGAGGAATACTGACTGACTTAAACCCACCTTAGCACTGGCAGGATGATAGCAAATGTGTTCCTTGACTCTTGGTTGACATGACTGAAGCACAATGTCTTGACTTTAATTACGTTACTAATGAGCAGTGTCGCAATTTTAGTACCCAGTCTGCTCTCCCAACGATGCCTCCCATTCACCATGTTGCCTCACTCCTCTTCTGACTTCTCCAGCTCTTAGTTTTGTGACCTGGTATTGCTGACTAAATGTCACAACTTGATGCTAGGGAGATTATAATATTAATATTATATAAAAAAATTATATTTCAACATGAATTATTTAATTTAAAAAATTATCTCTATAGTTCAATCATTTAGATCTGCAGCTTATGTCGAGATTCCATTGTGATGAAAAGATATCTTTTTATTACATGGCATTGTTAAATTCTGATTGGTCACTTCAGGAATTTGACAGTCAAATATTTCTGAATAATGACTGCTGTTATGGTAACAGACTGCTTTAATTTAGAGTGCTTTTCATATCACTCTGCAGTCGTAATTTTCATATTTTCTAACTCAACACCTGGTGTCAATTGCCTCGCATCATAGGCCTATATTATTTAACAGGACACAATGGAAAATGAGTTTCAAATTATTTTCAATTTATTTGAACTAATGAAATCTCTTTAAAACAATGCTTTGTATGGTAATTATTCATTTAATAAACATGATAATCCACTTCCAGGAGGTCTGCTTTCGCAAAAAAAATACCTTCACAGAGGCAGCCCCACTCTGGTTCTTTGCCTATGCGTTGGTCATTATTTTTTGATAGCAGACCACCTCATCATGGATTATCCCTTACTAATTATAGCCTATTGATTTAGTTGACATAGTATGTTACCTAGCATTTGAGTGGTATGAAGTGGATAGCTGTGCTGTTTCATTTAACTGCCAATACCTGTGCTTTAATTTGACCCATGACCCAACCCCAAGCATCTCATATTGATGGTTCTTTCATCCTGAAGAAACATCAAATGGTTGGCTTTTCGGCCTCCCTGACCAGGGTTTTGTAGGTTTTTGTGAGAAAGGTAACCTGCTTGGAACTCATTTTAGGGTAATTCCCATCACTTAAAATTCAAACTACAAAATCTGTTGCGTTAACATTTGGGAGCCTTTGGTGAGCGTTGGACACCACCTATAATGACAAATGTGCTACCCCTTGGTCATGGCACATTTATATGGCAATGGGCATGCACATAGTATAAGTATCTTGTTTAAGAGAAGAGGAGACTGTGCCAGAAACCTTCCAGAGTCAAGGTGATCTTTCAAACTACAATGGTATTGAACCTGTCACTGACTGGTGGCCACAAAGGCATTGAACCTGTTGCTAACTGGTCGTGCTTACAAAGGAACCACAAACAAAGGGCAAAATACAAATGGGATCAACCCCATCCCAATAGGCACAAAAGAGTACTCAGAGAAAAATTTCAATCAGAAATCATCTTTTTAAAATCATCATTGACATTCTGGATCCGGTACATGTTCATGTTAAGTTGTTCTCCTATACAAACCTTTAATTAAGATCCTTAATGTAAAGTAGGATACGTTCTTGTTGCATTTGGATACAAGGCTCCAGCGACATGTTCCATTAAACAAGAGCTGTTAACCCTCTTCAGCAAGACAAGGCCCTAATCAAGCTCAAGCCGGCCATGGTCCCAACAGAATGTATGCTGTGAATACAAATGAGAACCCAGGAAGCAACCAAAACCAAAGGGCAAAATACAAATAGGATCAACCCCATCCTAATAGGCGTGAAAGAGGACACTGGCCGACCTTTCTGGGAGCGTGGGGGTTGAAGCGGGTTTGTTTTAACCCTTGTGAAGATGAAAGCAAAGGTGATGTGTGTGGGGCTGCAGGAAGGAACAAGTTAATTAGTGGTTCACTGACAGATTGATCCTCTGTCTTCGGCTTCAGGTGTAATCCACTGCCTCATCACTCCGGTTCTTTTTCATATGGAATGAAGGTAGCTTAAAGCTCTTCGGCCTGATTAAGGCCTTTACTTTTGGTGTGGGGTGGGCTGTGATGGAAAGGAAGAAAAAATGTGGCTAAATCCATTACAAAAGGTCACTTTGCTTGTAAGACTTGATCACAATTAGCTATCATTAATATTATTTATTTTTTTAGCTAATATCTCTTTTAAGATGTGAATCCCATTACAGGACTAATTTATTCCTCCTGGGAACCCCTTCACGGCTGTTATCATGTATCTAATTAATACATCATTTTTAGAACTGTCTGTGTGCCCACCTTGGGTGCCCATCCATAACTGTGGATGAGAATCCTCAAGGAAAACGATGAGGTCACATCAGTCCACCTGATCTAAGCTTTGGTAAATGGCAGCAGTAGATCATGGCTCTAAGTGTTCAGATGTCCCTTTCAAAGCATATGTCCTTGACTCCTCTGGTGTTCATGAGGGGATTGAAGCCAGGGGAAGGTATACTGTTCTGTGCCCAGCCTAAGGCTGCTGGCTGCCTAAACCCAAATAGCTGCCAGTACACAGATTCCTCAATTACACTTCTCCAACAGCTTCCTCAAGTGTCAACTTGCCTATGTGTGTGTGTGTATGTGTGCATGTGTGAGCGTGTATGCAACATGGGTTGCTGTTCCCCTCTGCACTCCGCTCCAGCAAGGTCGCGCTTTTACATGTATGTGTTTCTCTCACCTCATCCTGGCACCCAGCCAGGGAGGGCTCGGCTTCATTGATAATTTCATGAGGCAGTCTGAGGTGAATGCAAAAATAAACACCTGTTACTGGTGCTGCAGTCATCAAAGGCTCCTTTAATATTCCTTTCAATTATTAATTACCAAAATGTGGGACTTTCCTTTAATTCACTGCTTTTACAAAGGCAACCAGCGATTTGGAAAACTGGTTTCATACATGCAGAAAGTGTTATGCAACCAGAATGCTAGAGATGGGATTGTGTCTGTTTTTGCCTGTAAAGTATGATGAATCCTACCACGTGTGAAAAGTAAATGTCACACCATTGAAACCAAATTAGTAAATTAGACTGGAATTCCACTATCTTTATAATGCGGAGTGGTGTTATCCAGTTTGGGAATATTTGCTTAGGTATGTAAAATTCTGGATATGGTCAAGCATGATTCATTGTTTACAAATAGTCTGTTATTGTGGCTGTTGCACTCTTTTAGAACAGCATATCCTGAAATGTACCTTTTAAATGCATGTACAAAAATGTTAATTTCTGGAAATACAGTAGCCTTCCCGACTGTTTTTTTTTTTTTTTTACAATCAACAGAGTGGTGGCCTGGTGTGCAACACTGCCTGATGTTTTTGATTTTACATTTATGTCAAAGTAAGCAGCCTCCACTTACTCCCAGACTGGTGTGTTACATGGGTACCATTTAGCTGGGCACTTCCCACAGCCGTAACTGCTTCTCTGAGCACACTAGTCATACTCACGCATGTGAGTCACGCATGTGTGTGTGTGTGTGTATGTGCGTGCGTGTGTGTGTGTGTGTGTGTGTGTGTGTGTGCATCTTTGTATCTGTGTGTGTGTGTGTCTGTATGTGTACGTGTGTGTGTTTGTTTAAGACACAAGCACATGAAGTGTCATGGCACCTGGATGCTGAAAGGGATCATCTGTCTACAAGCCTCTTGGAAAAGGATCACCCTGGCAACAGTCCCACATGCACAAGGAGCCAGGGGCTGCTAGACTGACACAGGAAGGAGTCTTACTCAGTGCAGGAGCTGAGGGAGCCACTTAGTATGCGCCCCCTGTTCTCTGTAAACGTCCTCAGCCCTTTATTGGAAAAAAGGCTGTGTGCCTGGGTCTCTCTCTCACTCTGTTTCTTGCTCCCTCTTTCCCCATCTCTCTCGTTACGTATGTTCACCCCTCATTTCCCCACCTCAGTTTTCACTCTGCCTCTCTCTGTTTTCCTTTCCTTTTTCCCTTTTTCTCTCCCTTCCTCCCCTTTATTTCTCCCTCTCTCCCCATCCTTTCCTCTCTGTCTCTTTATGTCCCTCTCTCTCCCTTGTCTCTCTCCACATCTCAGTCTCGCAGAAGCAGGCAGCAGCCGTATGCTAAGCTGAGAAGCCTCTGATAGCCACAGAACAATACAGTTGCAAATAAAGCCGAGTGCTCAGCTTGAGCTACGTGCTATGTCTTTGCTGTAGCAGTGGGCATCTCAGCACGTCTGCCTGATTTGCAGATTTCCACTGTTTTGTCAAAGGCAGCAGGTGCCGGTAAGCTTGCGAAGAAGAATCCCCCAGCTCTGTGGTGTTCCCCACTGCAGTGTTGATGTGACTGTCACTGGGTCGGGCTGGGGTGGGGGAGGGAGGGGGTGCCAACAGCCCTCTCTCTGCATCCTGCTCCCGGTGAGATTGATAGCCTTTGGACGGTGGTCTGAGGACGAGCGATGCCGCAGGACGTGCACAGAAAAACAGCAGCCAAGTGGCAACCTGGAACATTCCAGCCAGTCTTATAGATTCAAGGTGCATGCAAGCACCCACCCACACACACACACACACACACACGCGCACATGCGCCTATATGCATTCACACACACACTCACACACAACACACACATGCACAAACACACATGCCTACATTCATTCACACACACACACACAGCCACATACACTCACACACACACACACACACAACACTCATACACGCCTACATGCATTCGCACACACACATTCACATAATCGCATGTGCAGACTGCTCCAGGCATCTCACCTGTCTGTGACTGACACATCGGCACTCAAAAGACCCTCCCCTCCACTTCCTGACTGATTGATGCAGATGGATGAAGCAGGAGGGAAAACGTCCTCTCTACCTCTCTCTCTCTCTCCCTCGCTCTCTCTCGCTCTCTCTCTCCCTTGCTCTCTCTCTCTTGCTCTGCCTCTCTCCCCCCCTCTGTCTTTCTCATTCTCACTCCCTCTCTCTCGCTTTCCGCAACTCCGCTACGAGCGTCCGATCTCACACGGGGAAGGAGCCGATCTCTCGCGTGCGCACGGAGGGGGAAAAAAAAAGGGGAGCGAACTCCACATGAGAGGCACGGCGAGACGCAGGATCTGTGGGCTCCTGCCGGAGATGTAGGAGGTCCTCGGCGTGCTCTCGCGCGCGTGTGTGTGTGTGTGTGCGTGCGCGTGTGTATGCATGTGTGAGCCAGCACGGCAGCTGAGGACCAGCCGGAATGACCCGGGCAAACAGGAGAGCCGCGGAACGCCTGAGCGGGCTGGCCAGCCGGAGGACTCTCTGATTCCCCCGCTCCCTCCTCTGCTCTCTCGCCGGTAGCCTGAAAACAAGGGGAACAGTCACCTGTAGTCTGCCAGCTGATGGATAGCGAAACCCCAGCGGAGACAGGTAAGAATGAATGGGATCATGTTTTTTAAACTCTGATTCTGGCGGAGATCAGAACGTACTGTGAATCCGGCCACGCTCGTGGCTGCTGGCTGCCCGTTCGCCTCGGCTCTCTCCGTACCCCTCTTCTTCAGGAGTTGTTCAGGGACCGTACGGCCCCTGCATCTGGACTTTGCGGTTCGAACATTCTGTGTAAAATCACGGTTAAAATGAATCGCAATAAATTGTGATATAAAGTGCTGGCAGTATTAAGGGAGAAAAAAAATATCATCAATATTCAAAACACCAGTAAAAAGGTTGAAGCTATGTGCTTGCAATGCTGAGTGCCACTCCACAGCCTATTCCTGTTTTATTCTGGGAAGCATTGGTCAGAGCCCCAAGCCCTGATAATAAGAGGTCGAGATATTTTGTAAGTGGTGGAAAGAGACAGTCACAGTTGATAATAATCCTGTTTCGGAGAGCATGGGGGTATGTTGTCTTGTGAGGAGCACTTCTCTGATGTTAATACTGGTGAAGTGGTTTGGGAGGGGGGGCAAGGGAAGGGGTGGGTGGGGGGGGGGGGGGGTTTGGAGGATGGTGGGCTGTCCCATGTTTTTCCCATTGGTGGCACTGAAGTCTCCCCAGAATCATTGTTGTGGAGGGAGACAGAGATGTGCAGTTTGTTTATCAGCTGTAGATGTTGATGCAAGAAGGGGGATAGAGACTGTGGGACATTGCTTGGCAGAAACTGAGTGAGGAGCCACAGGTTGAGCACCAGCAAAGCTGAAGTGCAGTCCAGTGAAGGACGGAGGGATAAAGCAGGAGAGAGAGAGAGAGAGAGAGAGAGAGGTTGACAAAATTGTACTGCGGCTTTCACTGGTCACTGCAATGGATCAGAATAAATGACTGAAGAGCGTTTTTGTTTATTCTTTGATGGCATGCTGTTTTCATTTTAACTACCATGACATTGCCAAAATGGAGGCTTGCAAATGAGCCGTGACATCGTGCTATTGAAGAGAACTGGCCTTCTGCAATATTCTCTGGCTGATTCAGTTGTGGTGGATTAGTTTAGGGCACAAATGTCTCAGCAGTCTCATTTTCTCTGAATACTTCACTTTGCATCAGTTCATTTATCTACATTTCTTATGTAAATTAGTTTTCCCATTTGCTGCAATGTAACTTTGTTGGTATTCAAGGTCTGACAGAATGGGGGGGGGGGGATTGGTCACCATTTTAGGGTTACTCCGATATTCCGATGATCACTACAATATTAAATTTGCAGTATGTAGTATGGGATTTCACATGTATGGAAGTTTAATACTGGATCAAGTCTTTCAGGTCCTTGCAAACCAGGTAACAGAAGAAAGGAGATAGGCACCATAAACAGTTATTTCAGTGTCAAACCAAATCTAAACTGATATAATTTATGTGCAGGCCTTCCATACTGAGAAACAGCTATGAAAAATAGCCAACGGTGCAGTCACTGTGTAGTAATCCAGAGGCACCAGTGCCTATAGAGATGTGATTTCCCTTTTATGAGAAGATGAAAACACCCCATATAGCTGAATATCAAGACCATCAGTGGTGGCCATATTTGAAGAACAAGCTGTGGGTGTTTTTTTTTTTCTTTTTGTCCTGTGCACAGGCTAGAGAAAATGCATTACCTCGCTTAGACAGAGCCAATGAATTCAGCAGGGCCAGCAGGAGTGAGCTGTGGGATCAATTAGTCCTGGAATCGACAGGCCAGAGCACCCCACCCCCTTATATTTTACTCTCGTAAATGGGGAACTGGAAGATTTGGAATACAAATTGTTCGTTCCATTCCCTCCCAATTAGCCAGAGGTTGATAAAAATGCCTTTGCGGAGTAAAAAGTACTTACCTTGCATAATGTAGTTTTCTTTCTCTTTTTTCATCTAAAGCATTTAATAGAACATTAAAAGGTAAAATGTGTGTCTTTTGACTGGACAAGTGGTAGGAGCATAGGAGAGTCACTTGGACTGTCTAAATACCACACTCACTGACTCTCTCAGGTAGAGACCGAGGTAGAGTTGTTGTGATAAATTCAACTCTTACATCACTGCTTTACGACCTGCACCCATATAGGGAAATCTGCAGCTGACAACATGTACTAACCAGCCTATGAGCCCAGTGTTGCCGTAGACCCTACAAGCCATGCAGTGTACTACAGGTGAGCTAGCACTGGGGATAGGAAAATCTCTCACAACCGGTAATCTGTATGCACTTGACAAGCTAGGAAGTGTTTACACATCATTCAACTGATGAACTCAAGACAAATTCAACCTACTGGGACAAAACCCGCTGTGTCGTGCCTCTGTGGACTCTAGGCCGCAGTTGGCCAATGACTGAGCCCCAATTAAAACAAGCACTGTCAAGCATTGTCAAGGCTGTAAGGCTTAGCCTCTGCTCATAACAGGTGATGCACTGATACAGACTGATGCACTGAGGAGGGCCAAGTTCTGCACTACCTTTGATATATGAGAAGAGTTGTTTACCTTTTCAGGGTTCATTATGTAATGGTAACTATTGATGTGATATCTAAATAATAATAATAATAATAATAATAATAATAATAAACAAATGAAATGAAGAACGAAATGGCTGGGTCAAAGGTGTTGCCTGCCATTGCTTTTACTTTACTATGTTTGCAAAAACAGCATGGAAAATTCATATTTACCATGTTCAGTACCCTACCAGCAGTCAATATGCCCACCTTCCAGATGGACCATTCTATGAGCAACAGTCACACGGAAGACCAATCCCCATATACCCATATGAATCCCCAAATGCGCCTCAAAGTTATTGGGTTATCTTAAGAAATACAGCAGGCAGTATGCTTCATTCTCTCATAAGTGCATAAATAGCGTATCCATTTAAGTGCTGCATTCAGAAAGCATGAATAATAGACAGGTCTACAGATTTTAATCACCGATAGTGCGCCCGTCCAGTCGTTTCTGGCAAAGACCTGACCTGAATACCAGAGTGGCAGCTGGCAGAGGGGAGCAGTGCTGTGGAGAAAGATACTCTCTAAAGATATATCATTATAAAGATAAAAAATACACTGCAAAGATACACCACTATAAAGATACAAATATACACAAAAATACATATCGTTATGAAGATACAAAACACGCTTTAAAGACAGACATGAACTGGATAGAAATTAAACCACAAATATTACAGCCATTTTCAGGGAATTCAGATGATGCAAAGAAGCAGCCATTATCATGCTCTTCAAGATACTTGATATTTGCAGCGCGCTGCACATCCCTCCCAGCCCTCATCATTTCCCTCATTGAGTGCCTGCCGCATATTATGTGTTGCCGTAGTCTTGCTTTGACAGGCGGACCCAGAGACCTGTCGTGCCGTCCTCCATAACAAGGCACTTCAGCATCTGAGCGAGAATAGAAGCTCTCCAGGTGGTCCTGTAGCACTTCACGCTTTGAAGAACAGCACCACGGCATCAGCACATCCTCTCCCCTTCCCCATATTTTACTTTGTTCCCCAATCTGGAATGCTTGATCATAATTGCAAGCCTGTCCCATCACAGCGTCGTCTGTGAATACTACAGGATGCAGACCAGCACGTTCTGGAAAACGCTTTCAGCCAGCTGCCCACTTTTCACTATACAGTCCAACAGCTGAGCTGGTGAAGGACTCTTCTAACTTAAAACTCTATCTGCCTGGGTGATACTGTGACCAATTACTTTGAGCCCCCCTCCCCTCCCAGTGTAATCACCGATGACACCGTCAGTGTTGAGATTCTGGCAGTGGTGCACCGGGAACCAGTTTGTCAGCTGGGCGCACTCGCAAGTTCCTTGCCTCTCTCTTTTAGACCAAACTGTTTTCTGTGATAAAGAAAAAGCTGTGGTTTAGTGCATTGCTGTTTGGTACAAATGTAATTTCCTATACATATGTTCATAGTAGAATCAAAGTATATAAGCAAATATTATGACATAAACAAATGTACACATCTTATGTAAACTGATATTCGTTGACCTTGTATTATGCATTTAATCAATAGTGAACTCTTGACCTTTAGTTAGACGTAAGAGAATTTAATTTTATATTTCAATAAAATTACTTTCATGAGTCAACATAGCTCTTAATGGCAGAAATAAAAGGTGATTCATTTACATAGTTTACAATGGAAGGGCAAAGCATATTAAAACAGAAAACAAACACACACATGCAAACACGCACACACACGCGCGCACACACACACACACACACACACACACACACACATGCAACAGCATAATCTATGAGGAATCTATGGTTTACCTTAATGCTGTAAGGTAGTAGAAAGTTTCAGGAATCAAGTGTGGGAGTAACTCTCTTGGGCGCTTTGACAGAGCTGTATTCAGTACTAAGAGGCACCAAAAGGTGTACCATATGTACCCAAGACCTCTTGGATATCGCGCATAATGCCCCCCCCAGTGTGTTCAGTGTAGCATTCACAGGAGTGGAGTCATACGCCAGAAGCATTGCTTCACAGCCTGTCAGAAGATCTTGACCAGCTTCTCACTTTGGAAACAAACACAGGAGTCTTCAGGCTCTGTGGCACAGCAAGTCCATCTGACAGGTCACAGAGTTGGCTTTACCCACCCCCCACCCCTCTCTCTCTCTCTCTCTCTCTCTCTCTTTCTCTTTCCCTGTCACACACACACACACACACGCACAAACATGCATTGCAGGAATCATTAGTAAGCAGTCACAATGTGAACTGTAAAAAACGATAACACAGCAATGTGGACTTTTATCTTAATCCTACAAACTGTCAATAAATATATGTTCTATTAACAGGCAGTAGTACTCCAGCAGTAGCACAATGATTTGGAAGCTCATCAGAGATGCTTCGACATAAAGTTATTGCAATCCCTTATTTAATTATGCGATTAACAAGCGGGTATGCCATTTTTCACAGGTCACGCCTTTCATTTTCTGTTCCTCAGCGTATTTGTTTTGGAGGGAGGTTGCAGTTCTTTCACTCCTCCTTTGTCCTTCAGGGTTTGCTTCTCTAGGGAGTCCTGCTTCCCCCCGGTTACCAGCCAGGAGAAGGGACCTCAAGGCTATAATGGTATACACTACTGCTGTGTATTGTTCACAGAGGCTATGCTCAACTTTGAATATACTTATATATTTGGTCATTGGACTCTTTACTGTTCCCATGGATACCTTTTCAACCCATCACAGTGAAAATATAACCTCTCACACTAGAAACAACAAAAAAAGTAATTTTTTTAAACGCTCACACACACACACACGCACACACATACACACACACAAAGATGAGAGCCCTCCTACTCAGCTCTGAATGAAACGGCACTCACTCTGGGAAAGGAGCAATCACCCAGGGGTTAACCACATCCATCTGTAACTACCTTCAGGCTGGAGCACAACCGCCAGCACCAGGGAACGGAAGAGAACGTTTCTACATGGACGAAGACAGGGGACTGACCTTACCTGAACACTTTTTACAGGCTGGGTGAGGCAAACAAGAAGAGAGTGAATGGCTAAGTTTAGCTTTATCTTGAGGGGCATTATTTGGATTTCTACTGCAATACGCTTATGTAATTCACATTCGAATCAACGGTTTCTCAATCTGTTTGCCACTTTTGCAAAAACAACTCTAATGGCTCCATGGTGATAGATTGGTCATTTGCTTCTCAGTGGGGAGTGTTATGGGAATATATGAGAGGCATACCTGCGGAGTTGTGTTCTGCCCCTTTTTCAGATGTGACTTTCCCCAAGTACCAGTGGAATTACATTTTATCCTTCCACCCAAACAGAGTAAAGAAATGCCGAAAATAACCAAGTCAGTTCAAATTTATGGTGGTGTCACTTCTAACCCACAGCTTTATAGGATAGGACACAGCAAGAATTAAGAGGACCCTAAGGCATAATTTATGTTACAGCTTATAAAATTGTTCTTTTGACCGAAGTATTTTCACCCCAGCCAAATTCTCAATTACAGACAGCACCTACGGCGTTCTCCAACACACTAGCAAAACAATAATGCTACAACAAGGGTGAAGGGCTCCCAGAAAAAACACCCTTATCTATATTCATCCTCAAAACCTGCCTTCTCCACCGGAATTACAATATGGACCCTATTTGTGCAGTCCAAGCGCAACTGTGAAGCCCAAGTGCTAATTCCGGGAGGTGGAGCATGTCCAACTCAATTCCCGTAATTTCGTAACTAGAGACAGTAGCACACCTGAGGAGCAGTTGCTACAGAGGTCTGTTTACAAAAAGTAAGACACCTATGGGTGTGGCAGAGGTTTGGCTTCATTATGGTCAATCAGATTAGCTGTTTCCCCATTAAATACCAGTGTATTACTGTAACAGTGAACTGGCAATTCAGTTACTTCAGCATAAAAAAAAAGAATTACCAGTGTACACATAATACTCCTTGGGAATTACATTTCCACCATATTATTTATTTATTGAGTTTTTTTTAGTTTTGGAGAGGTATGTTACTGAAAATTTAGTCCAGTTGTGTTATGGCTCCACAAATGATAGCTGTTCGTGAGGAATATGCACTCGACTTGGTCTGGCCAGGCGCGAAATTACATTTTGAAGGGGTAATGACTGATAACAAAGCATTGACTGCTGGGCCTGTAGTTCTTGTTTAGTTTTTTTTTTTTTGTTCTTCCAACATAAGGAACTAAATGAGGTAAATAAAATAGAAAATATCCTGAACTTTCAACATGTGGAGATACACAATTTATGGCAAACCAATTAAAATGTGTGCTGTTACTATATGTGTGATGTGGAGAGGAGGCAAAATGTGGTGGGATAAAGAAGTGGATTGTAGAAGCAGGGGGCTGCTGATTGATGAAGAGATTGGGATGAATGTATTGAGAACAAGATACCGAGATAGAGAAAGACAGAGCCTCTGCCACTCCATCAAGATCTATCTTTGACAAGTTACCATCCAGAAGGCATCTTAAATGATTCATGAGGCTTTAACCAAATGTAAAAAAAAAAAAAAAAAAAAAAAAATTAAATAAAATAACTTTTGAAATACATATATATTCATTTAATATTTCATCAGAATTTAATGGATTCCTTTTTTCTCCTCTACCACATTTTCTATGAATGTTTGCCCTTAACCACTCCTTCCAGGAGTTATATGTCAGGACTGGAGTGGATTTATCTGGATGAACGTAATTGTGTCAGTTGGAATGCATGGCTTTCTAGGAACGAGCCTTGACAGGCTAACAGGGTTTAAAGGGTGAGTTCACTTTCCGGAGTCTTTGATATTGGTTCTGTTTTTGACTGGCCCAATTTTTATGTGAGGAAGGATATTTTAGATTATGACAATAGCATGTATGGGTCATTAACAGTTTTATGGTTTAAATAAACACTTCAGATAACCCCAAAGCAGTTTGTATAGCAATGTGAGAGTTACATGTACAGAATATTGCAAAATGCATGCTTAATTAAGGGTGTGGCTGAAAAGCCATTTCTGAGCTAAGGTGATTGAGCTCATGTTAACAGTGCTGTTACATGTAATGTGTCTATTAGAGGAAACAAAAATGAAGGCGACATTGATGGTGACGGACAACAAGGAGACCTTGCAGACATATATTTTTTAAATGCTTCAAGGATATCGACTGAGTAGAAATAACTGATGCTTATTTATGCATAACACAGGCTTTCAGGATATGATATAAAACAAAAGGCTGGTAGATATTTGTTTACTGTATACAGGTTGTGGCCAAAAAATGGGAACACCAATATGCTGTAAAGTCACTGAATTGGGCATTGTAGCACCACATTCCACCAGAAAAGCTTCTATTCTATTAGAATTGAATTCAGCAGCGGGGATACAACACCGTTCTTCCAATAGAAAGTCAATCAGCGCATACCTTGTTGATGGAGGTGGAAAACACTGTAAAAGACCTTGTTCCAGAATCTATAATTAATGCTTGATTGGGGTCAGATCTGGTGACTGAGAAGACTGCGACATACGGATAGCATTGTTGTCATGCTCATCAAACCACTACATGACAACACGTTCTGTGGATAGGGGCATTGTCATTCTGGCTGCAAATAAGTGCCAAATCATGGGATGAAGGTAATCACTCAGAATCTTTCAGTAGTAATTAGCATTGACCGCGCATTCTAAGGGGATGATTGCACCCAAACCATGTGAGGAAAATACCTGCCACACCATTACAGAATCACGAAAACCATTCGCTATTATAACCAAATGCTCAGGCCTATTGGATCTTTTTATTAACCAGAAAGAAAATATATTGTTTCTGGGCGTACAATTAAATTGTAAATGATTAATTAAGCACGAATAAAAGTACTAAATAAATATTAGAGGAAAAAAAAACTGAAGAGAACTTACTGGCATACATAACTTGCACACTACTGCAATAACAAAATATTTTCTATATGATTCTTAATTATCAGAGAGCTCTTGGGACATCCTTTTTGACAGGGTTTAGTATTTTTCTGTTCACCAATGTAAATCTGTAAGTGGTTGTAACTGGCAGGTGCAGAAGGCTTTCAGGCTTTATGCTCTGTGGTGTTCAATTGCTAATCTGCATATGATACTGTATATTGTACACAAATGGGTTTTGTTAAAAAAGAGATAATTACTTTTTATAATTGCTGAGTTTATACAAATAATTTCAGTACAGACACAAAAATTACTCAATTTTGTGAATAAGAACTTCCAAAATTACAGGTGTTTATTATGATACTTATCTTGAAACACTTCATCAGAGTTCAAATACAGTCCCCACACATAGAAAAATGGTTTGAGCCAAATAAACTGGGAGTTCATTTTACTATGACACTGTGCACCTTTATCCTACCTACTAACCCTTACCCCTCTGTTTTACAAGCATATTTGTCACACTTTACATAGGGATCAAATTTCAACAGTGGTTTAGGAACTGCGCAGTTTCTCAAATAAATTCACATTTATTAAACAATGAATAACAACATTAAACAGATAGAGGATCTTGTACAACATACAATCATATCCCAAATCCATACACTATCACCAGTAGATCCTCTGTGAGTATAAACCTCCATACTGAGAGCCAGGGAGGGAAAAGTACAGTAGGGGAGGTTTGGGATGCCACCTGTAACTGAAGAGAATTTTCAGCACCGGCACAATCCAAGCTGCTGATTGGTTTATGGGTACAACCTGGTTCTATGGAGTCACATCAGTAAGCATTTGTCATTTCAATTCATCACAATGGCATTTATAAATGACTACATGCATACTTATTCAGTGGAACAAGAAATCTGGGTCCAACCCAGACACACGTTTTATGTGGCTTATTCTGTTAGCAGCCTGATTCTCCCTTGCTGGGGTTATGCTGATGGCTAAAGAAGCAATGGCGAAACAAACAATAGAAAGGTATTTGATGCTCTAGGCATCTAACATAAATGTTGTATGGCTTGTCTATTTCAGAACTCAACTGGCATCATTTCTGTTTTAAAATTTTAAATCCTTGGAGGGGGATGGGGAACTCATAGCTTTATGAATTCAACTCTAGAACCCCCCAACCTCCATTGATTTAATGTATTGTCCATGTTTTATCAGGGAGATTGAGCCCAGCATGTGTTCAAGAAATATCTTGCTTGATTTCCCTTTGAATCTACATTTGACACAAGTATAATCATCAATTGACATACACTTTAGAAGTGGACTTTTCAGGAACTTGGTGTCTGAATGCCTCTATGGAAGGCATGACTTCTGTGGACATGGATTATTTCATTTGTGTTGAGCCAGGCAATTAGGGCAGTAACAATGGGAAAATTGCTATACCTCATGTATATATGGGACATGTATACTATATTTGTGATGCTGATATATTATGGTTAATTATTTCCTGAATCCTAGGATATGTGGCTTTATAGTACACCCTGTTGTACTCCAATTTGCTTCAGTGCACAGTATCTTTTCTCTTGTGACAACTGTAGCGATTTGTTATTTGTGGCCAGGCAGTGTCGTTGTTTACCATTAAGAATATCCACAGCTGACCATGCATACTGTTTCTCCTTTGTAGTGAGTGTTTATGCCTCCAGGGAACATCTATTGCTAGATGTGAAATAAGTACATTCTATACTAAAATAGGCAAGGCCACCTGACAAAGAATGCAGACCTCAGCCATCTTGGAAGGGCACAGGGACCATGGATGGTAGTGTCTTTTTTCTGTAAGGGCAGGTGCAATCCCTGAATCAATCATCACACTTTAACATGTTATTATCACAACTGTGAAACCATTTTAACATGGCAGATGTGGATCTGTAACGTGATATATTAGGCACATGCACACACGGACTCAGACTGTTTGCAAAGGCTCTCTCTCTCTCTCTCTCTCTCTCTCTCTCTCTCTCTCTCTCACACACACACACACATTCAGGCACACACACACACCCCACCCATACTATTCATATTAGTTATACTATATCAGAATGTTGTTGACTGGATTACACCAATTCATTCAAACAAGACCGAGTGTCTTCACTCCTCACATCAGCATAATTGAGTGTCCATGGTGTAAATGGCCTGGAGCTAAAGCATTGATGAGGTGCAGGCAATGGTTATACACGCATGCACCCAAGCATACACATTACTGCACACACACACACACACACACACACACACATACACAGAGGCAAACACTCACGTGTGCATGGGGGGGCTAACACTGATTGAAATATCTGGAGAAGCCAGCCAAATTATTTGTATCACCTTCATTGAATGATTAATCACTTTTATTGTCCACGCAATTACACACTTCTGTCTGTGTTCTCCGGTGTTCTATTGAACCTGAATGTGTCATGAATTATAATTAACACAGAGATACTCTTAGCACAGTATTTTATCGGTATGATACACTGCTTCATTTTGGGATTCTATTTACTGTCTGTTGCATGCAGAAATTTAATGCAATTTGCAAATGCTGTTGCAGTAACACACACACACACATGGTTTTGAAAAACTCCCTTGTTGCTTTCACAGAATTGAATCATTGTCTTGCTGCAGGATAAAGAGCTGTCCAATGCGTTTGGAGGCATTTGCTTGAAACTGAGCAGATAAGATGCTTCTGTACACTTCAGAATTCATTTTGCTGCTGTTAACAGCAGTTGCATCATCAGTGAAGACAAGTGAGCCCGTACCTGCAGCAGCCACAAATGCCCAAACCATAACACCCCCACCATCATGTTCCACAGATGGATCTTCTGGACTCCACACTTTGCTCTTGCCAATTCTGGTCTCATCTGTCCACAAGGCCTTTTTCCAGAGCTTTGCAAGCCGTTTTAGCAAACTGTAACAACAAGTGCTGCTTTTTTACTTCTGCAGTTGTTAAACAAATTGTGGAGCTCACTAGGAGACCTGGAGACCTAAGTCTATGTCTTTGCATAGATTATAGGCTATAGAAACAGACTATGGTCTTTCAGTATACAAAAAGAATTGTTCTGAACTACAAAACATTATAGTTTACTAAATAAAAAACATTTATATGTGATCATAACAGATGAGCCCTTAAGCTAATTTCAGTAATAGGTTAATATTCCCTTCTAAGACATGTCATTTACCATCACTTCATGAGTCTAAATACAGGGACCTGCCTTAAAGGGTAGTCAATATACCTCCGTCAACATGACACCAAGAAGCAAAATAAAGAAAATTGCAGCGTTGTCCTTGAGGTAACCTTCACGGCCTTATATTTCAGCGCCTTTTAAGCTGCCACTAAATTATAGATATTACCTAATAAGCTCTTCTCAAAAAATCAGGCCAATGCATTCAGATGTGAAAGCCCCAACTTTGTTGTCACTGGAACACAATCCTTTGTTTTTTATTTTTTAAACTGTAAATTGCAATATTTCAAAATAATATTATAGATGATCCATTTGAGTTGAAACTGACTGTGATACATTGTAGCCAAGTATTTGCTCTCTGGTGCAGCAAAGTAGTAGTAGGTTTCAGGAATGCCATATGTGGTTGAGCTGTCGTGTATTCGTCAATTACCGGTATCAATGCTTTGTCAACAATCGGATCCATACAATGAGGAGAATTGGCTTCCTCTGACGCCAAGCCATTGCTGAAGCATTATGAAAGCAATGCGCTGCATAAAATTCCTTTATAGTATTTTTTTCTGGAAATTTTTTAACTGATTTATTGTATGGGCTGGTTTTTGATAAGATCTGCCGCTCTGCTGAAACCGTTGTTTTGCACTGGTGTATAACTGTGTTTTGCTTCCAAAAAAATGTTCCTTGCTTGCAAAAAACAGCGTATCTGTCACAAATAGGCAATTGTGCACTCATGCATCAATACACCATAATTATTTCTGCAATGAAAAAAATTAATACAGCTATTGCTCAAGGGCTGTATTCGTGTATTCAGCTTCCACATTTCCAAAATGCAAGGAGGGGAATCAGGAAAAGGAATCAAATGGAATCAAACTTCCTCACATCGAATATGTAGCACCATCAAAACACTAAGAAGAAAGTAATATTTCACGTCTGATGCTCATGGTAAGCAATCAAAAGCTGGATTGCTGTCAGATCCCACAGGGCAACACATCTCCCCACGAGAGCCTAATTATGCAGAGAACAGAGATAACACGTTGGGGACACCTCCTAAAAAACAGCTGATAGTGTTTACAACTACTGTTACATTTTTTTCTAAGGATGTATAACGCACCCTGCTCACTGCTTAGTCAGAATTAGGTGATCCTATTTCACAGTACATTTCATAAACTATAACTATACTGCATAACTAGTGCAATGGTCCTTGGCTCCACACAACTTGTTGATGTTGGGATTTGCATTTTTCGTCATCACAATCAAGATCATTTGTGTATGCCACATTTAACCAAACAGATGTTATTTCAGCTGACATATGTTGAGCTTTACATGAAGTCATATGTGTCATGATATACTGTAGCAAGGACAGTAAAGACTGGAATTAGAAACCATTAGCAGTGGCTCGTCTTGGCATATACCATTATACAATACATGCGTCATTTGTAACAGGTGCACAGGAACCTTGAGTTTGAGGGAGTGAAATGCAGAAAAGAAGCCATGGCCTTTCAGATATACCTCCGGCATCCAAGACATATTTGACTCATTCTGTACACACAGCAGCTGGATCAGGCTACTCTTGGCTGGCTAAAAAATGTTCTAACTATTTAAGCAGCCATGCTTTAAATGTATTGTGTACTCTACTCTCAGTTGAACTAAAATAAATAGCAAGCTAATGTACAATTGTAGTTTAGCTAGCTTGGTGCCCCAGCTTTAATTGAACACTGCTTTTTTGATGATGACAGCTCCAAAACATAATTTAGGCTCTAGCCAGGGTCTTGTTAAAATACTAAAATCCTAAAATACTAAAAAGACTGCTTCACATACAGTAAAGATGAATAGATTATAAAAATAACAGCCTAGACATAACTTTAATCAACATTTTTTGCCAGGTCTAACATTTACTACTAATCTAAGCTCCAATATCTCTTTGTGCTATGGTATTTGCAATTATAAAATTATCTCCTTTTGCTTTTACACCACTTAAACTCAATTGACTGCATATATGTTCTACAGGACTCCATAGTCCATTATAAGCTTTGAGCACCTGGGGTGCATTGGGCTTAATCAATGAGGCCTCCTCTGGTTAATGCTATTCTATGGTTCACAGTTCCAGCAGAGTGTGAATAAGCCATGAAAAAAAATCTTCAGACCCTACAATCCTTATACAACAGAACAATTTAACCATCTGAAAGGATACATATCTACAAAGATCAAGAAGCCTTTTGATCCATTACCCCTAAAACACAAGTTAACCATCTGAGAAGTTTGATTACCCTTTTTTTTTCTTTTTACCATTTATTACCACCAATCTTTATATACTTACTTTTGACATTGCAGATCATTGCCCACCAACATGCACAAAGAGAGAGAGAGAGAGAGAGAGCCTTTGCCAACAGAAAACATCTACGTCATAGCCAATGCGATTACCAAGGCCAAAACCTTCAGTGGTGTTCTCAGTGTGATGCGTTTGGACGACCTGAAAGAGACAGGAGGCTAGGAAAGGACAAATGAACCAGAAAGAAAATCCATTCACATGCTGCCCTTGAGATTGTGATCTACACAAGGGGTGAGGGAGCACTGACCATTGGGCTGCTTTTAATTAGATGTCAGCCAGCCTGAGCACATAATGTGGCCTCTGACAAATCACAGCTTGCATAATTGCACAAGGAGGGCTGGGCTAATGTCCAGACTGAGGTGGATAAGGCCAGAGGTTGTTCCTGGTCTCTCATCGACCTTATAAGACCAGAAACCAGAAACAAGCCATCTCTCTCTCTCTCTCTCTCTCTCTCTCTCTCTCTCCACATTACACATTATTTGTGATCAAATATGTGTGTTGAAAGGAACTACCAAGATCCATTGTCTATGAATCCCAATATCAAAGACACAGGCTTCATTGTTGCTTTAGTCACGGTAGTCTTGTCATTTCCCATAATGCTGCTTTCTCAGTATTGACAAGTAGCTAAGGTCCCATATTGCTCTTGAATGCTTTGTCCTTTCTAATAATAAGCAGCAGCAGCTGCTCTAAACCATTCTGGTAACAGGCCACCTTTTTGTGTGAGAGGGCTCATTTGAAATTTTAATAGAAACAGATTGTTTTCGTAAGATATAAATATACATATGCCGTTTGCAGCAACAACTGGTATTCCTGGTGACCACTTTTTTGAGGCTCAAGGGGAAAGCAGCACATGAACATTTTAATGGAAACAGGCACTTTACATGAAGTCCATTAATGCACTGTATGCTTCATGCATTTAAAACAGTTATGCATAAGCATGCTTAATAAACCAAAATCGTACTAAATGGGAAATATACGATGTGGTATGCAATATATGATGCCACGAGGGGTACTGTACTCAATAGATTCTTATAGAAAGAAGTTTCATGAGAAGCATTTTGTAACAGCACTTTAGTTCAGAGTGGCACATTTATTTATTTATTTTGTTTTCCATTCATTGAAATCAGATGTCTTCCAAAAGGAGTTACTGCAAGAAGCACAAACATAATAAAATCAGGATATTCTAGAAAATGCAGTAATATTGTAAAAAAACAAAACAAAAAAAAAAAACAAAACAATAATAATAATAAAACACAGTAAAAACATCAGAATAAAATAAAACAATAAAAGAGAGAGAGAGAAAGTGCCATTCACACTCGTACCATTCGTGAACAACATAAATGAAATAAACTGCACAATGCACTGGCAAATGCACACTGCCAATTCACCCCATGCTGTAACTGTGTAGCCGCTCGGTCACACTGCAGTGATGTGATTTCAGCAGCAATATGTAATTCAAAGTACCTCGAGTAAAATGTACGCAGTTATTACTTTCCCCACTGGAAAGCAATAACTGTATGTTCGGGAATTAGCTTTGAGCACATCAGCTGATTCCATAGTCAGTTCCTGCTGTGTTTGCACCTTATTTTTGTCAGTGGGCTGGGGGCAATCAGCAAAACGGCCCTTGTCGATGCGGGGTCTGTGCTTTTGGAGTACAGACGGTCTCCCACAGCTCCTACAGTCGGCCGCGGCGACAGCAGTTATGCAACACATCCCCGCTGCTCAACCTCTGTTGTGACGATTTCTCCTTGTGTGACGGTCAGAAGCCTTGCTTCCAAACGCCCACACCGTAATTGCATTAGCTGCCTGAGAACTCTCTTCAGTGTTGGATGTCTCTTAAATCGAGATTCTTTTTTTACGGGAGTCATTGATTTGGTTCAAAACTTTTATGAGATTTCTGATTAACCTGAAGTCCCGAGAGGTTGAAGCAAGACGAGAGGGCAATTTCAGTCCATGTTTTTAACGCTGGGAATGCCAGGAAGACTTTCCACCCTTCCACCAACAGTAGATTGGTACAGTAGATTATGTAAATATCACCTAATAAAAATTCCCAAAATTCCTATTTATAAGTTTAAAATAAAGCAACAGTGCTTGTGTAGAATTACTTGGTCTGGAAACCCAAGCCATCTTGATACACTGCTGTGTATAACACCGGCTAACAGTTGTAGCATTTTATTAAGAATGAATACATTTACTGTATGCTAAAGTGGTCTGCATTACATTCATGCTATATAGTGAATAAGTGTATTTACTCTAATGTGCAAGGACAAGAGTAACCATAGTTTTATATTATATTATATTATATTATATTATATTATATTGTATTGTATTGTATTATATTACATTACATTACATTACATTACATTACATTATATTATATTATATTATATTATATTATATTATATTAGTCTACATTGCGTGTTGGACTGTGCTAGATGAGCCCCAGCTCATCATAACACCTGAAGGCAAAATACCTTGAGCAGCGTTACTAATAGCTATCATTTCTCCAGGGACGAAGGCGAACATTGCCTTTGCAAATTAAATTTCATGGTTCCTGTCCCATTGACAAATACACTGGTGTAAAAACATCCAAGAAAAGACACACAAATTATTATTATTTTTTAATACATGATATATTCAATCAATTAATTACAAACAGATAAAAATGCACATTTCCTCTCCTTGTTAACTAGCTTGTTATCAAAACCTCCAAGAAAATAAACCAAACTGAGTGAAAATCCTCTATGCTAGAACGATCCTGATCTTGTATTGCATTTCACTCACTGGCCAACAGTGTCTATGACCAAAGGATTCATTTTTAAGAGGGTGAAAGCATAAAAAATAAATAATGGCCCACACAAATTGCATTTAACACTATAAGCTATTACAGAATTGCTTGTAGCATTAAATATAATTTAACAAAACACGCTTACCTTTATAATGCAATAGTACATCCTAGTAAATGTGCTATTTAGTTAGGTGCCATTATTACCAAATTGATGAAATTCCACACAAGGGTATAATGTGAAATATAAAATATACAGCAGAAAAGCAGTGCAAATTTCCCTTTATGGAATCCTGGGACACTGCTTTTGCAAACAACTATTTAAATTAATTAAAATTGAACCTATTTTGGAAAACAATCAATATAAGGCCACATATTTTTTGAACTGTCTATGTAGCGCCAATTAAAATTTCCTAAAAATAAAAATAATAAAAATAGGAAGAAGCACTGGGGCTATATGTAAATTATACTATTTTAAAAAGTAGAAAAGGCTATACAAAACATAAAAACATGGAATATATATATTTATATGTGCTCAAAACTATAAAGACATTGAAGTACTGAAATCATTAAGAAATTAAATTAACCAATTTACCCAATGACTGATATCACTATTGTATTTGAAGAGTGCCATGCTTATACTACTGACGAGAAAAAAAACCTGGTGGAAAAAAAAGTTTGAATATTTTAATTTTTTGATATAATATTGTGTAATAAGTGTATTTGATGACAAAAACATGTTGCAGTGAAAATATTTTCAAAAATATTATTTGTTTTATTTGTATTTAATGTCCCTGGTAGTGTAGGATTCTGCATAGTAGAATATGGTTCTTGAGATTAAAAACATAGACTTACATTAAGAACAGCAAGAACTTGTCCCTACAGGGGGCAAAAATGAATTGCCGGGTCATAAGAGGTTATAATCACCAGCTCTGCAAAAAAAAAACAAGCCCATGTATTTCCGCTGGTTTGATTTCATTCTGATATGTCTCATTCCCGTCATTATTTCAGTCAATATCTCCACTGATATGCTCTAGTGGTGGGTCTTTTTTAAAATTTTATTTCTCCAATTTAATCACCACTGCAAGCATCTTGCTTTTGTGTTGTAAAACATTTTTTCTTGTTATGTTTCTCTTTTATAATTCACAAAAAGCTAAATGGGTACAGTCTTTTAAAGACTGCTAAAAGACATTGGCTTCACCATCAGCTTAAAAGCTAGCAGGAGACATTATTATGATGTATTATTATGCATTATGTAATGCATTATTATGTAAAACACTGTACTATAACATTGCGTCTGCTCTCCACTTTTAAAGCACTGTATAAGGAGTCACTATGGTTAAAATAACCAAAAGTTTAGACGTTGCACTTTCTAAGGGTTCTAATATTTTTTTTTAAGAAATCCAAAAATAAATGCAAACAAATTTGAAATTTGACTTACTGCTGCAAATGTTTGCTCCAGAACAATTGCTCCAGGCTCTAAAGATTAAAAAAAAGCAGTGATTTGGAGTTAGCATGACTGCAGGCAGCAAATATAGAAGAACAGAAAGATTATTTTACTCTTCAAAACAAATCAGTACGAATTGTATTCCATAAGGTAGCATGCTGCATTTGAAAATAAAAATATAAATATAATCTATGAGACTTGGCAGAAAACTGCTTGACAAAATAGTTGCCCTTTTGAAGCCACTTGGCAGTTTAAGGATGAAGTGAACATAATTCAAGTTTACTTTCAATTCTGCTTTTTAAAGTGCCAGAAGGGCGTTTAATACACAGGGAATGTTGAGAATGGAAACCGCAATAATTTAATTGAGGCAAGGTAGTTTTATTTCATTTTGAATTTCAAATTGATGGAATTAGTTGTTCTTAAACAACATATTAGTTAAAATGCTGTTAAGCCAGATTCTTGAATGCATTCTTGAAAGAGAGCAGTAGCGATTGTAGTCTTAAAATATTGTTCAATGCGAGGATCAGGCTGCTTCACAGTTAGAGATAAAGAGACTGATTAATCTCTTTCCAAAGGTGACTGCATTATTATTTGTTATAAATCACAGAGCAAATGGTCCAACAAACAGAATATAATTCTTGAAATTTCTAATAGGGACATAATGTACCAGAATGCTTTGGACTGGCAGGAAACAAGTTCCATTAAAATCTGGAACCTGTCCAAATACTTCCTGGAATTTGGAATACAAATTTGTATAAACTATCTGTTTTAAACCACTGCTGTACAGCTGTTTTTAACACCCCCTATACAACACAGATTTTAAAAAAAAAAAAAAAAAACTCAAAAATTAGCAGTTAAAATTGTGATTCATAGGTTCACCATCTGCTGGGAATGAAATGCACTGTGAATGTTTATAAATATTGACAAAGAAAAGGCATATAATGACATTTTAAATGTTTTTAATGCATTTTAAAGTATGTTTTTAAAGATGCATCAGGTGCTTCTCTGTTGTGTGCTTCTTTCTTTCCTGTTGTGTGACAGATGATGTATTGCTACATAAAGAAGCTGTCTATGGTAGCGAGCAAATTTGGAAATGTCAGCAGTCAGGCAAGGCATTGGGTTGGTTAATGGTACATTTTCCAGAAGCTCTGAAGTAAAATTGAAAATTATTAACAAGGTCACACCATTGCCCAGAGCCATTCTTGAACTCTGCCAGCATGGGAAAGGATTTTTTGCGACATTTTCAGCTTCAGGAATTGACATAGGTAACTGTGGCCTGTAGTGTTCACAATAATGCACTTACTTGACTGTTTATTCTTGTTCATGAGTATATACACTATTTGCTGTATGTTCTGTGTCTCATACGAAGTGTGATGTATCGTTAATTCATAAATTGTAAATGCTAATGAATCTTTTTTAGTTTTGGTACATTTGCAGGACTTAAATTTTTGGTTGCACAGCAGTTATACACGTTTTTAACTCCTTAACAGGTTCACTTTGATATGTATGCAAAGCACTCAACACACCTACAAGCATTGAATAAATAAAGATATTATGATTTTTTAAAAATGTAATCTCTCTTGTAAAGAAGTAATTTTAGTTACATACATAAATTCAGCCAGTATTAATTATGATGTAAGGATGACGTAAATGTCAGAATGATTAGATCAGCACATCTTTATTCAGTAGTATCAATAGACAGAACAATTCTTAACCATGAATTAGACTTTGTCAATTGTCATGTACAAATGAAATTGCGACAAAATTTGAGGATGTTGCATAAATGCACAGCTTTAATCTGGAAGTCCATTCTAAAAAGGACCAAAGCTAAGCTTAATTATGCAAATGAATAATTTATAGCCAGGATTTAGTCTTGGTTGAAAACCAGTATTTATACTTGTACAAAGCAAAATACATATTATGTAACATCTTCAGCATTTTAAAGCTCAGGAATGCTTATAAGCTTCCTAAGAAAATATGATGGAATTTGTATTTCAGTTGTTCTTTTGCAGAAAAGGAAGTTAAGCAAACAAGTTGCAATCTTCTTGAATTGATGGCAATAAGAGCAGTTATTATCTAAATAAAATTAGTATCTGTCTAAGGTGATATTGTTTACTCGCTGAAGTGCACAAGTTAATTACATGCTCTCTGCTATCTGGTCTTGACCGAGGGGACTTGGTAAAATAATTTTCTTTATTAGGTTATCTGTTTCGCTTCTCTGACCTGTAGGAAGAAACACTCACTCTGAAGTCTGTACAGTCACTTTATGTTTTCCATTCTAAGAATTCATATACGATGATGAAGTCAAGCCTCACAGTGAAGCTTATTCTATCATAATCCAAATCAAATGGATTACTTATCTTTCTGATTGTCATAATTGATAGTTGTCCTTTGGGAATCACGGTGGCTTATCAGTTCAAATAAAAAAGAAAGTCATTTTAGAGGCCTTCAGTTTTTTTACTCCAAGTGTTACTGTCCTAGCACAAAACACACTTCCATTGATATGCAGGATAAATGTGATGGGCGTTCCCTCATCTAGGGCCTGTGGTGGGGAAACATGCAGCAGGCTGTAGCATAGTTTGCGTAGAACACAAAGCCAGGTCCATGATGAACTTTGACTCATGAACTGTCACATGAAAGAATGTTGTGTTGAACTTTTCAGAACCTACAGTAGCTGCCTTAAACTAAGTGGCTGATCTGAAAAGAGAAGCATGACCAAATACTTCCAAACTGGCTTGTTAAACATGGTGATAATGTCAAATTCAGTGTGCTCTTAATCATTACCGCAAGAAGGGGATGTTCTACTCCTGTGAAAAAGGTTTTGAAACAGGTATCAGTGTGATGAACATCTTTATGGCTGAGAAGCTGAGATTGGTATGTACTGTCTTTTAGGCCCTCCAGAGAAAGTGTGAAATATTAATTCATAAATACTGTTGATATTTTTAAACAGCAGGATGCATTGAGCCTTGTGTTCTGATATATGTTTGCATCTCAGTTCAGAAATTGAAATGGTAGATCGCAGCCCCAAGTACCATGCATTTTGGTGTCCTTGGTATTTTGTTACCCTTGCAGAATCAGGTCTCTATAGCCATCTCATTAAAAGTACTGAACTTGGTGTACACTCCCTCATGCAGGTAATTCACCTCATTAGTCGCGTATTGCACTAAGGCAAAAATAATAGGCTTCCGATAAAGCCGTGTTCAGAATATAAACATGTTTTCTTGAACATATAAATTGTTGAGTCTGCAGATTAACTGGATTTATAATCATCAACTCACCCAAGTTGCAAACACTACAAACACAGTATAAATCTATCCCCAGGCGCTTGCTGAAAACCTGGCCAAGGGACGCAATGAAAAATGACAAAAGCGCAAAGTGAAATGCATCTGAAATGAAATTGACTGCCATCTCGTACAGAAAATTGACACCTTTTGCTAAATCCTGATTTATACTTCATCGTATGACTATTTTGACGAGTGTCGTGCAATAAAAATGAAAGCGTTGCGCAAAGTTTTGCATTAGTACTTTGGTAAAGGCCTGTGGGGAGGCTTCTGTTGTCTATGGTAATGAAATGCCAAACTGCTGATGTTTTTACATCTGTGAAAACATGGCGGCGCCTGGTGAAATTACTTGTCGAAAGAGTAGTGCGACAAAGTATGAATCTGAATGACTGAATGACTGTCTGAAACTGATTTTTCAAAGTTAAGTTCATTGTCTAATCTCCCTATGTGATGTGAATAAATAAGCTGTGTGTTAGCTGCCAATGGATTATTCAAGTCGTGTTCACACTAGTTAGTCAAGGAAAATGAAAGAAAACAGGTTGAGACTAATGATCAGTTTAACAGGAATTTTTCTGCCCTGTCTATTTTCAGCTCAACAACCATCACTGATACATATATTCAATACATCTAAGGAACCTTTCAAAGACCAAAACAACAGTTTGGTGACCTCTTGCACAAGACAGATCAAATGATTTATTAGGTACAGCGAGGCCAACTAGTGAGAGTCGTCATGAAAAACATTTAATTAGTTAACCATAGCCGGATAGTGCGCACATTCTTTCAGCGATATCTTTGGATCAGTGATATCCACAGTGATCCAGAAGGCCATAATACGCTGATAGTGGGGGCAGGTTCCTTCGGCAGGCTGAGAGGGTAAGGCAATTATTTCCTACCTCACTTTTTTAAACCATTTATTGATTTACAAAATGCAGATTACTGACTTCCTGCCCCATGAGAGCAGTTAAAGTCTAAGGAAATTTATAAGGATGACTGAAATACATTTTTAAAAATCCATCAGTATACAACTCAACAGTGGTGTGGTTATTTTTGATACATGGCAGTGTATTTACTGGGATGTTAAGTCGCCGCTGTTCTCACAAACTAGAGGTTTCTATGATGAGTGGGAATAATAAGGTAATGGGAAACTATTAAGTTTCCTGCTCAGAAAAACAAATAATACCACAGTGAAATATCTGTGTAAAGTCTGGTCTCAATTACTGTAGATATCCAGTTTAAACACCTTCCTGATCCAACCCACTCTCACAAATACACAGAGAGATTATTCAACATTTTAGTATCACAGTGGAAAAAAGCCATTAAAAATTGGTGACATACTGTATTGCAGATTTTAATAGGCCACAAGTGCCCTTGTGGATGCAGCTCTGAATGAGCAACTCCAGAGAAGTATGTAAAATTGTGCCTCAGGAATAATGAAGAGTAGTTTGCAGACTCATTGAAAACGGCTCTACCTTAATAAATAAATAAATAAATAAACAGTGTTCAGTAAATAAATAAAAAATGTTCAGCCTGGGTAACACTCTGATCTCTCATTTGTCTGTGCCACAAAAGTGTGGACACTTTGCTGACAAGCATTTGGGAAAATTGTGTTTTCCAGTCATATCTGTAGTCGTTTCACAAATGGTATGGTACATATGGCACAGGTCAAAAGTAAAACATTTGTTTATCTCTAGTTGCATTGAGTTCTTCCTGTAGTTGTGGTGCAGTTTTACGATGATTTCACTTGCTAGACAACAGAAGATATTTGAGGCCGTTCCAATGGTAGCCATACATGCACAAGCCTTAAACCTACCTTCACCATGTTTCACAGATGAGGCAGTATACTTTGGATCAGTTCCTTTTGCCCTGCACGTCATCCTCATATTCATTGTTTAATTTCAAATCCAGTGTGCTGGAGTATAGAACTAAACTAAAATTGTGTCATTGTCCAAATACTTACAGACTGCACTGTAATCCACACACACCAGGGCTACACTATAATGTTGATGTACACATGGGTCTACGGGCCTCAGTTTCAGAAACAGTGGGTTCAGGCAGTAAAGAATAAGTCTATGTCCAAGTCTTTGTTGTTGTAAGAGTGGGGCCAGTGCTTAGATATATCTAAAGCCAATAAAATTTTATCAGTTATGGAAATGTATCTCTTTCTATTTAGCTGGCGACATACAGCAGAGTAAAAAACTGTTTGATAGCGAATCCTGAGAAAACTGAAACCTGTAGCGCAAAATGTTTGTGTTATTTCCATTTTGTATTTAATGGTGAACAATGTAATACTTCAATACCAGATTAATGTGTTAGGTACTGCAGCTACAGGTTGGTCTCATAAGGTGGCCCATGGGTAATTCAGTCTGTACTTTGGTGTGTGTTGGTGATACTTCAGAGAGATGTATATTATCCAACCTCCCCACAATACTTGCATCCTAGGCAGTGTCCCCTCCTGTCAAGCTTGGCTACTCTCACTCCACTCCCAGCCTCCAACCACCGTGGCAGTTAGCTCGGCATCATGCCAGGCACTGTCTGCCTCTGCTCCCCCGCTCCCAAAAGGCACTACACCTCTCTTATAAAAGAGGCTCGCCATTTCAGATCAGGCCTGCAGATAACCTTCATGGGCTCCAATACTAAAGCTCCGTACAGATGGAAACCTGAGTTCTTGTGAAAAGAAAAGAAAAGCACTGGAGCCTGGGATCAAACGCATAAACAGAAAAACAATGTTAGGATTAGATCCTGATCCCATTTGAATAAAAACAAACAAAAGCAGAAGTTTGCAGGGTGTCTGTGGAAAGATGGCCTGCTGTCATGCTATGGAGGTGTTGTGGTCACAGCATCACCCGGCAAAGAATGAGATGCATTCGGTATGTAATCCTATCATTACATCAGGGTAATCTGCCCACTGTAATCCAGCCAAAAGTGGTGAGAAAATGCAATTCACTGTCCTTAAAGGAAAAATTATTTGTTTTCATTGAGGATGCCACATTTATTAAATGTTAAAATGAACACTGAATATTTTCAGATTTACCAAAATGAGCATAATCAAACCCAAAAGTTTACTGCTGATCCTGGCCTTATATGCGCATATTTTCTCTAGTGCGAAAAGTGGCATAAAATGTCAAAATATTCTGACAGTCTAAGCAGGAGGAATACAATGGGGTAGGATACAGAATATGAAAGTTAGAATAATTCAAATGTTCGCTGTACAATGGTTGATGTCCTCCTGTTACAAATACCTAATGTTAAGCAGTTATAAACAAATAGGGTCAGTAAAACATTCTATTAACGATATATTAAATAAAATATTGGCAATCAAATTTCCCCGGAGTAAATGTAGTGGTAAGAATTCCATGTGATGCAGGTAATAGGCTTGTCTGTGTTGAGAAGGAATTATTCACTCACCATCTGAAACTGCCCCCAACAGCAGGGGAAATATCATTAAAGCAAAATGTATTGTGCAAATCAGTTATTAGCTTCTAATACTGTGATAATACCAGACAATGCCTACAGTACTCCATCACCCAAAGTGAAAGGTTTGGGACACCCTGCCCTCCACACGCACATGATGATCACATTCATTTCTTTTACGTGTGATGATCTATACTGAGTCCAACTATAAATCAAACAGCGTCATAATTTCCCTGATTGTTTGATTCTGTGTTTGTACTTGAGCAGTAAATCACAGCAGTGATTTACTGCCAAGCTGAAACTTTGGCACGTGCTATCACCCCAGTTGTTATGTTACCAAACAAAATATGCTCAAATCTGGCTATTTTCATGTAAAAACTATTGTTTTGTACATTTTTATTTTTCACTTGTACATGGAATTGTTACACTGTAGGGAGTCTCACCAAATATGTCCATGTAAGAGTGGTTTACCATGATTGCCATAATTTACAATCAAATGGGATTTGTCATACCCAAATATACAAGCGGACGTGTGCTTTATGAACGTTTTGATGAATCATGCATGTGATGTCATAAATATCTTACCTGGATCATGTATTTGTTATACTGCACATTGTAGTGATCACAGCACTCAGGCACTAGAAACTGAGCTATTTTAAACAAAATAAAAAGCTTGAAAGTAAATCAAAAGTTCAACTGCTTCTTATTGAACTGAATCGATTACATTAATGAGACTTTGTAATTTATGTTGACAGCAGCTGCTGTACATCACATGGAATCACTGTAGAATGAATAATGATGAAAAGGGGTTACTATTGAGTTTGTGGATAGGATTAAGACTCATTTATGGTTGAGGCTGTGAATAGGGTTCAGATGAATAACACAAGTATCACTTGAAGCTAAGGTAACCATTACCAAAACAAAGCCCCTGATCCCAACAATCCATGGTGCACTGGAGATAGCAGAAAGATATAGTACCCTGGGTTTCTGAATACTGAGTTTTATGCAGGTATCATACTCAGGTTCATACTTTTTCTGAACCTGAAGGAAACATGTGCCAATTGAGGTCACAAGCGGTGGCTTTTTTTTTTATTGAAGTACCATTTTGACCTTTGAGTCCATTTCAAAAGAGGGAGACCGACAGACATTCCATCTGTATGCCTCACCCATACAGGTTTCCAGGTACACGAGGGATGAGCAAAAAGATTTTGCATTCCCCAAGGGATGAGAGAGGTGGGGAGAGGCAATGAGAATGAACTCAAATTCAATAAGGCCCTCCTGCAGAGGTCTGGGAGGCGGCCTCCTGTCAGGCCTGCCATTGGTAGAGTTATGGCCCCGGCTCTCGCCGGAGACCCTAATGGAGTTACGCCCAACTAAGAGAAGCGAGGAGCAATCAATTAATAAGACCTGCTGTAGCGCAGTCAGGTGCATGTGCCCAGGAGAGTCTCTCTCTGTTTTAATGAATGGCCTCACATTGAGTCTTGCACTGTGCAGTCAGACAGGAACACAATTCCTGCTCCAACCCTGATGCTCGTAAACATGCAGAAAAGGCTGCTCAACACTGTTTCCTGTGCCATTCACATAAGCACAGCTAGCTCACCACCAAGCCTCTTGTTGCTTGGTTACAGCTTGGTGGGTTCACCGGTGGGTTCACACTCATCTTTGCTTGAGGTGCATGGGTAGAGAAAACGATCAATGATGCTAAGCCAGCATTTACTTTGTATAAGATGGTTTAGCCTTTCTGTGGTTCCGCTTCATCAATAACTGTGATGGTTTTCCAAGATCAACTTTTCTGTAATAATATACTTCATTTCTCATTTTAATTCTTGACTCCCCACATTTAACCCATAACACAAATGCCACTGCTCTACATCACGAGTAAGATTCAGCAAAAACAACAAAAAATTGGTATGATTATGTGGATTTTTTAAAATATGAAAATAGAGTAGCTTATAATTCACAAATGTTCTGAGAATTGTTGAAAACACTGCATGGCATTTATTCAGGAGTTTTTTTTTTTTTTTTTTTTGCTTTTTGGTACCACATATTGAGACACTAGGAAACCCCCGACCCCCCAACCTGACCAGTGCTGACAGAGAAGATCCATCCTAGGCTTCTGATCGTGCTGTTATGGCTCATTTACAGCTGCTGGAAATGTAGGGGCAGGCAGAATGCTGAGAAGGCAGGATATAAATCACTGCTCCTGACACCCTCCTAGCCAAACCACACCCACCTCCCTGCACCCACCCCTGCCACCCCCACCTGTCAGAAATTACAGCTGCTTGGGTCAAGAAGCAATACCCACCTCATCCAGAGCGCTGAATACAGAACCAGGCAGGATGGCAAACTTTGGGGTTCCAAGAGAACGGTCATCAGAGAATCCAATTCATTTTATACTCCCAGTGACAGCAGCTCTGCATAAAAACAACACTCATTATGACTCCTACATACATTTCTGAATGACCTCAAAGAAGCAGGTGCTATGAGAGAGAAAGAGAGTGAGAGTTTACAATGGTGAGTATTTAGCGAGATGCAATCTGGTCTTGTGAGCTGCTTGGGCCATGAATTTCTGAAAGAGAATATCCCTGGAAGTGTAATTTAAAAGGCACTGGAGCATTGAAAAACAATCAGGGAAAGAAATGGCCTAAGAAAGAGATGCTTTGAAGGCCTGTCCAGGTTGGGAAAGGGACTGCTGTTCTCTCCCAGACTGTGCCCTGCTGCACCACTGCTGCTGTACCTCTGCTGTAAATGCTGTACCGTCATACTATACTGCAGGGATTGGTGGGAGTTTGTGTGTGTGTGTGTGTGTGAGAGAGAGAGAGAGAGAGAGGATGACAGACAGAAAAAGGGAACAAGAGAAAGAAGGAGATAGAGACAGACATACAGTCGACCCTCTTAACTCATCACTTTGCTTCATTCTGTGTTACAAAGAAACTATCAGTCCTGGTGCTTTTTGATCTAAGTACTGTTTTTGATTGACCATGAAATTATTTTAAATAGATTGCAGAAATGGCTTGGTATCTCTGGCTTTGTTCTAAGGTGTTCCAAAAGCTACCTAACAGATTGTGATTTCTCTGTCTCCCTGGGCAACCACTCCTTCAAGATAGTGAATGGTACACATGTTGTGAGCCAAGGCTCAATTTTGGGACCCATTGTTTTCAGTTTGTACATGCATACACTTAGGTCTACCATCCACATATTGTCATCATATGATGCTTACATGCTGGTAAAATATGAACTTGCTATTACCTCACATTTTTTTGTTGTGTAAGAAAAGAAATCAGCAGGCTAAACAGTCAGTTTATAATTGGCCTCAGTTGTGACTTCACAAGTGACCTGTGAAAACCGCCAATCATTTCAATAACATAAACCTGACCTTGGTCAGCCTCGTCTGAGAACATAATGCACACCATTCTATGAATTTGTTTTTTCCTGTCGCATTTCCTCATTTTAGGGACAAAAACAAAACACTCCACTTTAAATATGTAGGATCCACGTAATATGTAGGATTTCTTTCCTTGCTTCGCTCCTGTGTTTGCAATCAAAAAACATATGTCATATCCAGGAAAAAATACGTAACGTATACAGAATAGTGGAATTTTCCGACTAGTGGACTCACCCCTATTACCTAGGTAGCGATAGCTCACTATGCCATTTGAGCCCAGAGAAGCGGATTGCAATCTTATTTTCCAGCCTTAAATTGTTAGTTTGTAAATTATCAGAGCCACCACGGGCAGCCAGCTAATGTTAATGTTCCCAAACCTAACTGAATTTAGTTAGATAATAACAGCAGCTACCTGACTTTGCGCATGTTCATCCAAAATATGGCTTACAGTCCTCCCCTTAAGTATTGTTGCAATCAACCTAAATTTGGGGCTATACAGTAAGCCTATTTTTTGGCATGATCAGCCATTTTGGTTAAATTTAAATTTTTGTGCTGCAGCCACCTTTAGACATATGAAAATCTATTTTGCAACTTAACACAGAGAAGTGCTGTAGATCATGCATGCTACATTTTGAGATGATCTGGCAAGAATTGGAGGAGAATTACAAAATTTTATCTTGCGTACTGTGTAGGTTCTATGAGCAATTTTTTTTCAGGATGAGGAGGTATATATGCAGAAAAAAGTTGGAGCATGTAACTGAAATGGGGATGGTCATAATTGTTTCAGTTTTGCAAGTTTGCCGGTGGCACTGCAGGTGGCATAGCAAAAACAACAGGGGTCCTACGCACCCTTGGTGCTTGGCCCCCTGATCATTTCTGGCACTAGCTTTCAATTAAGTTCAGTCTACCTCCCTCCAGTCTCTGTTGCAGTCTCAGCAATCAAGGCCATGGTTTGTTCTTGGGTTTGATTGCCATATTGTCAGAAGCAGTAGCATGCCCTGTCAAAACACACAACACGCTGCTCTCCATTGTCAAAAACAAGCTGTTAACATCAACAATAAAAACAGACTTGGAGAGGGGCAAATGGATATAAAAAATACACATCATCAAAACACCAAAGGTCTTGTTAAACATTCTGCAGACTTATCCAACTTTCACATAAGAGTTGATAGAGGGTAGTTGTGCTTTTTCCAGTAATCCTTTGCTGGACTGTTTTGTTCAGTTTAAAAGCACAAGCTTCTAAACCTATTCCACATAACTTAAGGTCACTTAGATCTACAGTGTTCAAAATCGATTAAATACATATTGCACAACATCAAAACAGGAGAGGTTGTGTATAATATTTTGCAAACACATAAGTCCACATATGAGTTTAAGTTTAAAGCATGGTTGAGCTGTACTTTTTATCCCATAATGACCTATTCTTTCTCTTTAAAAGCACAGCTTTCACATTGTTCCATGGAACTTTAGGTCACCTGAATATGTGGTACTTAGGCACTCACAGAGTGTGCTTTTCGCATTCTCGGGTCATTATTAAATAACTGAGGTTCACCTAAAACACAATCTCCAGGTAAAGAAAAAGCCATATGCGGCCAGGCTTATTGCAGAGAGCCTAAATAGCCTCTCATTTTCCACAGCCATATTCCATCTCTGAGGGATCCAGGTCTGGGCATCAATCATTGATGTCACTTCCATAAATGTATTACAAACCATAAAGAGGCTTATTAATAATACACAGAAGAGCTTTGAGAGAGATGAATGTTGAAACTTACTAGGCTACTTTATTCTAATACTCCACAGATTTTATTATTGCATTTCTGAAATGAGAATGGGAGGGAAATGAGAATAAGATGATTATTAATGCCAAACCCAGCCACAGCAAAATCAGAAAAGAGAGGTGCACACTGGTCCTCCAATAGTTTTCATGTGGATGGGAGTGTGTAACTACATTTGAATGGTGCTGAGAGAATCTACCTTCATGAATCACAAAAATGGGTACAGTTATAACATTGTTTTTAAAATGAGTTCTTGCTGCTGACTTGAACCAGTTTTAATTCTTTACCATGGAGAGGCAAGTCTTTTGACTGGTTCACATAAGTCAGTAACTGACAGCAAAATTAAACTGTAGCTTCACTCCTGCAAGAGATTGACAGAAAATTACATTTCATACATAGTTTTTACATAGTGTCCATTTATTTAGCTAGATATATACTGATGCAATGCAGGTTAATTACTTTGCTCAGGGATACAACAGCAGTGACCTACCAGGGGAAACTTTAAGTTACAATCCGGTTCCTCATATACTGTACAGAACACTGGCGTATGTTACTGCATTAAATTCAGGTGTGTGAGCGGAGACCAGCATCTCTATCTAAAATGACACTGCAAATTGGTTAGAACATGTAATGAACAGTAAATACATTAAAACTAAAATTCTATCAGAATTATCCTCCACTTTCTTGTTTGCTACGGAGTGGCATCATGGCATTCCACTAACATAAGTATTCTCACTGAAATATATACCAGGGATTCTAAAATGCCACATTCCTGTCTCTTGAATCAGGCAAAGTGAGGGTAATGGAAAGTGAGAGGCAAGCCTCCCCAGGGGCTTGTGTTGCGGCAAGTCTATGAGCAAACCGTCTGGGTGTCATTCATGTCGCAGTCACAGAGGAGAGGTGACACGGAAAGAGCTCTCTGAAGTCTTGCTTTATATGAGGTATTAATCTGAATGGATTGGGGGACAGAAATGTGAATATTGT
This sequence comes from Anguilla anguilla, assembly GCF_013347855.1. Lineage (NCBI taxonomy): Eukaryota > Metazoa > Chordata > Actinopteri > Anguilliformes > Anguillidae > Anguilla > Anguilla anguilla. The sequence continues at coordinate 54,101,879 of NC_049203.1, read as the reverse complement.
GTGGGGTGGAGGGGCATCATGCCCTCATAGCAAGCAGCCTTAATTCGGTGTCCTCTACAAACCTTTGAGTGGGAAGCGTAGCCTAGCCTGCGTTTGGCCGTCTGTAAGACTATATTGTGCACTTCAGTTTGCTTAGAGTCTGGTCAGAAGTATACACATGAGATTAATTAAAAAGTTTTCCGCAAGTTTGCCACAAATCCTGATGAAGGATATACGCTTCACGTGTGTATCTCCTTTGCAACAAAATAGAAGGAAAAGCAAAATGTGTGTAGTTTGCATTAAGCTCAATCTTAAGACTTCAACCTTGGTCTGGGGCAATGATTTTTTTTCTCATGGAGCATTGATAGCTAGCCTCACTGTAAGTTCATTATCAGTCAAACATGATCTGAACTACAGATGATCTGATCTGAAATATTTGTTTTGTTAAAAACAGGTTGATATATGAAAAAAGAAGTGGAGCTCAAATGAGTCACAATTACACCATACTCAGATGACCTCGCTACACAGACGAACCTATGATTAATTCATTACCTGCAAGCTATCACAACAATGTCCCAAAAATGGGGTGAAAAACTGTCCATTCAAGTAATCAAGGTTTGAAAAATAGTCACCTTCCCTCATCCTGATTAATCAGCATTTCTCAAGAGACAATGTGATGCTAATTATATTTCCACTGTCAGATAGATTAGAGTTCAATATCTTGGAGTCCGATGTAATTCATTGTAAGCTGGTAATTACGTCAATTGAAAAGAAATTGGTTCACACTCAAAAAATGGCTACAAAGCTTAAAAAAAAGTCATTATTTATTTTTTTATTAGTTTTCTTCAATGCAGAATCATGCACAAACGTTTCGGCATGTTGCCTTCTTCAGTGTGCAGGTTGAAGCTTTGTGGCCATTTTTTGAGTGCGAACCAATTTCTTTTCAATTGACAATATTTCACTGGTTTCAATAGCACCAAACAAATTAAAACAGGTGAGCGAGGTGATTTCTCTTGCTATAAGCTGGTAATTACAACATGAGGCTAAACATGCTTTCTTCTATTGGAAAAGACCAGTGTTACTGGAACTAGATATACACTTGCATAATGTGTCGGTGTTAGCCTTGGGCAGTATACAGAAAACTCAGCAATGTTCTCCACTGTTGTGTGTAGTCTTAAACTATGGTGCAGTGTAAAAACAATGAACCAGCCTTACAATGGTGCTTGAATCTTATTCAGTGGTAGTCAGTTGTTGATTGGAAAATAGGACATACTGGGGAGGGATACTGTTTTACTTCTCTACTTGAGCACAACTTGTGATGCATTTATTAAAAGAAAATCCACCATTTTTTTTTTCACCTGAGTGTGCATTTTAGTCATTCTCCTAACAATGGTTGAGCAACGCATTTGCTTTGTTTCTGTGGCATCACAGCTAACCTTACCCTGATGTTTTGATGGACAAGCAATCATCATCCAAAAGCAGTGAACTAGGACCCAAGTTCATAAAAACACTACCACCAAAGCATTGTTCAGTATTCAACCATCTTAGGGTCAATTTGGCCATATTTAGCCAGTCTAATTCTTACCTTTTGCACCACAGGTTTATGTAACAAAACACTGTTTGGGGAATATATGAGCTGTATATTTCCCTGTCATTATTAAATATGAAAAAGGCAAATGCTGCACTATGTTGTTGTACTAAACAAAATTTGTAAAATCATCCAACCATTGGATTTAATTAATTTTCTGGTACAGATTTGGTTTCTCCACTGAAAACTTGCCAGGAGAAGGGAGATTTGGCCATTTATAAAAACAAGTGGGACCTCCGTAGATACCTGTTTTATGCACCTTTTCAGTATGAAGAAAATGTGGTTTTCCATTGCAAGGTTTACAAGGTTTTCTCACTGCATTCCACTATTCTCTCTGTATCTCTTCTTCTCTTCTTTATTTCCTAGCGCAATGTTTTCAGATATTATGTCATGGTTTTAAAACCATAGACATAATTTAACGCTCTCTGAAAGATCAAAGATAGAGAAATCATATTTATTGCTCTGGATTGATTTGACTGGAATACCTTGCACCACAGTACAGTATGAGAAGTTTGTGAAGAAACTGATATATTCAGTCCATGGTTTCATGCCACTTTTTTTTCGTTGTTAGGAGTGAATATACACAGTAAAATGAACGAATTACTAAGATTTCTAGGGGTCCAAAAACCTAACCAAAACTCCAAAAATGAATGAAATGCTTTTTGTCCATTATAAAGAATATACATTTTCCCCTTTATCATGGTTTAGATAAAACATTGGTATCAAATTTAAAAATAATGCAAAACCATTGTGACACACAGTAATACACATACCTAACTGTATAATAATTCACATGTGTATGATTTTCTGTACTCTGCAGTATGAAAGGAAAAATGGAAATTTTCCATAATCTAGCACATATCAGCACACTATAAATTAGAATATGTATTTTCCATGCCATGGGCTTGCGCAAAGAGGTTAAACAGTATCGAAGTATTTGTAAATGGTTTATAATGCACTTATGTATATTACATCTGTTACGGTGAGCAGTACAGGTGGACCCAAACGCAAGACGCAGACACAGATAATGCAGGGAAAAACCAGATGTGATTTATTTCCAGGTACAGTGAACCAGGCTAGGAACCAGAGGGACAAGGCAGGTGTGGTTTGAATGATGAACAGGAGATGGCACAGGCTGGGTAGCGACAGGGAGCAGGCACAGGGCTGGACAGCGACAGGAAGCAGGCACAGGGCTGGACAGTGGCAGGGAGCAGGCACAGGGCTGGACAGCGGCAGGGAGCAGGCACAGGCCTGGGCAGGACTGAACTGGACAGGAAGGCCCGCGGAAGGTGAGCTGGAACCGGCAAACTGCAAACAGGAAAACAAGACAGGACGAAAGACAAGACAGAACGACCATGGAGACTGGACACACTAGACCGACAAGACAGATACAATTAACAAGGTACTGGACAACACGAGATCAGGGAAGCAGGTAAGCGAACCGAACGAGAGGAGAAAAAAAAACACGAACGGAAAAAAGTTGTTTTAAATAATCACTAAGACTGGAGCCGATGTAACGCATCAGAAGAACTGAAAAAACGATCTGGCAAGGTGCTGGAAAACCGAGAATATATGCTGCAAACAATCAGCGAATGCTCTGGAAAAGGCGTTCAGAATGCGAAGAGCAGGTGAGGGAAATCAGCTGCTAACAGGGTGGTGGAGCTGACGGCGAGAACCCGCCTACACTGCAGGGAAAGAACAGAGAACAAAGATCATACAAACAAAGACAAGATACACGAGGCTAACAGAAAACATGAGAAACAAGAGAGCTATGACAACATCATTATTAATGTATTTTTAAGAATGTATTAGACAATGTAATATAGCACTATATTCAGGAATGTTACGAAAATGCTTCTGTTGATATGATGTAACCACAAGATAGAGCAATTATTTTATTCTTCACAATAAATATACAGTATATCAAGGTAGGGTTAAATATTCAAACACTAAAGTGTCACTAAGGGGTATTAGAGACTTGTTTACTACTCTGACAAATATAGAGGCACTGATTAGAGCCCAATATATAATTACATTTAGAGACTCCAATAGAATCAATAGAGCTACATCTTCCATGGAATGAGATGACAAAACAAGCATGCCCTTTATTAATGTTGTTTCACAAATCTGACAACTGAATATAAATTAAATAAAAAGCTTTTTTAAAATACACCATTCCCTGATAAACTAAGTAAAGGTTCCAGAGAGTGATCAATTTCACTCCATAAACTGCTGTCATCACGCTATAACTGCTTTGCTAATTACTGGTCCAGGGGGCACTTGATTTATTTTTTTTAAATAATAAGAAACATACATATACTTTTTTGTTTTTCCTTTTTTTTATTTATTTTAAAATAAATAATCTGTAAATAATCTGTGTTCATGCACAAACCTCACTGCCAGTTTGGGAGAGTGTAGACATTCGCAGTTCTCCTCCAAAACATATAGTGTCACTAGCCTGCTTCTTTCACACTACAGACTACAGATACACTTGTATAGATTGGAGTCTTTCATATGAGGCATGTAGTCCATGGGTACCCGACTGACCAATGGAAGTCACTAGGGCATGATGAAATATGGACCCTAAACTGACTGAACACTCCCAGACCCTGGATGACCCGAATGCCAATTGCACATCACAATATGGAGCTATCAGACGCTATCAGCACTGGCACAGTCTGCATTCGGTCCAACATCGTGGGGTCATCCTTGCACCACAGCATTGTACCGTAACGTCATGCGCCACCCAGCAGCCCCTGAGAAATCTGAATATGAAGCTGTCTTTAACAGTTACTAAATATCTCTTTTTGGATACCAACAGGTTGGGTGAGCTGTGGGGCTGGGTGTTGCTCATTTGCTATCACTGGTAAAACCACCTTGATGGTGGTTCTCTGGTGGGTCTCACACAGTCTCTAACAACTGTGATCAGAGGAAATAGCCTCAACAAAGCTTCCAGAAGAAAAAGAGGTGTCTAGATCATGTCTAGAGCAGAGCTGAAAACAGAGGAACCCATGTGCACCAAGGAGATCCTGCACTCTGTAATTCAAGGGTTGCGTGTTCAATTTGAAGCAACTGGTGACAGATTGTCAATGCCAGCAGGGAGGAAATCCATTCAGACAAAAACCTTGGAGACCGCAGACAAGATGGAAGGAGACCAGACATGTGACACCACCCTGCCGCTTTTGATGCCAATCAAAGTTGGGGGAAATGGAGAGATCCAGGGTGATGCACCAATGTGTCAGACACACATTAACAAAAACATGGACAGAACAAACTGCGGAGACATATTGAGTGTGGCGGGTGGAGGATGGGAGGTTAGTGGTGGGGGTTGGGGGAGGTAAAGGAAAAACACTCATCACCAGACATTTCCATCAGAAATCCCTGTTGCCAGCATACAATATGCCAGGCCAGGTTGTAATTAACAGTGGCTTTTCTGCTACTGAGTAAACAAGGTGCTTATGAAACCGAGAGATACGCAGTAAGTGAATAGTGAACTGAAGGACAGCAAGAACCCAGTACAGTCAAAGTAATTACATGCTTTACCTTAACAATGTTATATAAAAAAGAACATTTTCCATTATGAGCAGTTAGCTGTTGAGTCATCATAACCTTCAGCTTTAATTTATTAATTTACTTTGGATGAAGGTTCTTAAATGGCAACTTCTTTGAGTGAATCATTTCGGAGGCATCCGCAAGGATCATTTTGCACAACTGAAAATGCATTAAGCATCTTGGACCATCATTTACATAGACAGCAGTACATATAGGCTGCTGAACCAGAAATCCAATTTCCAAATCCAAGGTGTGAGAGCCACATTGCATTACTTTTCTTATTTGCTGAGCTTACATTTTTGCATACTATACATTCATACAGCTGAATATTTATTGAAGTATTTATGTTTATATTCCTAGCTCAAGGGTAATGCCCCACTTTGCCACTTTGGATTAGAGCCTATGACCTCTGAGTTACAGGCCTAGTTCTTTAACCTCTTCCCAAACGAAATACACCATTTTAGTTGCAAATATTGTTAAATCCTTTAATGTTCAACTTTTACAAACTGAACAACTTACTGTTGTACAGTTTGTAAAATTAGTTTCTTGTCAAAGCTTGCACATTTTTGGAAATCATTTCATTTATTACTGAACAAGATTTCTTTGTGAAACAAGACATGAGACTTAAGACTTCAGTTATGAAACAAAACGCAAAGTAACTGTTTGTGAATCCAGGGATTAGATCATGTACACAATTATAGAACAAAAGTAACAATAATGCGGATGTCTAATCAATTTCTGTCACCAGTGATTTTGAGGTCTGCATTGTTGCTCACTGTATGAAGTAAACCGTTGCTGAACTAATCCACTTATTGGCGCCTTAACCAAAAATTGGCATGTCTTTTATCTGAGGGTAATAGAACAGGCTGGCAATTAATTTCTCTGGATAAAATAAAAACAGCATCTTTTGTGCCAAGTAGAAAAATAGATAAAAATGTTGAAAATGGCATGAAATTAGTCTCTGAGAATGAGTTGCTTTTTTGAAGGCATGCTATCAGCAGCAAATGCAGGAAAGTGCCATCCTAATAATGTGAGCGGATGCAGCAGGAAAAGAACAGTTGTGTATTTGTCACCACTTGGATATTCATAATAGCACTTCCAGTTTCCATTGACATTGGCAGCTTATGTGTAACATGAACAACTGCACCAATTCATGTAGACATACAGTGAGCCCCATGATGTTTAGGACAAAGACACATTTTTTTTATTTATCTGGCACCGTACTCCATAATTATAGATTTGTAATGAAACAAATCTGTGGTTAAAATTCAGATTCTCAGCTTTTATTAAAGGGTATTTCAGAACATTTTGGATTCAACACATAGAAATAACACCTTTATACAAAGTCCCCCATTTCAGGGTACCATAATGATTGGGACAAATGGCTTCACATGTGTTTCTGATAAGTCATGTGTATCCAATTGCTTATTTACTGCAAGTATAAAAGAACTTTCAGTATCTGGTCTCGAGTCAAGGATTTTGGTTACTTTTGGAGTCTTTGGCGTTTGTCAGAATAAGGACCTGCATTGTGCTAATGAAAGTCAAGGAAGCCATTATGAGGCTGAGGGAAATGATAATACTAATTCAAGGACATGAGTCAAACCTTAGGCTTGCCAAAATCAACTGTTTGGAACATCAGTTAGAAGAAAGATAACACTGGTGAGTTCAGTAATCGCAAAATGGGCCTGGCCAAAGAAGACCTATAGTTGAGGATATTGCGCTTTTACACTTATAATTATAGCTGGACTTGATTTTGTAATGTCATTAGCCACCACAAAATGAAAAACTGATGGAGAAACAAAAAAACACATTTACACATCATTTGTTCAAAGAGAGCTTCATTTAGCATCCCAGCTAATGTCATAGAAATTGATTTCATGGAGTTGCTACAAGGCTACGGAGTAGAAGGTCTGCTAAAGGCCTGCAGACAAGCTACATTTTTTTGTTCTCTACTTAACACACCTGCCAACCAACGTGGCCCAGGCAGGCCCTGCTACTGTTGGGTTCGGACAGGAAGCAGTGATGTTCAATTGGCAGCGATTGTGGATTTAGTCCAATGGAGACAAGGATGTTATACAATGCTGTAGTGCCAAATCTCTTTTCCCCTTTATCACAAACATGTCACTCTGTTTCCCATCCTTTATGAGTGGGCCATTACCTGTTCTGTGCATTGGTCACTGGGAAGAGATGACAGAGGCAGTATAGTAAAATTGTAGATGGGATAATAGTTAAGTGAAAATAAAAATTTATCAGCCGACATTTAAGTTTGTCGAGGGGTTTACAGGCATTTTTGTGACAAGCCACACCCACATGCAAGTTGTTTGGCACATCATCGTTTGACCACAAGAAGTCATGAGTCCTTGAGGCAAATGTGTTCTATGCAAGGACAGGAATCTACAGTATGTTAGAATTCTACTGATAAATCTTGGACAAACAGGACATGGAGACCTAGCTCATGAATGTCTTTGTACTATAATGTATCCATGTGGCCAATATGTATTATATTTTAACGGAGGCAACAGTTCAGCCATCCTAACAGGCCTAGCAACTTTGGTAAATGTTATTAGAAGGAAAAAGGAAGGAAGGAATAAATAAATAAATAAATAAATAAATGAATAAATAAACAAACAAACAACAGGGTTCCAGTACCTGTGGTGCTTGGACAACTATTAATTATACTATTAATACATATGCTAGGTAAAAAGACTGGAGGAGGTTTCATTGATGTGAGCAGGGTCTCAATATCAAACACACAACACAAACCACTGACTGAGCAGGATCTTTAATGTGATGCTCTTCGCCTTTGCTCATTCACTACAACCTGAGCGTGTACTGACATGATGTAATGTTCAGAGATCACTTTTATTCAGTCACCTAACAATGGAGGGTTCAGTGGACAGCCCAGTTATTGCATTTCAGAAAAAGACAGCCCCCCCTCTCACTTCAGTCAAGGAGCTCTTGTAAGTGCTAAATCAAATTTGTTTGTCTTAGAGGCACAGTTTCAACAGAATTGTGTGCCACTGACCCCCCCCCCCCCCCCCTGCAGGACCATACTGGGCAGGGGCATATCTGATCAGTGTATTTGCTAAATGTAATTTTAGGACAAGGAGGTCACTTATAAGAACAACTGCCACACAGATGGTGCCAAGAATTTAGTGGAAGCGGGAAAGAGGGTCCCGGAAGGTCAGAACAATCGAATGAGTCCAGAAATGAGATGCCTGGGTAGCATTTAAATTTGTATATCAACATTCATTGGGTAATTTAGAAGCCAGGGGGCGAATGATCTGTGCATCATAATGACGTAATGAAGCCTTCCTGACAGAGTGCCCACTCGAGAGGACAGGACAGAGAGACTGTGACAGTGCAGTTTGTGAGCAAGCCTAATGTCCAATGGTTTGTTGGGGCGAAGGGTTGCTCAGCAGCCATTTTAGCGCATCATTAATTTATTCCTGGCAGCCAGTCCGAAGATTGATTTTTCTCTGCAGTGGAGTCGCTGCATGCTGGAATTCTAACTAACTGCTTGCTAATGCCGGAGAAGCAGGGTAGCACAGGCTATTCCCTGTGTAGCCTGTGGAAGCACTGTGACCAGACCTGTGCACAAGTGGACACTTTCACTCACGTCACCCAAATTGGTCTGATATATTTAAAAGTAATGTTAAGCTGCAATGTATAACATCTTGTGACACTCAGGTTGCGGGGGTGGGGAAATGGGGGTGCAGACTGGTCAGGCGGTGGGGGAGAAGGCCTTTCTAAGTTGGAAAGGCCGTCAGAACCATGGACAGCGACATCTTCACCTACATGACTGTACAGGAACTCATTAGGCAGACATATAAACATTAATTATGATGACCCAGAACATTACAATCAGAAAAAAAAAATTTCAGTTTTTTTGTGCAGCCAACCAAATATTTTCCTTGAGTAGTATTTCTAAATTTATAGCATACTGTATCATTGCAGAAAATAAAAATAATGTTAAAGATATAAGTATGAGGATCCTCTTCATTTATAAAAGTGTTCCATTTCACTGTTAAGCACGTAACTAGTGTTTAACTAGTGTTGTTTTGAAATTGCGCATTGTTTCAGGGTGAACATGTATTATTAATGCTTACTGCTTATCAAAAACTTCAGCAGGGTTATTCACAGTTAATCACATCCATCTATATGCAGAAGGGCTGTGCACTGAAGGCAGATAGGGTCACTCTGCTGTTTAATCATAACAAGCAAGTGTGATGTGGCTTTTAGGAACAGCGGGAAAGATGAATTCCTCATTTTACAGATGAATAAAAACATAGTATTTCATAGGGTGTGATCATTAAAGACCATTTTAAAGAGAAGACAATGGAACAAGTATAGCCTTGTGATTTATGTGAGTTAAACACTGGTTTCTGTGTCTGCTCTCACGAAGAAAAAAAAATCAAAATCCATGTGTCCAAAAATCACAACTGAACACAGCATGTGAAGAGTACACATGTGAACTTTAAAAATAATCCCACTTATAAAATGTAAGTGGGAAAGGGTAACCAAAGCTGTTTCAAATTACATGATTTATTTTCACAAGTGAAAGTGAAAATTCATATTTAAAAAAGCCAGTTACATGTGAAAATCTGGAATTTTATGTGATTTCATGTCACGTTTTGTTTTCGCATGTGGAAATATTCATTCTCATGTGAAAAAGCCAATCACATGTAAGAATGTCAGTTCACATGTGACATTTTATTCCACATGTGAATATTTTATTTCACATGAGAAAATTGCAAATATCACATATGATTTGTTGCATAAGACTGGTAAACAGAGAGAGAGAGAGAGAGAGAGAGAGAGAGAGCAGAAGAGCATTACAGCTCTGGAAGAATGTACACACATCTGTGTCTGTGGTAAAAGGGCTCAAGTTAAACTCAATTCTCCAGTTCAATGGCTCAGATTATCCAAATTTATATATTGTTGACAAACTAGAAAAGGCTGATAATGCTGCAGATCATTCCCATATTGATTGACTGACTGAATGGCAAGTTTATTGTCTTTTCTGAAATTCATCATGTGCCATACAGCAATCATCAGATACCGAACAGGCAATCAACAATAACAACAACAGCAACAACAACAACAACAGCATCAGCAACAAACAATAACTGTGACAAGGCACCCCAACATTATCATATGCCTATACACAGCACAAAATTAAAGAGCTCTACATATAATACTGTAATAACATCCTAAGGTGCAGCATCTCGACACGCTGAGGTTCAGTTGTTTTGTTTCACTTTGTTTCATGTTTGTTGAGCAGTGGAATACGAGTAGGCATGAATGATCTGCAAGCCCGTTTGGTTCGCAGGGGTAGCACCCTATACCATTTATATGCTATCTTATGCTATTTGTTTTTTTAAATTTCTGACAATGAAAAGTACCTAGCAATGAAACAGAAAGTCAAAATGTTCTCCACACAGGAGTGATAGAAGACAACTATTATGTCTCTGACCAACCTGAACAGTCTCAGTTTACGCATGAATTATAAAAGCTGCAGACCTGTAAATAGCATCTGTGTTAAAATTCCAGGGCAATGTATCATCTATTATAATTCCTGAATATTAGTATTTGTCTAGAACTGCCATCAATAGTTATGTGTTGGTGGGTGTTGCTACTAGTCCTAACGTCCAGGAATAACTCTTTAGTTTTCTTGGTGTTCAACTGGTGAAAACTGGCGCCACACCGACCAACAAACTGAACTACCCAACCACGGTAGCTGGTTTCATCATCTTAGAATTGACCCACAATTGCTGTGTCAAATTTAATAGTCAAATGATCAGAGGTGCTACTTCTACACTAATTTGTATAAAGGGAAAATAAAACCGGGGAAATATTGAATATTTACAATGCTATAGGTGAAAAGCCAGAGGAATTGTCTTTCTTTTCATATGAAAACTGCATGGATTATGATTGATTAAATTAAAAAAGTGAAGTATGGAGCTCTTTTTGGTTTAATAGATTTAACTAGATGTTGATATGCTTCTGCCACTCTCAGATGTGGATTAGATGTGGATTAGATGTAGCTTTCAAACTTATCTCGCTGTTCAAATTTGTTTATACATATTCTCTCAGCTGCGATAGATTGAAAACCTGTCCAAGGTGCATTCCTGCCTCTTGCTCAATACATGCTAAGATGGGATCCAGCACCCCCTGCAACCCTGACCAGGACGAGTATAGATAATAGATGGATCAATGTAAATTCTCTCAGTGTTCTGGTTGGAGTGTGCTGGCATGGGGTTTTGTTTGTGTGTGACTGTGTTTACCATGGAATATAAAAAACAACCCCTATGATGCCTTATAGCCTGGGTGCACAACTGTCTGCATGCTGGTTTTTGTTCCAACCAATTATAGTAGTCTAAGATTTCAGACAGTTCTATAGACAATGGTTCACTCATATATTAGTTTATACTCATGTATTAGGAAGACACTGGGGACGGCTTAGGCTGAAACATGTCTGTCTCTTTGTCCAAATAGGAATAAAAATGAAAATGATTTTGTTGCGTAGACATTCATAATCTATATCCATTCATTAAGAGTGCGGGCTCCCGTCTTTCCTTTCACTCATATATTAGAGCACAGTAAGATATTTGGATACACTTGCAGTCTGTGTCTCTAGATGGTGCTTATACATATGTCAGTTCAAGATACGAGATTAAATCAGCAAGAAGTTGCCACAAAATCCTGAAATGGATCTGCCCTTGTTGTGCACTTCAAGGAGAGGTGAGAGGGCAAATGGGACAGCACATCCAAGAGACTTTCTGGGTGTTACCTTGAAAGTGATTAGCCCTAACGTGACACTGGAAGTCATCAGCCAGAATTATGAACAGAATGAGCAGATATTTTGGAGATCCACAACTTCTGGAGGAGTTTGAAATTAAAACAGTAAAGAGGTGCTGTTCTGCATGGATGTAGTTAATGATAATCTGGATATATGTATATCATTTTCTTTCAATCAACAACAGACAGCAGGTCAATGAACAATGACAGCACACAGATGGGTTGATTTTTTGTTGTGAGAAGTGTTACTTCATTTAATGCTGCAGCTGTTTCTTATTAGCTCAATTATCTCTTTGCGGAGAAACAGACAACAAAAGTATTGATATGAAGAGGCTTTTGAGGAAAAATTTTTATTTTTTAAGAGAAGGCCCTTTGCAGGATAAATCCTCAACAAATTTCACATTTACATGAACATTTTAATTTACAAGTGTGCACTCTTATAATAATACGTACAATATGTGCGTGCACTCTCGAAAGTAAAGCGTTAAATTTGATTAAATGCACCATTGAGTATATATATTTTCAAAGCCCACTGAATTTTCCGATCTTCACTGCTATGCCTTTGTGGACATGTTCACCAGGTGGCATCGCCTGATTTGTCCAACTAGCCAGAAACTGCTGCAGTGAACCCTCCCCCCTCCCCCTCCCCCTCTCCCCTGCAGCCTCCACCCCCTGTGATTTCATCACACTTCCTGCCTTTGTAGAAATGACTGGAGACTGTAAATGCTGATGCAGGGATTTTCGCATCGGAGCAGTTTAATCAGATAGCGGCGTACGGCAGTGTTCCCTCCGTCATAGGCTTTCCTTCACCAATCACACATTAAATTCCTCACTGAGGGATGTGCACAGCAGAGACTCGGCCATATTTCAGCTCTTGTGCACCTCAACCCCCCAGCGAGAGAGCCATCCCCGACGGGGATTTATTGCCATTAACAGAGAGGGTGACATGCACGAGCGATTGTAAATAACACAAGAAAAAAGGTTGGCTCTTTTTTTATTTTTTTACCTGTAACTTCCAGTGGTTCCACAGCTAAAGCCGCTGAATGGGAAAACGTGAGCTAACCGCATCACCCCCACCCCCCACCACCTCGACCCTATAGATTGGTTAATATATAACACGTCAGGGGATTTGAACTTGAATGTTAACACCTGAGCCCCCAACCTGACAAATTGCTGCCCAGAGACAGGAGCATTAACGTCTCTATCAGGTATAGAACAGTGCAGTGATTACTACAACATTGCTTAGCTTGCAAAAATCCTTTCCTGACCCAAGCGTATTTTATAAAGGGCAATTTCCCTCTAATTAATGCTACGTACGGTATGTGTGTATGCATTAATGCTATGTATGTGTGTGTTGACAATGTAAACCTTTATGACGATACAATCTCTGCTGGAATCCTAACAAAAACCAAGAAAAGAGAACATATTACACCCGCCCTTGCTGCTCTGCACTGGATTCCTGTTTCTTTTGGAACTGATTTTAAAGTCCTGTTACTTGTATATAAAGCTTTAAATGGCCTAGCACCTTTTTATATCAAAGATAGCCTGTCACCTTATGTACAAACTCGAGCACTTAGATTATCCACAGCGGGCTTACTTAAAGTTACAATCTCGAAGATTTCAGTTTCATTCTCTATGGCGGTACCAATGGCGTGAAGCGGTAATTGCAGGTGTGTTTTTGGACCTCACTTCCCATAGACCCAACCGGATCGCCTGTGTGACGTCAGTCAGTTGGCAGCTGGGCCACGCCAACTATTACACTTATTATTTACTGAATAAAAAATGGTTGTTATGGAAGTAACGTTATGTACATACTCATTCATTGTCTAACATTAGGCTAACTTAAGCTGTCCGGGTTAAAATGCTGTAGCAGACCTGGGGTAGAATTAGTGATGATCAATTTCCACAAACGTTCTTTATCCACCTTTTGCTCGGTATGAACATCTTTACACTGCAGAGAAGAATTTGCGGGATTCGCAGTGGCTCGTGCAATTATGTATCTCGCGCATCATCATCGTGAATGATTGTTGTGTGATATTTTTGAAACAACTGCCTTGTTTCTGGTTTTGCTAGCTAAACTGTTCGGGAACAAAGCTATAATGCACCAAAACTCTGGATCACTCTCCTACAAATATTAGGACAGCAGACTCAGTTGGCAATTTTAAAAAGCAGCTCAAAACCTTGTTTTTAATTTGGCTTTTAATTCATTTTTATTCTGTCCATTGATACTTATTCATATTTTTATTTCTTGTTTTATAAAAAAATTTTTATTGTTATCTTTTATTTTACTCTATTTTATTTATATTATTTTACTTTATTTTCTGCCCACTGATACTTATTCATATTTTTATTCTTGTTTTATAAAAAATTTTATCGTTATCTTTTATTTTACTCATTTATTTTACTCATTACTCATTGACTCTTTCATATTAAATATTTTATTTTATTCATGTTTCCATTTCAATATACACTGTTTTATTCTTCTATGTTTTAAACCCTTATACCTGCTTATGATTGCTGTGCTTTTCCCTGTTTTTGCCTTTTGTTTTTATTGTTCCTGTTAAGCACTTTGAGCTGCAGTCTGAATGAAAGGTGCTTTACAAATAAAGTTATTATTATTATTATTATTATTATTATTATTATTATTATTATATGATCCAAAGACCTTACCAGGGGCCTTGTTTTTATTTATTTATTTATTTATTATTTCATTCATTCATTCATTCTTTCATTTTACAAATTACCAATTTATACCATTGTGTTAACCTTCAACAAACAGAGGATGGTCTTTTTGAAGCTGTTGTCAAGATGGTAGAATCAAATGCAGCACATCCAAACCCACCTATCCACTGGCAGAGCAAAGGAAGTGTGAGTCAACCATTGGACAAATATTTTTAAAAAGCATTACTTTGCTCCCTCTCACTTCAGATTCATTCATGACTTCCTCTTTGACAAAAAAAAAGGCACAGTTGGACATTTCGGCTGCCTGCTGCTCAAGAATTATGTAACCAAAATGGATTGAGTCATCCATTCAGTGAGTGATGCTGTTATTTCGAAAACAGTTCCATCTGAAAAATGGAGACTGGCCCTGTCTGATGTGTCTTGTTATAGGTGATCCCCCACTGACACTGGTCACACTCACTTAATGATGTTCCTGATGCATATCCACATTAGCACTTTCAAGCCTTTACCAAAAGCATTTCCTTCAGATGCCCTGCTTTAGCAGACCATTCCTTTTATACAGCTGTCACGGACCTCAGCAGAATGTTCCAGATTTTAATCAGCAGAATATAAATTGTCTTATTTATTTCTTCTTCTTCTTTTTCATATAATTTCAGCCCATTCACATCCTGATCACTCTTGAGAAATGGGAAAAAAAATGTTGGAACCAGGGCAGAATGGCCCTGATAAGCTATAGCGTTCCAGTTGTCCATGTCATTGGGTAATGATAAGACATGACTGTACTCACAGCTTGTTGTAATACTACTGTGATCAGTGTTGTAGCTGAATAAATTGATATTTTACTTATTCAGAGATGAAACAACTCATCCATGAAATACAAGGGATGGCATTGCTGTTTATGATGTTGTATGTGCTGAGTGCACTTTATTTACTATTTCTACCTACAATAACACAAAAGTCTATCCAATCATTTTGAAAAGTGGGAGGTAGAGGGGTGGGAGGGAGGTGGGGGGGGGGGGGGGGGAATTAAATTGAGTGAAATCTTATCTGCCTTAAGTTTTTTTAAATCCCAGATAGCCTAATACCTTTAGCCGGTAGTGAAAGTAAAATTTGCGCTAAAGTTGCAAATCATAACTGCCATTCCACTGTCGTCAGAGGAACTAGTTTCCTCCAGCTGCATTGGTTTCTTTTGCCAGACATGATCAAATATTTGTCTACTGTCTTTTGATCTTCCTGGTCTTCTCCTGTTAACATTACTGCCCAACAGCTGGACCCTTCTGAGTGTGTACTGAACACTGCACCTGGAAATTTTAAGCTTTTGTGCAATTTCTCATGGGGAATAACCTTGCCACAATATGTTTACTTGGCCCCCTACAAGCTGTGCCTAAGATTATTTTAAGTAAAACTCATCTTTTTGTTTTATTTTAGGTAGAAAACACAGGTGGCCTAATACTTTAGGCCTGTTCTGGATTTGGAACTTCTCTGATATCCTCCCTTAAATAACTAAGTTCAGTTAATTGCAGTTTATAATGCAGCAGAAGATTAAACTTAAAAGTGATCATTTTGTGTCACTTTTACAGTCAATTTTCCTTCAAAGTGCAGTTTTGTGTAGTATTTTTTCTCTGGGGGGCTGAAGGTTCTAACGCCTATCAGTGACACAAAGGGCACGAGACTGGTGCGTGAAACAGTGCGTTTACCGTTGCATCACTTATGATTGGTTACTCACTGAGCCGTGTCCCTTGATTTGAGATTTTCCAGGTCAGTCGCCACACTGCGTATGCCATGTGCACAGCCAGTCGATCTTCTTTTTTCCCCTCAGTGAGGCAGTTTTCTGTTAAATGAAAGCGAACTCCCAGCTCTGTTTATACCAGAAGGTTCTGTTTCTCTGTGCGTATTGTGCTTCCAGTGAAGTGAAGAGACACAGCAACTGGGCTGCGACCAAATACAGTGAGTCAGTGACCCTTACCATACCTTAAAAATGTTGGGTATGCTCAGCCAAACGCTTTCCCCAGGTTGTATGTTCTCACAGACCCTCCCACACCAGGCATCTTTTAAGTTTCCCTGGCAGTGCTCACAGTATTCCACAGTGCTGACTCAATCAACCCTCAACGTGACTTCTGGTAAAGTTCAATGTGTAATCCTCCAGGGCTGGGGTTTCATGTGCGTGTTTGTCTGTCTCCTCTCTGCAGTGGCCTGCTCACCCTGTCTGGAACCAACTGTGATCTCTAACTCCGAGAGCCAAGCCAAGAATTCAGAGAGACTGTAAGTACCCTCGGGTTCAACTCTGACCAGCTGTCGCTACCATCAGCACCATGCTGCTTACCATAACCATGTCCTTTGCCGACACACTCTCCGGATTTGTCAAGCTGAGAGCGGAGCTTTAAGGATTACTTCAGATGCCCCATCAGCAGCACTAATCTTTGTTTGCACAAACACACACAGCACACAACACTTCAAACCAGGCCAGCGTATAGATTACAATATGTAAAACACTGTGCTGTTTTGTCCTACCTGCCACAGAGCAGCACAGATGCTGAATACTGAGCGTTTATGACACAGTACCTGGGCTCAGGGATAATATATTGTTTGTGAATCAATGAGGTTGTTGCCCTATCATCATTGAACCATGACACTGCATGATTAGTACTCATTTTTTACTAGATATTAACTGTGTTGTCCTAATGAGCCATGTAGATTCACACACCCACTCAGACCGAGCAACTTATCAAACTTTTCTCTGCTACGGTACCTCTGTGACACCAAGGCTTTATCACCCAAATGGGAAGAGACACTCATCACTAGAGGTCATGACCCCACCACCGCTTTCCTCATTCTTCACCACTTTATCTGTGATACAATATCTGCAACACTTAATAACATTAAATGCTGTAAATAGTTATAATGAAAAAACTAATATACTGTATATTCAGTAAATTATGCATAATTATATTCAGTAAATGGTACACAGACATTAGAAATAGAACAAATAGAAATGTAATCACTTTTAATCACTTGAACACAAAACACAAAACAAGCATGGTTAAATAAGAAATATATTTTATAAATACATTTTTGCTTTCTGCCGAAATGGCATACATTTAAAAGCAAGCAAAAAAAGTATTAATTGTGTAGTAATTAGCTTGACATTGTAATGTGTTTTACTGAGGTACCACTATGTGTGTGTACAGGATACCTTTACACAGTGTCCAAAAGAAAGTCCTGCAATTGACTACTATAAGCAGATGCTGTCATTAAACTGAAAAAGAGAAAGTTATGCTATCTTGCAGGAAAGATCAGTGGGGAGAATAAATAATTGGGAGACTTGAGGATTTAATGATATCATTGGCATAAATTTAAAGAGAGAAGAAGCGGGAGATGAACAAGTACTGAAAAAGACGCTAATTTGAAGCATTATTGTGCGGTTGTATAATGTACTATCATTGTATTAATAATAAGTCTATTTAATATACACAAATATGCACAAAAACTCTACCAATACAAGCAATGGAAGCAAAATAAGTTGTAGATTGTTAAATCATGGATTTTAAAATCCTTTTCTAATGGTGGCAGCTGAAGTGACACCAAACAAAGAGGAAGGCCTATAACAAATGGTGTGTGAACAGATGCGAATCGCAATCTGGATGTATTCATTTTCCTGAAATATTTAACTGCATTCAGTCATTTTTTGGGAGAATGTTGTTTCAGTATGATAATGACACAGTATTATATCAATGCAAGAAGATGGTTAATATGTGTGCTGTGCTGCCTCTGCAGTAAAACTGAGAGTTTACCCCTTGTGGCGCATGTTGTTTTGATATGGAAAATATCTGCAGGGCTTAATAAACTTGGAATTCAATGAAGGTATATGCTGACACCCCGAAGCATGAACGAGGTTAACAGTTCTCCATAATTCCCTGGAATGGGCTGGCTTTTACAACTGAGCAGGATGCCACTGTGCAGCCACTGTCTCACCCCCTCTCCTTGGGCCTGGCTCCATCATGCACAATTATTATTGCCAAAATTATCTGCCTGTTTATTCTTGACAACTGGCGTTATAGTGCATACTTACTGTTGCGATGTTTGACCAAAAACCTTGCTCAAGGCCTCAGCTGGGAGTCACTCATACAACCTCATGGTAGCAAGTATGATTCCTAAAGCATTATTTTCGATAGCCTCCCACATGTAAATATAAATACATGCAATGCACACATTTCAGATGTGCATTGGGGAAGGAGAGGGAGGGGGCTGAGGCTAGCTGGGGACTAATAGTGAAATCTAATTATGAGCAGCCTTGGAGTGGTGGTTATCCACTCCGCAGAAGGGCACAGAGGAGGGATGCAGGGGTCTGTGGGAGCAGGGGCAGAGGCTGGCAGAGAAAAATTACCCCTGGAACAAATATCAGAATGGGAAGAACGACCGAGGTGCTGGAGAAGGCGAGCGAGATTGTAGCGAGCGATTAGGTGGCCGATCAAGGGCCCAGACAACCGAACAACCAGAATGTGCTCTCGACTCTGACCCTTTGGGCATGTAGGATGAGACACGTGAGGTTTATAAAGTTACTGCCGTCCTTCAGTATCATCATTTGATCTGATCATTTGCCTAGACTGCAGTGTTATGAAGATGCTGCTTTACTACCAGGCTTCTGAAGGTTTACCTGCCTGTCATTTTCTACGGGAGATCTGTAATTCTGAGAAAAGGCTAAATGCTGCGTGCACATACATTTTCACAAGCAATCAGATTTTGCTGTTGAGCGCAAAAACTCTTTTGTACATATATTGTATTCAGCAAAGCTTTTCATTTTGAAAGGCTGTTGTGGAACTAGAGAGAAAAAATAAAGAGTAAGATGCATGCTAAGTGCATCATTAATGGGTGTTTCTGATGAATACAAATCAAAAGATTTTAAGAAAATGTCTGCAGGCTGTTGGCTAACGAATGATGAAAATAAACAAATTGTTCTTGGAATAATTTATTAGTGTAGAGAACTGACCCTGATCAGTATGTGATAGCCGCTACTTAAATATATATATAGGGGAGTGTTATCACTTTTAGTGCACTTGGTATTCTAGACAGGTGTTTCTTCCATAAACAAAGACTCACAGAAATGTCTTAATGGAACAGATGTTTTAATGGAATGGGTGTCTTTAAGATAATCCACATTTGTTTCTTATTTGCATGCATAACATTATACTGTATATATTTATATACAGGCAGGGCAAAACGTCCACAACAAATCAGACGCAAACCCAACAGCAGCCATAAATGGAAGACTAAACATGCTAAGAATGTAAAAAATAATCAAATAAATATGGAATTATATAAATGCATATATAAATAAATGAATTGGTCAGTAATTAAATAAATACTTCATTTTAATTTAACATAAATAATCGACACCTCATGATTGTTCTTTTAACAATTAATGTGATTATATTTTATTTCATAATAACATGTCATATTTCTGAATGGCTTTTCTCATTTCATAATGACACAAGGGTGGATGGATCACCCTTCCTGACATTAATAATATATAGAGAGCACTTTTTATACATAGTCCCCCCATTTCAGGGCACCATAATTCTTGGGACAAATGGATTCACAGCTGTTTTAGATTTGTCAGATCTGTTCAACTGCTTCCTTAGTGCAAGTATAAGAGACCTTTCAGTATGTAGTCTTGATTCTACGGCTTTGAAGTCTGTTATTGGTGTTTGTTAATATGGGGACCAGAGTTGTGCCAATGAAAGTCACAGAAGCCATTCTGAGGCACAGAAATAAGAAAAACGCAGTTTGAGATATATGCAAAATCACCTGTTATTAAAAAGAAAGAGAGCACTGATGAGCTCAGCAAAGGGCCTGGTAGGCTAAGAAAGACCTACGCGGTTCATTACCAAAGAACCCCTAAACACCTGTCCGACAGATCAGAAACAGGAGGCAGACATGGATTTATCAGTGAGTACAGAATTATAGAGGCTACACTGCAAGATGCAAACCACCAGTTAGCCAGCGGCAATGGCGTTTTTATTGGCACAAGTGGATCAGTTGAAAAAAACTACGGCAGTACAAATAATCATAAAGCTGCAACCTTGAAAGACTGTGCCGTAATGTTTGAAAAAGCTGCCCACAAATACTGAAACACTGATCAAGGTTTGTGTAAGCTGTCATTGTGGTTTGCATACCTACATTTTGACAGAGTGTTGTTTTGGCGTCAGCTGAATCTTTTCGTGAAAACGTTACCATAGCCCACACAACATGCATATATTTATTACCTATTGCACTGTTATGTTGTATACCACACAGCTGTGTAACTATGGTTGACTTTCAAATGCAAGCAAGTAAGCTTTTTCGGACATTACTGGGATTGAAAAACAGAATCGTGTGTGGAATAAATAACTTTAGTAGGCCACAGGTACATTATTGCTAGCTAATACACTTGTAAAGTGAATTAATTTTTCACAAAGTTATCCATATCCTATTCCAATATTAGCCTCTTTATTTTCTCAAATACAACATAATATGCACATGTTCGTGGCTATGGATACCTGGTACTTTATGCAAATTGTAGCTACTTTATCTGAACTGTGTTCTGTTGTTGTTCCAACATGAATGACTCGTAATCTGAACACATTTTTTAATGAACTTTGTTCATCCAGAATGTAATGGTAGTCCCTTTGGCTTTGATACATCACTGATTTCGTCACCACTGTGAATAGATGCTTTCTCTAACCCAAAGGCACTGTGGAGGGCATTTGGGCATGAACTAAAGTGTCAAAAGGACTCAGCATCATAACATCATCATGTTATTGGACCCGCACTGTGCTGTTCTCTGCTGGAGCCATGCATGGATGTTGTTGACGCAGGTCTTCTTCCCACTGCTTATTGTTTTTTTTTTTGTTTGTTTGTTTTGCTGTTTTATTAAAAACAGGATCATGTAAAAATACAGTGTAAATACAAAGGTGGCTGAAGTGGACATGTGGATCATAAATGAGAGACTATATTAAACAACACGAAATGAAGTTTAAAAAAGGGAGGGTGGGGGGCCAAATCCCATCAGGCTCCTATCCGTCCACAAAGCCATTGTTTGACGAATGATGGCCAATCACAATGAAGAAGGATTTGAAAAATAATTAGCTCCAACAAATGGTCCTCACCTAAAAATGTCAAAGACTACAACTAAACTTCTCACTTCTCTCTCACCATGGGGAGTCTAAAACGTATGAATCTACCTGGAGACTTGAAGTCTTTTGTCACTTCACAATGTGAACAGCATGTGCCTAAATAAAGAAAACCAAAAGCTCTCCATTGTTTTTTATGTGAATAGGGACAAGCTGTAATCAGCCTTCTCAAAGGACCAAAATGTTTTGCATTGAACCTGGGGTAACTTAGAACTGGATTTTGAAGCTCTAGCTCCATAGCTTTTTCTTTCAGACTTGCAAGGCCAATTAAAAGATGTAAATCTGGGCTAAAACCACAGTGGATGTGAATCTGAGATCTATTTTTATTTTATTTTATTTTTTTAAAAACATTTTTCAGTAATACACTGTGAGGCTATGTGATCCATGCAGTGTTGTGGATCTGCAATGCTTTCATAATGGGTGAGGAGCCCCTGGCAGTGTTAGTGTTACCCAAAGTGGCACTGTTATGTGATTCAGCTCGCATGCTGCAGGACACACCTGAAGCCCCACACACACATCTCCGCGCACCCTGAGCCCTCCTCAGCATAGATGCACACGACCTCCCTCTTACTGCAGATTCTTCTTCTTTCACGGACTGGGAGTGGAGGGCATATATCTTTCATTTTCTTGTTCATTTTTGTTTATGGGAAAACCAGTCTGATGCTTAAAGCACCCTCTTGAAGTTTTTCAGGGAATTATTCACACATCTATTCATTTATTCATATACAGTACACTGTTAAAAGCCCAAAGGTACATTTGTTGGAAGTAAAAATTCTGGCAGAACATTTAAAAATCTTTCACAGTAATATTTCAGTTTTATGAAGTAATGTTAACTTGTGCACTATATTTATTAGCACATGCATTTCGCCCCTACCCTTGTGTTGCCACCACCTCAGCTTATTGCCAACTTAAGCTCTTTTAAACTGGAGGTGCTCGTAATGTGGGAATACTGTATTAATAATTTTCATAATTTTTTATCAATTCGAGAAAATTATGCACTTGAATTTCTTCATCTGTTAAAACATAGATATCACACACACACACGCACACACACACACACACACACACACACACACGTAAATGTTACATAATACATTATGTCTGAAAATGCCCCCATGGTGCATTATACATATTTTGATTTTGACTGCTTCACTGAGGAAAGGTCAGTTCCATCTAGAATTAATCTCAGAGCATCCACAGAATTTAAATGATTCATGGCCATAAAACTCAGGGGTGGTCGGGTAATGAGACATTAGTGACCTTATATGCCAATAAATTTCTTCAACCCCTAGAGTTTTGGGAGAGTAAGGACATGTCTTATGCGCACTTGCTGATTCAAAGTAAAGATTACCAAAGGGTCTTTTTTTTATGGTGTTTTATGAAACAGTTTAACAGCTTCAGTTTTCCTGTGCTCTGTTGTTATGCAAGCTTTAAAGCTTCATTTGATCTGATCTAATTTGACAAAAACCTTCTTTCCAAAATTTTAAATAGAACCCAAAAAAGGAAATGTTAAAGGCAAGAAGCATTCACTTTTAAAATGTCTCTAACAGTTAAGGAAGGCATATAGATTATCTGTGCATGCTCCTGGCATTTGCTGAGGCCATATATATAGTTGACAGTTATTTACGCAGGAAATAGTTTGCTCTCTCTCTCTCTCTCTCTCTCTCTCTCTCTCTCTCTCTCTCTGTTTCCTTCTCTCTCTCTCTCTCATTCCCAGCTGAATGAACTGACTCACGTCTCAGTGAATCAAATGCCGATAAATCTCCTTCAGAGCAGTCAGAGGAGGCTTCGGCGCGTACCTCAGAGGAGCGTCTCCTCAGAATAGCTGCTCGACGCTACAAGGAGCCGCGCAATTCGGGCGAGGTTCTCCCTTCTAAACAAGCTCGAACCGCCTCAGAGTCTGGCGCGCGCTCGGAGGGCCCGCAGGTAGACGGGCGAGCGAAGAGTTAAAGCTCTCAGGAGATCAGGCTCGTCTGCTGTCGGGCGACGCGTCTCGCTGGTGGATGAGACCTCATTAGAGCGGTGACATGTGCAGACTGCCAGCAGGGATCACTGCCGACGCTGCTGGAATTTCAATGATCATCTGTGATCTAAAGATGCAGCTCTTATTTACTTCAGATGCAGGGGAGCTGCTCTGTGCTGTTTCTCATTCAGTTCTCAAACCTGGGAGTCATTGTATCTGGGCTGCTACTCGTACAGGTGAAAGCCCCCCGGTCCGCCAATAAAATAGCAGCCAGCCTCTGGTGGATGACAATCTCTAGCAAGCCCCTTCATCCAACAGCTGGAGATAACACCGTTTCTATATTAAATTTGCACAGTTTATCTCCAAATTGCTTATGCCATCTCACTCTGCTTCCATAACAGAGGTGACATAAATTCACACATAAATCTATGCATACCCATACATACATAACCTTACATGCAAACACACACACACGCACACACCTACACACACACAAACAAACACACACACACACACACACACACAGAGTAATATGAATGACTGAAATGGTGTCCGTCATTCTCCTTTCTGCCTTATCTATGGCCATGAATAATTCTGCTGCCCAGCAGAGATAGTCAGCAATTTTTCTTGTTTTTTTATGGACATGGTTTATTTTGTTGCTTGTTTAGTTTGTCAAACAAGATAGACAGGATCATCTTACAGAAAGTGACATGCAGATATATCCTAAACCCTCGATTAAACCAGATGGAGCTGTTTGAGTTTTCCATATGCACAGCTTGAGTGCTGTTTAACAACATAAGTCCTTTTTACAGCTGATCTGTTGCAAGTCTGTAAAAACAAACACACACAGAGGCCCATAGAAACCAATCCCCCATAACAGGTAGCAAATGCTCAAGTGATAAAAAGGTCACTCTGCTCCTGGACCTATAGACATTATCAGATCAAATTGACAATGCAGTCCATTTACAAAGGGTTGGGTCGAGAGTCATGGCCCACTGCAGATCAAGGTGACTAAGGTTGCATTTACACCGCAAGTCTTGATGCCCAGTTCAGATTTTTTTTGCCTATATTCGATTTTTGAGTGCTTGTTTATATTTCCTTTTAAAGTGACCCATATCCAAAATCATTGTTTACACGGTTTATATTTGAAACAACCCGCATGCGTACATGAGGGTTTGGTTACCGATACGAAAGTAAACAACCACACTACCCTGGCCATATCGCCATCTACAATGGACAAAAAACGAGACAAAAATCATAATTCAAGCATCTTAGGTCCGCAGTAAACATGTAACCTGTATTTTGGCCTATACAGACTCGCCCCACATACTTAATCTAGGTATTCACCACTGATCAACATGATCAGCAGTAAACTACTCTGTTCATTAGACTGACTTGCTTCAGATCAGTCGCTAGAAGCAACCATCTTCAGGTTGAAACAAGTTGATGCTGTTATTTTGCATCATACAAAGAGATTTTCTAACACCTCTTTGAATTCAAGAGAGAGGTTCTCACTAGCCATCAGACTGGGTTAACTGGCTGAAACATAACACATAGCTGAACAATGATGTCTTTAAAAAGAGCTGGTAAGAGAGCACTGCCTCTGGTGTTAGGGATTTAGGGTAAGGCATGTCTGCAGAGGAAGGGGTGTATCCTCGCATGCATTCCCTTTCCCTGTCTACAACAATGTTTCTAAAAGAAATTAATAAATACAACCCAAATACAACAAGTAATAGTGAACTCTATTGATTTGCTTCTTGTTTATGATTAATGTCTATTTTACAATAGCCTGAGGGATAAACAGTAAAATGAACAGAGTACTTCTTTATCTATTCCCTTCTACAGCATACTGTACTCTCAATTGCATGTTTTATCGCCTGTTGCTATAGTTACTTCAGAATATTTCAATTTGAAATGTGACTCTTCTTTGCACATTCCAACATATTGATTTGCTTTACCTACCTGTTAAAAATGTATGATCTTGTGCTTTGCATAATGTTTACACAGCATAATGTATTACCTCTGATAGAAAACATAGTGTATATAGAAAACTAACTCTTATAGTGTATATTTTATGCCTCTTGGACTATACAAACCCTGTGAGAGTTTGAGTTGAATGAACGCATTTGAACATTTATGAATATTTTATTGAATACGTACAACATTGTCCAATCCCATGTTCATAATCATTCTACATTATGCCAGGGAAACACTTCATTGTGCATATCATAAGCAATAAGTTGTTTATAGCAAGTTATAACACCATCCATCCTGACAGGCATTGCCAGTCATATGGTCTGAGTATCTCCCTTAGCTGTTCAATAACTGTATGGAAGTTTTACTATGCCAGGTTTTAAATGGTTTAAAAGAATATGATAGCAATGCAGGTTCTTTACTTCTGATGATAATACAGGTACAGTATGTAGGCTTTATAGAGTGTCACATTAATGATGGCTTTTCCAACTCAGAAGTTTATTCGGCCATGGGTTCCTCTGCAGATTTCCAATGTTCGTCTCCCATAGGGATTTCATTTTCAGCAGAAAATAAGGTCTGTGTTTAACATGAGCCTAAGAGTTAGGTTTCTCAGTAATGCGTACTTACTTCCGTATTGTAAGACTACAAACTGTTACACTCTATTAGACTATTAGAACTTCAGAACTTCAAATTGTTCCCAAACATTGCTGAAACACTGCATGATCACATGCATGTCATTGCTTGCCCTCTTAAGAGTCTATAAGGATTTGTGATGTCTTCAGGAGACACTTCCTATTTCCATTTCCATGACAGCCCAACCATTTTAATTTTAACTTTGTTAGCTGACCATCAATGTATGGGGTTTGTCCAATAAACTGGTCAGCCTCTTAGCAAAGTAGCCTCTTGTCTGCAAAAGATTTCAACAGAACAATCAAAGACTTTCTAATTAGTAAATTCCACAAGATGAACATTGTTTCAAAACCCATCAAGCTCAAATGGGCAACACATCCCTAAACTGTGGCATCTAATTAGATAATCTGTCATACTGGGTGACCTGCCACTCAAATTAATGAATTGTGTTTTCCTTTGCTCAAGTTAATGAGCCCATTATTTATAATGTCTATTAATGCATTGTAAATGCTATCACTTTTGCAGGGAATTCATAATAATAAACAAATTCTATGAGACAAATGTTACCTGTGTGTGTGTGTGGCATGGTGGCGCAGTGAGTAGCACTGTTGCCTCACATTAAGTTCAAATCCCGGCCAGGGCCTTTCTGTGTGGAGTACTCCAGTTACTCGAGGGTATTACGGGTACTCCAGTTACCTCCACAGTCCAAAGACATGCAGGTTAGGTGAATTGAAGTGTCTAAATTGCCCATAAGTATGAGTCTTGAGACCTCTTTGAATTCAAGATAGAGGTTCTCACAAGCCATCAGACTGGGTTAACTGGCTGAATCATAAAACATAGCTGTACAATGATGTCTTTAAAAATAGCTGGTATGAGAGCACTGCCACTGGGGTTGGCGGAGGGATTTAGAGTAAGGCATAAAAAGGAGAGGACCAAAGACAGACGACTGAACCCTGGGGGATCACGTGTAGAGTGAATCATGTAGGGTCTCAAAACTGCACCCCACAAAGCAACATGCAATGAGCAACCATCGAGATAGGAAATAAACCATGTGAGAGGGAGGACAGCCAGATGCCATGCCCAGAGGCTGCAGACAAGTCAAGTAGGATCGGAACGGAAGAGAGAGAAACTAACCTTATGGAGTTCAGCTTCTCGATGATTGTAAGGAAAGTCATCTCTGTTGAGTAGCCAGCCCTGAAAATAGACTGGTGAGGGTCTAGGAGGTCATCTCAAGAGAAAGATATTTGGTTGAAAACAGAATATTAAATGATTTGAGAAAGAGAGGAAAGAAGAGAGGCGAGGTGGTGGCTCTACGTAGAAAAGGGCTCAAGAGTAGGTTTGGTGAGCAGGAGGTTGACATAGGCTTGTTTAAATGCTGTGGGGACACATCCAATATACAGCAATGAGTTCAAATGGGTAAAACGGAGGACGTAAGGACAGATGGCCTGGACGAGAGGTTTGGATATGGGATCTAGGGAGCAGGTAGTTGCACGGTGGTAGAACAAGAGTTAGCAAGGTCAGCATATACAAGAGAAAAAAAAGTCTGGGAGAGAGGGGGCAAGGGTGACAATAAATGAGCCAGGGGCAGGTATGGCGTAGGGGGGTTGGGTTACTGTTAATAATAAAATTCTTCTTACAAAATAAAAAATGTATACAGAATGTATTTTGTGATCATTTACAATTCTATTGCATGCAACATCAGCATTTAAATATTCAAAAAATACATTTAAATACTCAAAATTGAAAACTTATGAGGTTTAATTAACTTTTTTCTGTCATTTCATTAATATATTTATTTAACTGGCCAATTTCCAATTTCCCTGTGATTCAGGTCTCCATGTTATTTCACAAAATAAAATGGAAACCTGAATCACAGAGCAACATAATGCAGGGGCCAAAAATGCAGGCTTTTGTGCTTTAATTCTCAATCAGCCTATGATTTCGGCCATTGTGAAAAGGAAATTGACATCATATAACGAGCTGTCTTTGTCACTGGGCTCAATTTGAATCATTAATTAGCACAAAGGAAAGTATTTTCAGAAAGCATATGGTGCTTGGCCTACAAGCAAAACAGTCCCCTTTCAATATATAAATGAAGGCAACTGTATTTGAGAACACATGGATTGATTTCAAACCTAGTGTGTTTTCATTGTAGTTTAAACATTTTCTCTGTCATTTTTTGAGCGTATAATCAATTTCATGTGGTCATGTCTACCTCCATAAGATAATCACTGTTATCCTATCCATAGTTTCATTTTTGTATTTCCTTCCCGAGTAAACTTGATTTCTTTTATATATATTAACTGTACATGTACATAAACAGTCAAAACATGCATTCACTGACATTCACACATAAATATGATATCCACTAAATATGTAAACACGTCGTCAAACATGTTCACATAACCTCACACATATACACTTCCTAAAATAGTTATCTCACACAAATACATGCAACTGTGGCCTCTCTTATACACATACATCCGCATGGCTTCACAAACATATCTGTAATTATTGCACAAAAAATACCACTTATCATGCACAGCCACCCAAACACAAACACGCGCGCAAACATACAAGCACTCCTGCACACACAGGCTGATTTACGCTACACTCCTCACATTGCACACTTCATCCATACACATACATCCGCATGGCTTCACAAACATATCTGTAATTATTGCACAAAAAATACCACTTATCATGCACAGCCACCCAAACACAAACACGCGCGCAAACATACAAGCACTCCTGCACACACAGGCTGATTTACGCTACACTCCTCACATTGCACACTTCATCCCGGTTTACCTCAGAAACGTTGATCCTGGGTCCTAAAATGCTTGAAATGTTAGTCTGCGAGTTGCTATGGTGACTGCTGAATAATAAGCACAGAATATGTAAATGCATCTCGAGCTTACTCTTCCACCAAGTGGGACTTCTCTCTTTAGTGCAACACATGTAATGTAAGAGTGAAAATAAGAGACAGAGTGGAATAGTTCCAAAAAAAAACCTTTCCAATAGGTCTGCATGCAGTGCAGCAGGGAATGTGTTCCAAAGCAGCAGAATAACAATGGAGGCTATGATAAGATCACGGCTAGTATGAGATAGATGCTACATCCATGTTTAATTTCTCTCTAATGCTCAGCAGTGGGTTTAAAAAATATATTTCAATGTCGGCACAAATAGCACATAATGTTCTCTCAACATTGTTGTGATACTGTGGAGATGGCAGCCATAGAAACACTGAAAGTGTTTGTGCTTGCATGGAATGTCCTTGAACGAAATGCTTTGAAACATTCCTTTGGAATACGATGCGGTAAAGGTTTACCCTGAGGTCTTCAATGTTCTCAGATAAATGCATGGACATACTGTGCTAGAAAAAATACATGAGCATATAAGAGTAGAGAATGGCTCATATACAAAAGGGGACCACAAAGATAACAGCCTGAAACCCCCAAAAATCCAACAGCAGAGGTAAAAAAAAAATTTGCAGCAGTCATATTGTTAAAGACGCATCTGCAAATTATATACTGTGTGTTCATCCCACAAAGAGGTTTTCTAGCAAATGGTTTGTGTGACTGCTTATGAACTGCAGGATGGTGGTAATTTTCTCTGTAGTGTTCAAACGCATGCAGGCAATTTTATCAGTTTGGGAAAAAAATAATAACTGTTGCAATATGATTGTGGTACATTGCTTTATTAACGCATGAAGACAGTCGAGATTTGAATTTGCTGACTGCACAGTGAAACATACATCAAAACCTTAAATTAAGTTTTGAGAAGGGTGTTTTACAGCAGTTCCTGCCGCATCCATAAAATATGCATTAAAACATTAAATGAAGTTGAAATGAACATTCACTTATAATTTTAGGGAGGATAATTACAGGGAGGAAAAACCTGAATGAGCAGAAACGCATGATTTGACTGATTCAGTGGGAGAGTCAGCAGAATGCCGGCATTGCAGGTGCCATCCCAACCCCACGCTCCAGAAAACAGACCCCTAAGTGACCATGAAGAAATCTGGCATGCTTCATATGTGGGAGGACGATGCTTCACACTCTGTGTCAGACATGTAATATAATGACCTGACAAACTAATCACACTTCACAGAGCAAGGGCTTTTCCCCAGCCACGCAACGATGTGCCTAGTCTGCCAAGCTGGAACTGGGAAGAACACCCCCGTAAAAACAAGCGGGAAGTGTAATCTCACTTTGAATCTTTTTATGTTATGCCAAATTAATTAGCACAGCGCACAGTTGGTAAACATGTCGGCGTGAGCTCCGTCTCATCGGCGCTTGGGGCTATATCATGGTTAAATACCGGTGTTCCGGTGCTTTAACCTTGCTCATCCTTCAGTGCAAGAAATGTGTGTCCCAGGCTAAGTTCAGCTCCAGTGATGTAGTGGAAGCATGTGCATAATCTACTCCCTGATTCTGCCACCAGTGACTAATTCAATCTGTGATTGGCCCCTTTTAACATCATGTACAACTAAAGCTATACTGGAATTTTGGATACAACTTTCAAAGCCTTTCTGTATAGGAGGTATATGTGGTCTCTTCAAGCATTAGTTACTGCATTGTTGCTTAGCGATCTTAGAGATCTCTCGATCTCTATAGATATGATGCAATAACTGTGTATTAACTTCCTGTCAGAAGTTTACTCAGGCAGTCCTTCATGTAAAAGCACTTGTCGTTATTTAGAATTTAGACATGAACAGCACCAGTAACAATGTGGATTACTGTACTAAACATAGTACTAAACATCACTGTTTGCGAAAAGATATAATTGAAATTACCTTATAGCTTTGTCATTAGCCCAGGTTACTCCTGTGCACTGTAGAAGGTCCTTTTGCATGACTGAAGGCATCTTGATAATGGTAACTAATTTGTAAAATATTTCTTTCTTTCACATTTGTACATTTAAGGATTGCGATCTTACACAAGATAGGGCTCATTAAACTAACCTGAAATCTGAATCTGGACAGAAGGAGAGAGTGGAGAAAGCTAATTCAGTTAACATTTGTTCTTAACTTTGATTAACAACTAAAAAAATTTTTTCGTCATGAATACAGTTTGATGAGCTGAACAATCACTGAAGCTAATTTGTCAAACAGTGTATGAATAAAAGATCTAACGTTTGCATTTACTTGTAAGCCCTGCTTAAGGACAGATGTTGATTGAATATAGGCTTGTAGTACTGTAAAATGCAAGCATCAGTGAATTTCTGCTCTGTAGATTACAGAAAGGTCATCTACTCCTGTTGTTCTAGTATTGGTACTATGCCATTTACAAATTCTATTTCACTGGATGGGGTTAATACTTGTCAGTTTTATGCAGGTGCTACATGAACCATGAAGCATTACATTTCTGTTGCACTCAAATGACAATCATTTTCTCGCAAAAAAAAAGAGTATGTTCCTTATCTCTAACCGATGCTTAAAGGCATGATTTACCACAAATAAGCAAGTGTGATCTACACCCCACTCAGGCAAATATAATAAGCCTTTCTCGACTTTTGCTTGAGTTGCAAAATTAGCCTGTTCGGTTACACAAACAATAAATCACAGCGATTACAAATAGGTGTACATTTAAAGGAGAAGTTGCTTGGGATCAAATCACCCTCAGATGGTGTGTGTGTGTGTGTATGGATGTGTGTACCTGTATGTGTTCATGCATGTGTGTATACTGTATGTGTCTGTGTATTCTGAATGCATGCATGTAGCGATTGTATTGTGTGACTGCACATGACCGTTCATGAATATAGGTAAACATTTGTGCATGTGTGCGTGTGCACCTGTTTTTGTGCATGTATACACTCTTGCTTATGAGTATGTGTATGTACACTAATGAATGCGTATTTTTGCATATAGGTTTGTGTGTTGTTTCCTTTGTGTCTGTATGTGTATGTGTGTGTACATGTCTGTATGTGTATGCAAGTGTGTGTGTGTGTGTGCATGTGCGTGTTTGTGCACGCTTATACCTGTGCATATGTGCGCTAGTGTGTGTGCCTGATGGAGTAGCTCAGTGAAGTGTGAAATAAGTTTTCCTCTGGGACAGTTAAGACGGGGGTGGCTGATATCTCATTTTGTTTCTTAATTAAGTGTGCACAGATTTCGTCTCTGAACTGCAAATGTGTTTTTGTCTCAGACATCCCTGCTGTGTTTCTGTGTGGTGCCACTGTTATGAATTATGGAGCAAAAATGACAAGGGATAGAGGGAGCATTGCAATGGATTAGGACTGAGCCTGGAATTTAATCCTAAACAACTAGGTCTTCATGCATGACTTACAGTTATCTCAAAGTATTCAAAATGGAAATAGCAATTTTCCAATCATTATCTATTCACATTTTTCTATGCATTCTGTATTATTGTAGTTTTCTTATTAAATGTTATAAAACTAGCTTAATTTAACTTGCTAAGAAAAGGGAATCTTCCACGTGGATTTTGGCATGTCATCTGGAAGCTCAGGTGCTATGTTCAAATCTCAGATAAATCTGTTCCAGCTCTTAAGGCAGAACTGATGGGTGTGAGTTTGAGGGCTGTCGTGTGTGTCAGATAGCCTGTCGGTCAGTATTGTGAGTTTAAAGCTCATATGGTATCTATGTACCTCTGCCTGAGCATATTGTTTTAGGTGCCAACAATAACAAGCTTCACATTAACTGACCTGCATTATTTTACTATTAGTAACACAGAGCATGTCACACAAATGGGCTCACAATGTGCTGAGACGTTCAGATATTATTTCATGGAAGAAGCACACATAAAGTCATTGGCCATCAGCAAATATCTATGCATTAAACCGACTGGATTTAAGTTAATGATTGGACTATCAGGCTGATCTGGTGCCTTGGCTAGTGCTACTTAAACTCTAGTCCCTAACTGCAAAACCAAAGTTTTGTTCAAAGGCATTTCTCTCGTGAAAGGCTCAAACTGATTGCATTAACATTCTGTGTATACACTGTAATTTCATTGTGATGACAAATTTGAACTACACACATCATTTCCTTAAATAACCCTTGCAATCACTTTTTTTTCCTACATTTGAAGTGTTCATTGCATCCTGAAAAGATAAAGCACACATTTGCTTTTTTTCAAATATATAAACAGGATAATAAAATTGTCTGACGCAAAGTATGTCCTTTTTGTAAATTAGTCTGCCTTGGCATTTCCATTCTGTACGAATATTCAGTTCTGAATGGTAGCCCACTAAATGGTCACACATCTGATGAAATGTAAAATTAGCATTAATTATCCACGGTCTCTAAATGAGCCTTGACTATACCAAATCCTCCTGCAGCAATCAGTATAATAACATTGTTGCTTTCAGAATATAAAATAAACATTTAAAATTCCAACTGAACTAATATAATAATACTTGACTTCATTGGTTGTTGTGTAATGTGATATATACTATTGCACAATGATCATTTTTATTGCACAGGGTCTTTAATAGCCTTAGGGGAGACATATCAGGGTCTCAATCAGCTCATTACCTGCTGTATCACCACTACACGAGCGAATGCTGAAGACAAAGTGCAGCCATGTGAGGAGTGGAGCCCGGCATGACAAAAACCCGAGCAGGACTGAATGTGAACGTTGACAGCACGTGGAGAGTGCTCTGCGATAAGCCCAGGGTTTCCTTTTTTTTACTGGGCTCAGCAGGGTGGCTGAAAGAAGGAAACAAGTCTGAACAAAACAAAGCTGTGCGGGGTGTAAGGGGAAGCAAGTCATTAAAAAAGGAAAGGGTAGGTCTTTTAGCTCAGCTGGGGTCCGGAGGCCTTGCAGCATGCAGCAATGTGGGAACCCCCGGGCATCCTTCAGCTATGAGAGGGCTCCCGCTAGAGGCGTCTGAGGTCTTCCTTTTTCTTCCTCTTTCTAAGAACGTATATACATAAAGTAGCGCACTGGAAGTGCTGAGGCTGGTCTCCTTTTCCTGATTCTCGGCCATCAATTGAAGCTACATGCTGCTGTCCATGGTGCTGAAGGATTTCCTGTGACCACAAGTCCATCGATTGCTGTCCATGGGTCCGATCTGTTGCCTGGCACTGTCCGTGGAAAGAACTCACTATTCACATAGCTGGCTATAAAGCAGTTAGTTGACTGGATGAAATATCTTATCTCTCTCACGGAAGAGATCACAGAATGTCTGGCCTTTTTGGCAAGTTTGACTTTAAATTATGTCATTTTCAAAGCATATTTAGCAAAGCTAATACTTACAGTTTCAAATACTTACCGTATGCATACTCTCAGTTATCTCAAAGTATTCAGAATGGAAATTGTGATTTTCCAGTGTCCAATCACAGTTCATTCACATTTTCCTATGCATTCTGTAACATTGTGCTTTTGTTTTGTTTTTTTACTTTGAAAGACATGCATTCAGTTATAAGCACTGCTGTGAGCCAGAGAACAATCATATAACTGGCGATTAATTAAATCGCGCGGTTAATGGGAGTGCTGGGCTTTGGTGCAAACGCGTGCCTGCTTTGTGCAGGCTGCCAGAGATGAGCCAAGTGAGCGGATATCAGCTCTAATTTTTCCATTTGCAATTCAAACTGTATTCTTTCTCCACACAATGGATTATGGGATACGGCAAGGAAATTGTTTTTTTTTTCTTCAATAAATAATTACTCATTTCTCATCAGATTTAAAAAAATAAAATCACACAATTCCGCAAATTAACCTTTTTTTCCCTTAATGAAATACTCAAACCGATGACAAATGTCTCTTTGCAAAGCAAATGTCTCTTTGTTTGTTTGCAAGCATCCACTGTGTAGAACTTTGGGAAGATATCCCATTGAGGATTCAGCTGTCTGCTTACAAAGTGAAATATGTAGTGACCAGAATTCAGTCCTTTTGAGGGGGAGGTGGCTATCAGGCTCAGTTTATTCTAGCTTATGCAGGGTGACATTAACACACACCCCAGAGAGTAGCAGGGGCTTCAATGTATGGAGGCTTCTGTAGCACAGAGAACTCAATGCAGCACCACTAAGTGATTGTAATAATAAATGTGATGACACAGCAAGGCAAGCAGTGAGGACATGATGTCATAGTGGTGGTTGCGCAATGTTGAATGAATGAAAATGTTCACTACTCACGAGAATGGTCACCTGATCAATGTCACCATGGCCTCTGACTGTTTTTGGAGGAATTTGTAAATGGGTCACATACGTGTGCTCTATGCAGTATAAAAGAAAGAATGCACAACAGCACAATGAAATTACATGAGAATATGACACTGCGTATGTTTATTATATGTTTATTTTGTTTTGTGGAGTATAAAGCAAGCTGTGACCATCACACATTTGATTAAAACATGCATCTTGGGAAAGTATTAATGTTTCGGAAGATGCAAGGAATCAATTTGCAGTATCTATGCATACATTTATCATTGTTTTTATTTAAACAGTGCAGTAGTACAACTCAGCCATAGCAATTAGAATACGGATGATTGTTATTATGCTGTACTTTCAGTTTGTTATAACATGCTGAATCTGTGAATCACAAAAGAATATACCTCCCATTCTGTATTAAAGTGTATTGCTTTATGCTACTTATATCAGCAAGCTTGATAGCTGGAATCTTAAAACTATTGCAGGAGCTTGACATATTTATTTCCAAAATCCAGCAGTCATCTGATGTCTATAAAACGGTAGTCACCATGGCTATATTACAGACCCATTGACATCCTGATCCAGAAACAGCTTTCAGAAAGCAATAATTGATTGGGATTTAATGATTTCCCCAACCACTACAATTTTGTTAAAGGGACGGTGATGTAGTCTTTGTTAACAGTTTTTTTTAATTTATTTACTGCTATTAACCTTATAGCACAGCTGTTTTTTTTTTGGTTTTTTTTGTATTTTCATTTTAATTTACTCTTGCAAATGTAACTACAATTTTGCAATGGCTAAGCAATCCTGAATGAGAATCATTTCGAAAGCACTTACCTATGGCACCAGGTGAATCTCTATAAATGCTTTTGGGAATCAGTGATCTCAAAAAGCTCAAATGGCATTGGGGTTGCCATGATGTAGGAGATCATTAGAAAAGCCACAAAACTGAGGAAAACACCATGCCTATCTCTACTGCTGAGCTGAGCCCAGAGATCCTGGCTGCCTCCTCGTTGCGGGTGGAGGGGCTTTGCTGATAAATGTAAATTGTAATTTTCAGCTACCAGAGCCCGTAATTAGCACTGCACAAACAGGCTAATGAACAAGTCTCACTGGGGTGGCAATCGTTTCCCTTGGGCTGCGGAGGCGAGCCACTCCCTCCCCCCTCCCCGCCCTCCTCCCCCCCCCCCCTCCCCTTGCATGTAAACAAACTCTACTCCCAGCTCACCTCAACACCCCTGTCACAACATTGGCACTCTGCAATCATCGGCACTCTTTCAGTTTCACATGCATCACTGAGCATGCTCTGTCACCGCGCAGAGAGGGGCAGACTGAGGAGCAGGCTCAGAGTTCTGGGGGATTGTATAAGAGGGAGAGAGTAGCCACTGCACAGTAGTGCTCGGCCACTGAACAGGAGAATTCTGCGCTTTTGAATATGGCTGAATATCTGAATATTGCTGTGCTGGCTTGGATCAGTTGATCCATTGCATTATAAATAATTTATATTATAATTTTGGGGGAAGAAGAAAATAATTTTGAATTACTGCACATTTTAAGAAAATTATGTTTTTTGCAGCGCTTGCCACGGTAATGAAAGTATGATTTCATTACCGTGGCAAGTAATAACTTATCAAGCCTATGATATGTTTATTGCTATTCTCCTTTTTCTGTCTCTGCTTCTGCTTCTTTTTCTTCTTCTTCTATAACGATTATTATTATTATTATTATTATTATTATTATTATTATTATTATTATGCTGTGGTAGAAAGTGGTGGGAAAAGGACACAATAAGAATAATACTGTCAAAAAACTGTGGTGCCAGGCTCTGTAATAATGATAACGTAATGGCTGTATATGTTCTGAAGGATTCAGGTACCTGGTTATATGGCAAAAATCTCATCTAGGGCTCAAACCTGCAGCAATTTGGTTACAGTATTTAGTACCCAAAGCACAGGCCACATGTAATGTGGACATAAGTTCCCTGAATTTTATCAATTCATTTGTCAAACATGTGACTCAAAAATACATCTAATAAACTAGGGGATTTGTTGATAATTTTTCAATGGGTTTATCAAGAAAACAACTAAAATCATGTTATTAAATTGAATATTTAGTCATTAACTGCCCTGAGTTAATTACTACACTGCTGTGACTTCAAACACAAGCAGAGGGAAATATTTCTTGGTCCGCAAGCACTTTATCCAAAGGATTCAGGCCAAAAAAAGATACAATTCAGGATTCAGGCCAAATGTACAATTGTGCAAAATACTTTAAGTCCTTTTATGTGTGTGGATGTCATGAGCTATTCAGGCATTTATCTGCAGCTTTGTGTCTGTCTGGCCTTGGTTTCAATGAAAGCTGAAAGAACATTAAGCTAAAAAAATGATTTGCTCTGAATGTAGGGAAAAATCTCCTGTAATAGGGATGCAGTAGGGGGTGGGAGGTGAGACTGTCTTTTTCCATGTGTGATCATCATTCTTGTTCCTCGCCCATGTCTCAGAACTGTCCCAGCTGTCAGTGTGCAGATTGCTGGACACTATTGATCAGTGATGATGAAAGAAATGAAGGAGAGAAGTGCAGAAGGATGCTGCTCACTGATCCTGGCCCTGCTGTTCACTGCTCCACACACACACACACAGTACATACATACATATGCATGCACTTAAACACTCACACAATCGCATTAAAAATTGGTCTTGCTCATCCTCTAAAATGGATGATTAACGATACATTTAATTTAGGCTTCACTGTGTGTTCACACGCCATTTCTCAGTAAACACCCTTTTTGTTTGTTGGATACAGAAATGTTAGCTTCTCTGGATAGTTATATTTGGCAAGGCGAAGAAAAGACTACAAGCACTTTGAGTAAATTAACGGCTCGTCAAAGAGACTGTTCCAGCTGCAGTCAAAATATGTACACAAGTGTACATTTTTTCTTGTCCTTTTCCGAGATACCCACTAATTGGATTAAAGTGTTAAGGGCAGCCAAGCTTTCACTTATTTCCTCCTCTCTCGAGCATGGCCCAGGCGGCTCAGGGATTAAACAACTACTAAAAATGCTCCTGGACCATCTTTTCAAATCATGATAACAATGTCAGAACCTTCAGGTAGACTGTTGCCAGATGCTTAAGTTCTTCACTAACAGAGATGTATTATAATGGCAATCTACTGCCCCCTGTGGGATGCAGAGGAAAGTGCAAGACTTGCCAGGGGTAGAAAATGATGACCAGTGACAGCAGGAGCTTGCTTACCTTAACGTGTCCTAATGCGCAGGTCATTTACAGGTGCATAAGGAGACTTTAATCTAGGTTATAGTGATACTAATTATCTTAAAATTTGTCCATAAAATGTGGACGGTTGCTTGAGTTATGTGGCAGTGTAGAGTGGGCCTGGGCCAGTGGCCAGTGACAAGAGCCACTCAGCCTGGCACATAATTGCATGCGCACGTGGGCCAGGCACTTGGTATTCTGGGCGCATGGCAGGAAACACACAGCCAGAGATGGCAGCTGAAAAAGGCCATCCATCATCTTCGGTGCGCAGCGATATCAAGCAAGAAGTTTGCCGAAAGAAAGGGAAATAGCGGAGAACGCGAGCTCGGCTGTTCCCACAATGCTACTGGTGAGAGATGGAGGCTGGCGGTCAGAATGGATGTCAGATAGAGTAATTAAACAGAAAACTCACAGTAACGGAGCAGCTGTTCCGACTGCCCAGGGTATCTTACTCATTTGTTTCCTGGTTTAGAGCAATTCTGAGATAATGGAAATAATTTTCTATCCATGATTTTGATCTGGACCAAAAAGCATGCTGTGTGACTTGCTTAATGCTGTAATAGAGGGCATTTTGTGGGTACAGAAAAAAATTGTCCAAGGATGAAAATAGTTAAAGGTCCAGGAAACTGGATCCGAATTATTGTTATATTGCCCAAAATTGACAATTTATTGTTTTCTTAATAAAACATTTTTAATTTAATTATAACCATTACATTGTAAGAATGTTTATAAAGATTATTGTACCTGTTCAACAGATATGAACTGGGTGGGCATGTATCCTGTCCTCATTGCTAGGTTAGAGCAGGTTGTCTTGTGCAGTAATATTAAACTACCAGATAAAACAAAAGAAAGCAACATATTGTAAGCTAGGCTTTACCATGGTATTGTTAAACCTGCAGATCATTCAATACGTAATAACACTGTAACACTGAGATAATGTACTATAACATTAGACTCAACAGCAGTCTCAACCTCTGGACATAACACAGAATAAAGCAAGGCTTTGATTCCACATATCTAAGCTTGAAAGCTAGCTAGCTAATGTTGCACTCGCAGAATGACGACACAATTATTCCGGTGCTACATATTTTAATGAAAGGAAGCAGTTGGTTGTCACTGCAAACAAAACATAAAGCTTTTAGCTGACCATGTATGCAGACACTTGCTTTCAACTTGCTTAGCTTGTTGCTAGTATTCCAGCAAACACTGCTACCAAGCAAGACCTCCTGTGCCTGCGAGTCTCCCACTGACTGGCAGCCACTGTTATCTACTGGTGCCAGCTGGTATCGCACTAGCTAACAGAGAGACAAAAGATGATTGCAGGTAATCCGTACGAAGCCGCAAATTGTCATATCACTGAAAAAAAAAAAAAACAATAACAAAAAAATATTATGTGGGGGTAGAAATTATATCATTATAACCGATAACAGACATCACTCTGCCTCCGGAACATATACAGGGCACCGCACTAATGCTAGACCTACTTAAGAGATCCATCAAGAATCTGTTTTGTGACAACGAGGAGTGGTGATTGCAGCATCTATCAGCGTTAGCTTTTTAGGAAAGCCACATTCTTTCTGTAGATAGTTGGTGTAGTTCTTGTGAAAACGGGCACTGCAAATATTGTGAGAGTTATATTGTTGTGCCTGTGGGCCTCCAGAAATAAAAGATTTCTTGTTTTTGGAGAAAAAAGCACATTTGTTTTTCTGCATCCAGAGAAGGTGCAATGCTTAGGCATTTACAACTTAATTTGCCTGCACAAATGTGGCAAGAGCATCATTACAAGTACAAAGGATTTCGGGGACATTGTACCCAGCTAATCTCACCCACTGAAAACCTGGAATTTAGCCGAAGGGGGAAAGCAAGCCAATCACAGCACATGCTTTTCTGCATTTTTTTTTTTTTTTTTTTTTTGCAAGAATAGTTTTGAAATATCTCTGGGCCATTTGTGAATGCAAAAAATATTAACATATATTAACATATTAACAACATATCATAAAATAATTCACAGATTTCGGTTTCCTGGACCTATAATCTTGTGGTAACGTATCTAGTATGTCGCGGGAATAGACCGACAATCTTTTCAATGAGAAAACCATTTTACAAACCGCAAGAAAAAAATGACATTAGCCCTTCCTCATGAGCATGTTGGGCAATATATGAAAAGGCTGATTATGTGCCATATGGCACATATATGGGGGTGTAAAACACGTATACTATTAATGCATTCACATAAAGGCTACAGTGTTTTTACTACCAACTAAAATTCAGTCCCCTGAAATGCTGCAGTATTCCAGCATAGGTCTGAGGACTGAGCATACAGAGTCTGTTTGAACAACATGCAAAAACATTTGCAATCTATGAAGGACGAGTCCAAGAGTTTTTTTTTTTCTTTCTCATATTGCCATTGTTAATGAGTTCACACTTATGCTGGATGGTTCAAGGCACATATGGCAGTAACAAGTACTGTTGCTGCTCTTTTCATAGAATTCACAGATAAAGTTTGTCTGTTTGTACAAGGTGTCATTATAACTGGGCTGGTCTCATTGCACAGTTTTAGTCCCACTCATCCCAGTTGGTGAACAGAAATCGGAACATATTTCATGTAGTAGTACTATATGTTGAAGCCACTGACCAACTGTCAGACCATAAACAGAGGCATAGGTTTCATGGGGCATCATGACCTAGAAACATGTTTCAGTCAACGCTAAGTACTTTTAAATTCAGCGAATGCACAAATTTTGCAATATTTAGTTGTTGCAGTATTCAGACAGATTCCTGTTTCAATAAAATTGTGGAGAGACTGTTGTAACAAAGGGAAAGATGAGGGAAGATACTGCCCCCCCCCCCCCCAAAAAAAAGAATAAAAACGAAAGCAGATATCAATTTAGTATTTACATAATGTATATGATTCATTAAATATTCTTTTAGGTAAAATAAATTGTAACAGTGGGCACCTTTGTTGTTATAGCACACAATAGAATATCATGTAAAAGCGTTTCTTTCCTCCATTTTGCCAGAAATTGCCATCTGATTTTAGCAGACCTTATACTTTTTATTTAACATGTGTTATATGTTAAATATATTGTGATTTATGTAATTTAGCTAAACATATTTAATAAAATTAATCTGTGATTTTCAATCACAACACTAAATACCCTGTTTTAAATTAAAATTAAGTGGCTCAGTCATTTTTAATTACCATAAGCTTTGGTGAATGAAAAATAACATTAAAACAAAAGCACTGGAAATATAAATGTGTTTATTCATTAAATTATTAATGTTTTGTGAAATCATTTAATAATAACAATGATATTTAATTTAATTATAATGCTGGTCACTGAAAAAAATAGCATTTAATTCATAATTATCATCATTATTATTAATACATAATATTTGCACTTAACTATAAAGGTATTTACACAAATTTGCCTTTATGGCTGTATCTACCAGAATTCCAACTGCTATAAATACTTGAATTGTTTGGGGCATTTTTTTTTTGGGGGGGGGGGGGGGGGGGTTTGCTTCAAATCCAAGGGGCTGCTTGCCCTCAATGGCATAACTTCACATTTTCACCTTTTCACGTTTAAGGAGCTTTGCTCAAAACAGGCAGTGTTTGATGTGTATTAGGGAAACAAATGGCTGGCTTGCCAGTCCTCTATCAGCGGAGGGTAGCTACAGGCCAAGGATGCAGGTTTTGGAGTCAATGGCAGTCAACAGGGCCCTGCTGAACATCTTAAAGAGAGGGACCTTCCTGACTGAATCTTCCTGTCAGGAGCTGCACTGAAGGGCGACAGAGAAGTGACAGGGCCGTCCTGCCGGTGTCGTAGTCGCTCTCACTGAATGCCACACTCCCGGCTCGAGGTAAAGGGGCCTGTCACCTTCTCATCACCCAGCGGGCCGCCGCCTCACACACAATCAACAGATATGGGCCGGCCGGCTCTGGAACCACAATTACACACATCCATGCAGAGAGGAGCAGTGCTCGGGGAGCAGCCACTAAATATTTTATATTTCTATAAAATACAGTACATTTGCTCTAAATTCTCAAGACAGTGCCATTTCCCCTAATCTGTCCTATTAATTCTTTTCTATTCAGGTATCATGTGCTACTGTAAATTCACTTTTATCGGATTTTATCGGACCTTTCTAATCCTCTGCTTTTCAAATCTGAAGTGAATTTCAGATTGTATGTTGCATATTTCTTTTTAGTGATAATATGGATTAATGCAAATGTATTCTTTATTCTGTTTATTGATGTTGTTTATTGAATTAATGGAAAGTTTGATTGGGGTATTTTTTCGAGCTTCATGTCTGACATTGACATAAGAATATAAAAACAAAACAAAACAAGTGCAGATTGCAAAACATACTGCATAACACAGTTCCTAAAAACGTAGTAGAATAAATTACATAAGACATGCACAGCACCCTCATCCTTATCTAATTGAGAACAATGGCTCAGTTCAGGACTCACACTTTTAAATGCCTTATTGGTATTGGCACAAATATGTTAATGACCCTCTTAATTTTAAAATGTATATAGATGGAAGTTCATAATGGTTGTTTAGAGCATGTACTGGGTCAGACACATTTACTATCCAGTCTATCTGCACTTTTGTGTGATATTTACAGCATTTCTCAGGATGACAATTATTTAATTAATAAATAAATCCCTATATCATAATCATTCAAGGCCCATTAGTATGTTCAATGATGCTGATGTTTTTTCCACATCCCTAACTTATATCCCTCATTTTATGTCACTTGCTCCTATTCTGGCTGTGTTCACAGCCTCTACTGACCTTAGTCCACTCTCCTGCTCACTGCACACTGCAAGCACGCAGAAACACTTCTTCATGTTGATTATCTGCCTGGGTACAGTAGACGCAACATATTTAGAGCTAATACGTGTTGACACTGCATTTAATTTTCTGTTTCATCAGCCCTACGAGGTTGCAGCAGGAATTCTCATTCATTTTCCCTGTACCAAGTGCCTTATCACAATACTAATAAGCAGCATGTGACTCCACACCCTGGGGTAATTGGGTATTAGACTATCCATGTCTATCTTTCATATGCGTCTAATTTACCAGCTCCGAGGCACTTCGAGAAGCTTCGCTGTCAGAATGGTGGAGCGAGCTCCCTTGAAGCAGTTAGCAAAATGGGCTGTTATGAAAGAGTAATAAAGTGGTGTCCCTGGGCCACCCACGAGCTCTTTCACCTAGACCAGACTGCTATCTCCAAGAGTCAGTGGCTTTCAGCTCAGTGCATAGGCACTCTTTTTAAGTTGTGGATAATGTAGCACAGTTTAAACTTTTCCTTTTGACCAAAGGTTAACTGATGCAGGAGAATGAGAGTGAGGGACAGGTAAGGGCCCAAATACCTGCATGAGTGTGTTATGTGTGTGTACACTTGAATGTTGGTGACTGAGAATGATGGGCAGGATTCCTTGTGTGCAGCTTGCATAGCCAGATTGGTTTCAGTCTTTTGAGCATGGTGGCATCTTGACCAAGACAAAGGGAGAGAAAGAGTAAATTGTGGCTTTCTTGGGGTTTCAGTTCTAAACTCCACATGCTTCTGAACTTGACACAAATGTGATTAAGATGCCATTGAATTTCAAATTTGCTCAAGCTGTTCAGTTCGTGACAAAAGACACAAACCAGGAAGACAACAGGTTAAGTGTTCCAGTGCGCAGAGAGAGGAGGAAGTGCTGAGTGAAAGTGGGATTGAGGTGATTGTGATCGATTCTGTTCTCAGAAGATGAACTGAAAGGCCCAATGAATCTGTGAAGTCAGAAGAAAAAAATAATAATTTGGCGATAAACAGATTTCAATGAGTTTAATGAAAAATATGATTTACCCCAAAGAAAAACTGTGGCTAAAAATAAAGAATAAGCTATTTTATCTCTATATAGCTAGTTTGTCAGTTTCATGTCAAAATGTGTAGCTACGAGAGACATGCTTCAGACTCCTGAGCCATTCTTTAAGATGTTATGACAGTATACTGGACTATATTAGAATCATATTTTAATCCCAGGTATTTCTATGTATAGAAGTTCATACATAAATAAAAGACAACATAAGAGTTTGTTGTCATCATCTGACCTGGCTTGGTTTATAACCATTAATTGTAAAGCACTTTGTGACTCTGTCTGTGAGAGGTGCTATATGAAATAAAATTTA
Source organism: Anguilla anguilla (assembly GCF_013347855.1). Classification (NCBI taxonomy): domain Eukaryota; kingdom Metazoa; phylum Chordata; class Actinopteri; order Anguilliformes; family Anguillidae; genus Anguilla; species Anguilla anguilla. The sequence continues at coordinate 54,056,975 of NC_049203.1, read as the reverse complement.
CTTACTTACTTACTTACTATTGAGGTGACATATTGCCTGAATACAAAGTTTCAATGTTCACAAACTAACAAATTTCATACAATATATTGCCTAAATCATTTCTCATTATGATCTTCCATGAAACAAACAGGGCTTCAAAACATTTTAAAATGAGTCAAGCACTAAAACCAATCAAGAATTATTGGCATCCATCATGAAAATTAACAAAAATAATTGTATAAAATAAACAATACACATAATGATCAAAGTTGTCTGGGTAAACATTACTTTTGCTCTAATAAAAATGGTTCTAATGAAAACTTGTGTTGGCACCCATAAAGAATATTTAAAATAAAACCAAACAAAGTGGCGTATATGATGAAATTCTCTTTCTTTAATTGATCTCCTGAAACTATATTGCTGGCTTTCACTATTTCCTGCTTCGCTGGGGTATAAATATGCAGTGTGAAATGTTTAAAATCCCTTTGTCATCTAACGCCATGAGGAAAACCAAACAGCTTTCAACTTTTTCTTGTTGACCTACGCAAATCAGGTAATGGATATAAAAAATATACATAAGCAGTTGAAAACACCAATAAGCACAGTAAGGGCAATAATAAAAAAATCTGAAATAGTTGCAAATTTTCCAGGATGTGAATGCATGTGCATATTGCGCCCACACACAGTGAGGAAGATAGTGAGGGAGACAAAGAAGACACCAGGAATCACTGTTTCAAAACTGCAGTTTAGTGGAACCTTGGGGTTATCAAGTATCATAATCAACTCTTATAGTACACCCCTTCATGTCAAGCTCTCTGGAAGGGTTACACAAAAGAAGCTCTTAATGGGAGCAGCCAATGAATTGAAGTACCTAAACAGTGCCAAGAGTTATTGGAACTAAAATTGCAATCATGTGCTGTGGTCAGATGAGACCAAAATGGAATTTTTTGGCCATGCGCACCATTGGCATGTTTGGCAATAAAAGACAACTACATATGAGGAAAATTATCTGATACCCACAGTAAAATATGGTGGTGGATCATTGATGTTTTTGGGCTATTTTGATGCTAATGGTCCAGGGGTTCTTGTTAAGATCGATAGCGGAACAAATACCATCAGGTAACAAGATATTTTTTCCCCAAACCTGGTTGCCTCTGCCAGAATATTTAGACTTGGCTATGGATGGACCTTTCAACAAGATAATGATTCCAAACATATATATCATATCATATGTATCCTTTATCAAAATTACTTAAATGGTTGCAGGAATGCAAAATCAGTTCAGTATTGGTTGTCTCAGTCTCTGGACTTGAACCCTGTTGAAAACCTGTGGTTTAATTTGAAGAAGGCCATCCTCAAGTGCAAACCTAAGAATAGCAAGGATCTTGAAATTTTCTGTATGTCCAAGATTCCTCCAAAAGTGTTATCCAGCCTTGTCGAACATTACATGAAGAGATTCAGTGCTCTTACCCTCTCCGTGGGGGGTTTCACCAAATATTAATTGTAGAGGTGCCAATTATTTTGAAACCTATGTTTTGCAGGAAAAAAATACTACTCAATAAATCTTTTTGTGATTGAAAAATATTTGTCACAATTAAAAGTATATGGCTTTCTACATATTTGAACCCACAATGTCACTCATTGTATGCCTTTTTTTTTTCATTTTCATGAAAGGTGCCAATGATTCTTATGTCAACTGTATACACAATAGTGAAATCTTCATAGGAGTTATGATAGGTCAGGAAAATGGCAGATTAGGTGCCCTCAAAAAATCTTTAAAAAAAATCAACAGCACTATCATTTCATTTAATCATATTTGCTTCTATTGAGCTATTTCTGGGGCAGGCTGGCTTTTCGTTTTCAGTACATATGCTGTGGACCCTGAGGTTTAAAATTAAAAACAGTGGAGTGACATTTATTTATTTATTTATTTATTTATTTATTTATTTGGCAAGTTGGAGAGTGCCAACACTTCTTCCTCTTTGAATGATAAGAAATAGCTGGTTGTAACTTCTTTTGGTTGCTGTTTTACAAAAAGCACACCTGCACCCCTGTTTAGCAATGCTAATCTCTTCTTCTGTACAATGCCATCAGGTAAAAATAGAAATGCTGTGCGCTAGGAACTGTTGTGTCTGTTGCAACCCTTCTCCAGTGCTGAATGGCCTGAAGTCAGCACTTATCCACTCTGTAATTGTGGTCCCGATTTGAATTGTTTTTCTGTTGTTGTTTGATTTATGGGCTTGCATTAATCCTCAAATTCTAAAACGAGTAGACCTCTGGAAAAACTTTGGTTCTGGATAAACCAGCTGCCAACAATTTCTTTTTCAGTAGTAAACTAATATTTAGCTTGTAGGTCGTGTAGCAAACACCCTGTGGATTTTAATTAGGCTGACTGGCATTATTTATATCCATATTCATAATTGTAGGACATTGGTATCAGGTTATTCCACAGGTGAGTAGCATTACACTGTAATGATTACAGTAAATTACACTGGCCCATCTTGAGGTTGTGCTCAGTGACCTGTGAAGTATGGCAGAGCTTAAGGCCTGCCTTGCAAACCTCACCCATGCCCCTGCCCTGACCCCAACAATCAGTCATCCTGCACGTCTCACGGATGGCTGTCTCATTGATTTTTTTGAGAGGACCACCGTCGCTGCCTCTGTCCTGTGTTCTCGCATCCATGATCACACAAATCGACTGTGCACAGCCGGGGGTTGGTGGGGCTTGGAACAGGGTTTCATTGCTGTGGTTATGGGCGCAGAAATATCTTGAATGCTCTCACAAGCTATGGTTGTATTGTCAAAACTATTCATTGCAGTTTTTTGTGTTTTGTGTGTCTGGGTGGGTGAGTACATTAGTGTACTTGTGTACATTGAACTTAGGCATTTTGCATGAGGATGTGGATGAGCACATATCATCGTGTGTGTGATTTCGGCTTTAGACTTTTTTATCAAATTCACGTCACTTGGCATAATCTTGAACGCTCTGATCATCCACTAAGGACCAGTTAGTGTTGTAGTAGCACCTTAATCGTTTCCATTAAAGGAAGAAGGCAACATTATGTGGTTCATGAGAGAGAAATGAGGGTGGATTTGGCGAGTGAGAAAAAGAGAATTCATATTTTTAAGTGGTTGAGAACAGTATATTTAATTGTTGAGAACAGTATCTCAGTTGCTATTTAACGAACAGGCTGACATTGACACTGGTGCACTGATGAGCAGCCATATTCTTTTCAGTGTGCCAGTGAAGGTCACCTCAGGAAATGCTCGTATTAATAATTGCTGGATGAGTCAGTGCATCGTAAACCCTGTGTCTGCACAAATGGATCCCAGGAGAGAGGTAACGTGTCTACCCTATGAGCATACCTCCTGACTCCTCCCCTCAACCCTATTTGCAGACAGTGGAGGTTGTCCGCCACACAAAACCCCTTGCCTGAAAGCAAGTGCAGCCCTAGCTGTGTACCAATATGTCCTCATTCGCTCCATATTGAGATTTCACCATTCCTTTTGCTACACTCTGCATGGCAAGATGGCCAGGTAATTCAGAGCGGCCAGAGAGAATGGGCCTACGCACATGAGAAATGTAACTTGGATCTCATTTTTAAAAAAAAGGTCGAAACAACACACAGACGCTTTATTTAGTGGTGGAAAAGGCCATCTGAGAAGATCCTGTAATCACGTCTCATGTGTGTTTAGTACGAGTGTCACCTGCCAGTCTATTGTCCTGAAATCCTGTCTGTTCTTCCTCACCTATGACCTTCACCTTCTACACCACCCAGCTGTTTCTCCCCACCTACACCACCAAGCTATTCCTCTCCTCCTACACTACCCACGTGCAGTTGGCTCATTTGGCTTCGTCTCTTCAGACAGTGCTCCAGGGATGGTAATGCCCTCTGGATGCATACATCTGACAAATCAAGTGGAGATATACTGCATGTAGAATAAAATCATAATGTGTAATTTATACCATTTGCGCTGTGTATTGCCTGAGGGGCATGGGGTGGGGGTGGGGTGTTGGGGGTGTTGAGGGTTTTAAAGCCAAGCTCGAATAGCCTGAATCTCACTTTTGCTCTTGATCAATTGATACACTTCTATGTCAATCAGATACATGACTAAGTAGATAACAGAGTTTGACAGGAGGCTTTGCTCTATTAAAATAACACAGTCATGTTCTCCTTGACAATTACTAACAACGTTGTATCCCTCCATTTTGATTATGCAAAGAATACTCATTGATGGCTTGATCACCCAGCTCATTATTATTGTGCTATCACCACAGGTCTGGTCAGTTGACTGTGTGACTGGAAGAGATCATATTTCAGTGATTTTCAGGGCTTTTCTAAAGGCGTCCAAAGTTATCTGCAGACCCATTGATGCCAACCTCACATACATGACCAAAAAAAAAAAGGAAAAGCAGGAAGACAGCATACACTCTCCCCCAAAATAAGTTATTGATACAGCATTCCACCACCCACGCAATGTGGGAGATGACAGGGCAGGTCTTGAAGGAGTGACATCTCTTCTGTTTTGTCCTCACAAGCACCAGGTGAATATGTAAACTTGGCTCAGCTTAATGGCACTCTTTAAAAAGTGGTGTGTTCTAAATGGAGTTTTTTGTTTGTGTGTATGTTTGTTTGTTTTCGCTGTTAATTACAGCTTTGCATTTTTTTTCATACCCCATATCCCACCTCAGTGTTTGCACACTACTTAGCTACTCACTCACAGCGTGGTCTTATGAAAAAAACAGCATGACTTAGCAGGATCAGGGCAGAATGTATTGATTGGCTTATATTCCCTAAGTGGGCGTTTGACTCATGAATTAAATTCACTCATCCCTTTCAAAATACTCTGTTGAACCCATTCTTTCAATACAGCCCTTTGTTCTTGTTTTTCATCTCATTTTTTTTTTTAAATTAAGGTGTAACTCAAGCTGTGGACAGAATTAAGGCAGAGAGAGACAGCGGAACTAATGATGGTGGCCTTCATTTTTTGGCACCATTTTGTGCAGTTCTTCAGTGAAAAGGTCATTGTTTTGAAACATTCATTGTTTTGAAATGTTCTTTTTCCATCACTGTCAATTTAGTCACACAATGTTTGGTAAAAAAAAAAGCAATTACTGCCTGTGTCATCCACAAAAACTGCTTTTTTGTAGAGAGGGCTGTGTATTTTTTAAGTGCTGTGTTTTTTTTGCTGTGTCATATTCTCGAAATGACTAATTAAGGGACCCAGAATGAGTTCTATAATAAACTGATACCATGCCACATAGGACAAGCTCTGTTTTATGAAAAAGGTTAGCAGCATACCCTGTCCCTTCCCTTCCACCTTATTACATCCATATTTTTGTTCTCTTATCCTTCACTCTTAAATTAAATACAGTCCTGTAGGCTGTAGTGGGCTTTTGTAAGTGTTTCATTTTTTCCAGATGGCTGCATGGATTGTGGGTGGGGGTTAGTATGGTAAATCTGTGCCGCAAGTCTAATGAATCTAAGCAACACAGGCAAAGTGCTGACAGAGAACATCCAGCAACATTCCTACACAGACACAGGAAGAGTTCACAGGAAGCAGCCAGTGTACATGCACATGAGTGCCAATGCAAGCAAACACACATTAGCTGCCTATTTATAAAAATTTGTAATTGTATAATTATTATTAGTCATAGTAGTAGTAGTAGTAGTAATAATAATAATAATAATTATTATTATTATTATTATTATTATTATTATTATTACTATTACTATTATTATTATTATTATTATGCATAGTCCACATAGAAATGGAATAAATTCCTGAGACACAAAACCGAACTGCCACCATTTGAAAATTGTTGTGTGTGTGTGCATGCGTGTATGTGTGTGTGTGTTCATCTGCCTCACCAGCTCCCATGCTGAAGGTCACTGAGATGTGCTGTCAGACAGTGATAACAGATTATGACTAAGCCTCTGAATTTTAACTCAACTGGTTCCAGTTCCGGAGGAAAATGGCGGGGAAAATTTGCTTTGATGAAAAAGAGCTTTGATTGTATCACTACAGTGAAGGAATTTTATCTGGTTTATACCTCTGAATCATCCTGGGACCTGTTCATTCACTGGCCAAACGCTGGCTGTACTGTTTGGGCCCATGACCAATATACAAGGGTAGGAGAAAGGGTTTGGCTTGGTGCTTTATCATGGGTGTTCCAATACAATTGTGGAAGGGTGGCAATTTTTTCTGTAGAATTTTATGCTCCTCTGTGCCACATAAATCATTGTATTTTGAGCTGTCACTTTGCTTCTCCCCACCTGCATAATACATTTATAATTCCCGACCAGCAGTTGACCACAGAAAGAAGGCATTAGGGACAGAGACAGAAGAGCAACAAGTTTAGAAAGCGAGAGTGAAAGCTGCACTTAGCTGCACTTCCTAAATGGTTTCCATCTGGCATTAGCAGGGGAGCAATTTGCGAGGCGTAGGAGCAGAGAGTGGTCGGCCTTCATAGTCTGGTAAGAGCCAGGAACTCAACTGGGACCTTGGCCAGGTAGGGCTCTCCTTCGCACCTCCTGCCGTTCAGGCAATCTGTTGCCATTAAATTAGCTCGGGCTGCCATTGCTGTCCAATGACATGGCATCCAACCCAAGCCTGCTTCGGAAGTGCAGAAGCTGGCATCCTATGCCCAGATTAATTGCACATATCTAAACAAGGTTCTTGGATCAGGAAGGATAAAAATGGACTGGTGTAGGACAGGCAGACAAGCGTGCAGAGACACTATCTGGGTGGTGAACTGAGCCTGCTGCCTTTTGCAAACCTTTTTTTTACTGAATATCGTAATGGAAAGAAGAACGTGGCTACAATACGGTACAGTAGAGTAAAGCTGATGATGAATTACAAACACCTGGGATGGTGCTATTTATCCTGTGTAATTGACTGATTGATTGAAATGTTGTTGTTTTTTTTTATGGAAATTCATACAGAGAGTACCGAGAGTACAGAGGATTCAAGACCATTGTACTTTCCACCTTTCTAGTATTTACAATGGCAGTAAACCGATTTGAATGATAGACTGCCATACACCAATATAACAGTCACTTACATTCTGAGTCACAAAGGGAATGGCAGGAAATGGAAATACAGCAGAAAATGATATTAAGTGAATGGTGAAAAATACCTCAAATATGCTGTAAATGAAGAAGGTTTTGTTGAGACAGTCTAGCAGACACATTCCTGTCTTGTTAGTCTTGTTATTGTGGATCATAGTGAATGATGAGCAATGATGGTGCTGCCATAGCAATGAGAGTGCCATGTTACAGATGTGTTCATGAGTCAGAGAGAGAGAGAGAGAGAGAGAGGGAGAGTGAGAGAATGAGAGAGAACGAGAGAGAGTGCGGGAGAGTGAGGGAGGGGGAACAACCGGTTCAGTGACACTCCCTCTGCACTGCAGTAAATAGAAGCAGTGTCACAATAATTGCTAAGCCTTTCTCAGAAAAAAAATGCTTGCACATTTATCAGATTTACCAATTTTATTGGCTGAACGACTCACAGTCCCAGTTGCTATTACGTGGGTAACACATTGTCTTCAAACAGAAAAATGCATCCAGGTTGATGCATAGCCTCTTAACCTTGTACTGTTAATATGATTGCTCACTGCTCATACGGTATGTTGTTCTTTGTCACATTTGCTTTGGCAACACTTTCTAATGTTATGGCAATAAAGCTCCCTCAAATTGAATTGAAATTGCAAATTGAAAAAGACAGAAACAGGAACAGAGAGAGAGGAACAGAGAGAGAAAGCGAAGGAGAGGGAGAGAGAAACAGAGAGAGAGCGAGAGAGCGAGAGACTGAGAGAATGGAATGCAGATAATGTAAAAAAAATATACAATTATGAGACTGATATGGAGACACTGCAGAATATTTTGAAATGTTCATCTTCATAGGAGCCCCTTTACCAGAACACAGACAAGCTGCAATGTGTATGGTAACACACTTACTCTATACACATATACTAGATTTTAGTACTGCCTTTGGAGAGACTCCTAACTGAAAATGTGGAATGTGTGCAATCTGTTGCACTACATATCAATTTTGTGGGTTTCCTCTTCAATTATCACGTGCATTACCTTCTGGGAAAATACATCTGTTCTCATATGTCCCTGAAGTCCATGTTTATGTGCAATACGAGTCAGATTAAACCCTACACTTGTTTGTTTTCTTCAGAATAAGTGCTGCATGGCTGTTCTTTCACTGCTCATTATTCTAATGCATTGTGATCACTCATTGGGGAGGCAACAGCAATCAGTGATACGATTGCTCACTCTCAGTGCACGTGACTAAATTAAGGGACGCTCAAACCCAACCGTCTTTCTGTAAGAACACATGATGTCTCCACTCTAGGATTGGCCAAAACTATAAAAATACTTTGAGAAGTTTTTAATTCAGCTCTCTGCCGATGGCTGCCATCTTTGCTGTCTCTCAAGCTTTTGTTCTCTCTCTCTCTCTCTCTCATTCTCTCATTCAATCAGTGACTATTTTCTTCATGGTCATGGGTTTGAGCTTGACAGGAAGTCGTGAGATCACTGACCAGGAGGTTGGCTCTGGCAGTGTGTGAGAGAGAAAGAAAGAGAGACTTCAACCACACATATGCTTTTAAATCACAGCCCGGCTTCTGCCAATAACAAGACATCACATTAAGGCTGACAGCCTGCCAGTCCACGAGAACTTTTCAAAAGGACAGGTTCATGCCAATGAACCGCTTGTCAGTCGAGGAGGCAGTGAGAGCGATGGTGGACGGGCATAAATAATTTATACAGTTTTCCCCTGCGGCTGCTTTCCAAGTTAAACAGATGGGAGACACTGCACAGGCGTGTTCTGCTATTCCACAGGCGGATGCTAAACGAAACTAAACCCGACGGGCAGACGATGGACTAGCACTGTGAATGGCACCGTCCCTCCTAAAACTCCACAGACCTGAGCTAGCAGGATACATTGGGTGGTACAGTTATGTGGTACATATGCTGTTCTGCAGGAAAGCCATTCATAGCTCTCCGCAAACATATCTCCGTGCATGATAACCTAAAGATGTGCTCTTTCAGTTTACAATCAAAACGACTGCACACATTTCGTGAATGAGGCCCAATGATTCACAAAGGCGAGATACAGAAACAGAAGAATAAATGAGACTGTGTTCTCAATACGGCAGAAGAAAATACAGACAGCCAAAAAAATGAAATGAATAAGCCAGAGGAGAAGAAAAAAAAAACAAATGACAAGATGGAGAGTTGGAGTGTAGCAGCCGGAGGGATGAGTGTATGTCAGGCTGGATAAACAGTGGCCTGGTGATGGGGCGACCTTTCCAGTAAGGAGAAACAGCGATTCTGTCAGGAGATGGACCGTAAGGGCATCAGCCAGCCAAAGTGTTCCCATGGCTACCGCCAAATCGCCTGGGAGGGGGAGCGGCTTGACGTGAGCGTGGTGAAGAGGGGCCGTGCCACGGTCCCCGACAATGGACGCAACCACATGATTGCCACTGCGGGCCCAGACAGCTGTCCTGTGGCCATGTCCGATGCCAACGCTTGTACATTTGTGGCATCTGACCTTTCTGCATATGCTCCTAAGGGTCCCATTGTCCCCAAGCTCTCTAGCTGCATTCTTCACACACTGCAATCGGTGATGTAATAAACAAGAGTTTACAGGACCGCAGAATCAAGGGTTCAATTGTGATGCGATTTTTGAAAACTTTTCAAATTGCAATTTTTCCAATCAATTCATTCCAATAATAATTTGACTCAATACTGGACTCATTGTCAGCTGCACTATTGGCAAATCCTTAAATGTCATAAAATCCTGTTGGAGTTGTACAAGAAGAGCAAGTGATCTGATAATACTTTCAAAGAACAATGTTACAACAGGCCATTCAAGCTAACAACAGACAAAGCTCCATACTCTGCCCTGCATCACAAACACACACACACACGCACGCACGCACGCACACACATACACACACACACACACATAAAGCCACTCACTGTCATTAGCTGTGTGATCTGGCACCATCAGAGAAGACCAGACACACTACTGTACTGTATTGTTCTGAGTGATCAGCGGTCCCTTCATCAAAGCAGCCATTAGAGTGGGTTATCTGCACCATCTCTGAAGCATTTAAGTGCTTTTTGACAGATGTGTCTGAAAAAATCCAGAGTGCTTAAATAGAAAATACATCTGCCTTTCTCTAAATCCCGCTCCCTCAGTTATATTTTGTTTGTACCCTTGTACATTTCAGCATGGACATAAAAGATAATGGAGTTCACAAGACACCCACTCACTAGGCATTTGAAGCTCAGTGTTCTATCTCTATAAACTAGTCTACGATGTCAATGTTTTAGCGACAACGTTTCCCTATTTTGTAACATGTGGGATGTTGGAAACTATGCGTGTTGGAAATCCACAAAACACAAATCATAGTAAAGTCAATATCCTTATCATGGTGATGATCCAGAGAACAAAATCCACAGTCATTTTTAGTCCCAAAAACATGCAAACATAAATAGAATGTCCATTGTTTACTCACCAAATCTCCTCAAGAATTATCATTGTTGTCTAGTTCGATAGATTAATCATTTTTTACTGCAAACAACCGACAGCCCTTGGCTATGATTACACACCATAATGAAATTTCTGGGACATACCATTCACTAGCAATCTGACCGAAAGTGAGATGTTACGGAACAATTTCCAGTTCACATGTGAAATTTTCCTTTCACAAATAAACATTTTGTTTCGCATGAAAAAATGTATAATTCACATGTGAAATTGCGATTTTTCGTAAGAGCCCCCACACAGTATATAACACTGACATGTTATATACCGTCATTAGCATAGTGTCTGCTATGTTTCATCCAGGTGGATGCTACATGTTGGTGGTGGTTATGGTTACCATCTTTGCTTTTGAAATGTACTGTTGGAACTGATGATTACCAGTTTTTTTCCCATGGTTCAGTGAATAGAATGTACACTGCTATTTCCTTTTAACCTTGCAGAGGGGCATTAATTCTCTTTCTCTCTCTCTCTCTCTCTCTCTCTCTCTCTCTCTCTATCTCTCTCTTTCTCCCCCTCCCTCCCTCGCTCCCTCGCTCTCTCTCTCTCTCTCCAGGTGAATGAGTGCAGAACTAGAGGAGCCTCTCGCTGTGAGAAAGTGTCCCATCCCCGTCTGTCCTCCCGGGGGATGGCCGAAGTCCAGGATGGACACAGAGACACATGTGGAAGGTGAGTCCACTCGTCCCGAGAAATGAAGAAGTGAAAGATGCCCATATTTGACTAAGTTTGACTAATGCAACATCGCTTCTCTTAGACAGCAAGAAGGCTCACTGCCAGCCAGGACAGGATAAGGTGGGACATCTGCCCTCTCCTTGCAACATGTTGGCTGAATAGTAACAATAGCTAAAATGTGATTGTCCCCACACTCACCCCCACCTCTTTAGCACCTACAGTACAGCAGCACTAATGGCAACTGTAGCCTCAGCATCTGTAGACATCTCACTGAACTAGATCTCCAGAGAGTTCAGGAGCATTACGTGCCACTGAGTGACTGCAGTCACAGTGTCACAGTGGTCAGGACTTTCCTGGGACAGACCACCCGAGCTTGTGATGGAGGGAGCCTGTTTACAGCGAGAGTGGTACAGTGACCTGTACTGAGGAAGCCAGGGCCACGCGGCTGGTGGGACGCAGACAGGCAGGGCAGGGCTAGGGCAGGAGTGGTGCTGGCTCGTTGGGCCGTTTGTGAACCCCAGCTGGGCCTGTGTCTGTGTGTGCCCCAGCCCTGCGATGTTAGAGGAGAGTCCAGATGGAGTGGACATTGGTAGCCTGACCCCTGGCTCAGCTCGACAGGTCTGCATTCTGCGCCACCCCAGCCAGGGATTTGGCTTCATCGCCGGCAGCGAGCGCCCAGTCGTGGTTCGCTCGGTCTCCGCGGGTAGGAGGCCCATGTGATGGTGTGGACATGGTGTGCTCGCGCAGTCTGAGGGGAACCTGCTCTCTGTGGCTTTCTGGTCCTCAGTGTCCTTCCGTCCCATCTCTGTCACATGTCACGGCGACTGTTTGGGAATTGCGTGCAGCTGTTTGGGTGTGTGTGTGTGTATGCACGTGTGTGTGTTTGTTTGGCGTATGCTTCTGAGTATGTGTGCACGTGGGTATGCGTGTGTGCATTTGTGTGCGTATGTTACGTGTGTGTGAGCTGGCTGCTAGCATATGGGTATGGCAGTACCTGTGTATTTGTGTACACAGTATGTCCTTCAGCTCTTTCTCTCTCATGCTCCAGCTTTGTGCACTTGTGTGCCTATGACTCTGTATTATCTTGTGCGTGTGTGTCTGTGTGTGTGTGTGTGTCCATGCATGCATGTACGTGTGTGTGTGTGTGTGTGTGTATGTGTGTGTGTGCATGTTTGTACACGTGTGCATGTCCATGCATGCATACGTGTGTGTGTGCATCTGTGTGCGTCTGTGTGCGTCTGTGTAGCCATGCACGCATGTGCGTGTTTGTATGTGTGTACGTTTGTGTTTGCGCGTTTGTGTGCGTCCATGCATGCGCGTGTTTGTGCAGGTGTCTCCAGCCTGTCTCACCCTGCGGCTCTTCGTGTTTGTGTATCACAGACGGACCCTCCGAGGGCAAGCTTCTCCCAGGAGACCAGATACTGGCCATTAACGAGGAGCCCGTGAGCGACGTGTCCAGAGAGAGAGTCATAGACCTTGTAAGGTAACATCTTTTACTGTGACCAGACAGGGGGGAGGGGCATGAGTGGCTTAGAACAGAATGACTCAGCAGAATGAAATTAAACTTGGGCCTGTCCTTTTGCAGCATTTCTCAGATGATGGAGAGAGGGGAAAATGTTTTTTGAAAAATAGCTCAGCTGAATGTGATTACTTATATTCTGTCTGAAAACCATTTCAGTGCATCGGTAGTTTCCAGTTTTCCCTGGCAACGTAGAAGCTATCTCCCTAGCTACAAACCGTTCCCATTCAGAATCATGCTGGGCAGCCTGTCACGCAGCCAGGACCCTGCCCTCTCTGTCATTGTGTGAATGAATATGACACAGGTGCGGTGGGCTGCACGGCTTTGTTGCTATGGAGTAAATAATGTGATTTTCCTGAAAGACCTTGAGAGAGGAGGATGGGGCGGAACCAGACACCGTCCCACCATTGGGGATTTAATCTGCACCTGCAAGCTTTTTGAATTAATGCAACGCGGCATGATTCAGGGTCGTGATGCTATGAGCATTGGCCACTGTTCCACTTATTCTCTCTCTCTCTCTGTCTCTCTCTCTCCCCAGAACATAAAGCAATTTGTGTTAGGGCCACACCACACCACAGTGCCATTATTGCATTTTGGATTTAGGCTGAATGTACAATTCGTGACATTCAACTGAAGAAATCAATTCAGAACCTGGATTTCCATGTCCGTAATGGTTCTTGAGGCCTGCCAGTTTAGATTTACATTTCTGAGCCTGCAGCCAGAGGAGAGCAGACATCCATCTTGTATGACTATCCTTGTTACATGGTAGTGATATTCTTCTCTGAGAATGGGATTCCATAACTGGTTGGACTTAACAGTTATTACTTATAAACATCATTCTCCATTCTACCATTTTTATTCGTGGAATTCAAGAGCTGAATTATCTCATAACATATGTTGTAAGGGGTTTCTATAAAAAACCCTAACCCCTTTTAGTGATTCAAGTTGGCAACATCGTGTTAGGGTCTTGTAGAACAGAGCAATTATTTTTCTTTTGTTTTGTGGTGGTTCTTTGGTTGTGCATTTGTTACATCTTAGCTATCTACCTTGTTTCCTTTTGTTCCTGTCACACTGGCATTGGAAGTGGGTAGTACTCTGACAAGAGTCTTCTTTTTTTAATTTCTACTTGTTATTCTGATGGCCATATCATTTTTATTCAATAAACCTATTGAATCCTAACCTGATTTAGAGTTTATTTTTTGTTAATAATTAATAGTTAAACTTTTCCCAACATTTTAATACATGTACAACATTTAGGAGTCTTCTGTTGCTGGTTCCCTTGAGTTATTAAAAAGAGATGTCCTGTTTTGAGGGGATAATTAATAGTAGACAGCTGGAGCTTCCACACCCTGAACAGTGAATAATTCCTAGGGGGTTCTACTGTGATTTGAACTGGCAGTGCTGGATGCAGCATTCAAAATGCTATCCATTACACAGAGGTGGTAAATATTAAAACTGCTGGATTCAGGAATCATAATTTTCAGCAAATTCTCACTTGCCTGGCATTATATAAATATAACTGTAATAGTAAACAACAACAACAACAATAATAATAATAATAATAATAATAATAATAATAATAATAATAATAATAATCCCTCTATTTATTCCTGCAGGAGCTGCAAGGAATCTATTGTTCTCACTGTGGTCCAGCCCCAACAGGTTGGTGATGTAAAAGGATGTGACATAACTTACATGCTAAGGGCATCTCGTTTCACATAACTGGCATAAGAGACCTGTGATTGATGGGATGTTTTTACTCATCTGTTTGGCTGAAACAAAATGACGCCAGTGCACTTGGGTGTTCATGGGAATATTTTATTTCTCCTCTCCCTGCAGAACCTTGCGGACTCGAGCACTTAATGAGACTTTAATGCAAGCGGTTCAAATAACATTAACCTTCAGGCTAAATTATATTACGCCAAATGCAATAAAGCTGGCAGCACAGATAAGATTTAATTGAACCATTGTTTAAATGTGCATGAATTGGCTTGATTTGTTTTGTTTGTGATGCAATTCTTGGCTTCATATTTTGGTGCATGTGGAGAATAGCCCGCTGAGTATGTACTAAACTAGCTCTCTATCGCTCTCTTTTTTTGTTTCTCTCCCTCTTTCTGTACCCTAGTCACCCAAGTCTGCCTTTATTAGCGCGGCAAAGAAAGCTCGTCTGCGGACCAACCCTCCAAAAGTGCGCTTTTCTGAACAAGTGTCCATCAGCGACCCAGACTCCGTATGTTTCACTGCATTCAATTCACACACGCGCACACACACGCAACCTCACACATACTGCCCCGCACCACCTCCTAACTCACACCAGTCTCTCCACAGAGCCATTGCCTCTTGCCATTCTGACTCAAAACTTTGTGGAAATCTGGAAGCTTCCACCAAGAACATCTCATTGTCTAAGCCAGGAGTTCTCAAACTGTGATGCCTGGAAATGGTCTGTGTGATCAGCAACATCATATACAAGTGATCCCTGACACATTTTTCATAGCCAACCACAGAAACTGCCTGCGGAATTTGCAGTGATCTTTTGAATAAGAGATCATTTTAATATCCCTGTTCTCCTTTGTTGTATTCCACTTTTTAATCTTCTTTCACTTTCAGAAACAGAAAAATACACTGGCAGGTAACAGAACAGAACACTTTGAAAATCACCATAATACCTTTTGATGGTCTCAGTGTTCCTCAGTGCGTCCAGAGTATATCCACGCATGCTGTCTAACAAAGAAAATATAGAGTCAACCATTGACAGCTGGGCACTTGATGAATAAAATATAATGTATTATGTTACAGTCACTGTAATTTTGCATGGTTTGGCATTTACAATGTCGTAGTAACATTACATAATTTTTGGGGTTGGGAGCATACAGATTAATCTGCCTAAAGGTTCTTCTATAGTAGAAATTCAAGGAACAGAATTTCACCTGAACTTATAAACATGTCAACCCATGATTTTTTTCTTCTAAGAAGTAAACTTGAATGGCTCCAGAAATGTGTTTATAATGTAAGGTACAAAGCTACTGTTGTGCAGCCATTTAGCCATTCTTCCTCCTTTTCAACTTTTTGTTTAATATGCAGGTCGGTACTTCTATTTTGTGCGCATTCTTTAACTAAGAGAGCTTTCTCATGTACCATCAGCAGCTGAATACATAGCACAAAATAAGTATTTTAGTCTTATACTGAGACATAAAATCATATTTTATTTTTGTGCTAAATAAGACAAGCATATTGCCAATGACGTAAGACAGATTCATTTCAAGATTTTAAGGAAATTTCACTTGCCAAGCAAACTTAAAACAAGCTAATATTTTCTACTTGAGAAAAAAAATGATTTTAAGTCTCATTATAAGACTGAAACACTTGTTAAGTCACATTTTTGGAATGCAGGACTCCACATGTGTCAGAATGTGAATACTGGTACTAATGTTAAAGCTTAAAGAATTCAAGATTTTCTTTTTAATTTTAACCCTCACTCGAAGTGGTAGATGTGTAAATGAATTCTGCTATACATGCATTCTGGGCACGAGACTCTGCAGTCCCTACTTCCCATATATATTTGAAATTGCCCTATAAATCCATAGGTAAACATGGGATACACTTTTGTATCCACTTTTCCCAGTCCTGTAGCGATATGGTTAGGGACATTTCTTTAGCTACAGCACATCACCCAAAATGATTTCAACTGACGTTACTATCTAAATGTCCATGGGGTCATGTAGGCATTGAGTTTCACAATCACCTGACTATTTATACAATCAGTTGTGACCCTCACAACAGCATAACAGTAGCCTTCTGTTACACTGCACACTGAGGGAGACTATTTATTTTTGCACAACCAATCCATACATGCACAAAAACAACAAACTGACATTTACAGCACAAATATTCCTCTTCAAAAAGCTGAAAATCCTAAATGATGTGGATTTTTCATTAGAAGTGTAAGAAATGGTGGGGATATTCCCCAAAAACAGCTTTGGCAGAAGAACATGCTGTAGGCTGCAGTCTCGCATAAAGAGAAGATGGTCACAGATGAGTCGACAGATGGTAAAGTTTCACTCAATTTATTTGTTTTTCAAGAAAAATCTATTTGAGTATTTGGGCTAGCAATTGCCCAAAAGTTTAATTCATAGTGGTCAGAAAGATAGACTTGTCCAAGCAGAAAGTTTCACAACACAATATGTCTAAGGAGCACATTAGAGGAAGGTCCAGGCTTGATCATAGAACTGGACAATGCTGCAGCTGGAATTCAGGATGTCATGAGTACTGTATTTCTGAACTAAATAAACTAAACGATACTTATCAGTTCCAAACAACTCAGTTGATGCGGTTTCATTTGAGTCGTCGATATCCTTTTAATCTGTTTATCTTTTTTAGCCGTTCTTTTTTATAAGCCTACACCACTGCAATTGATTTCGCTGTTATGATTAGTCTTGTTGAACAATTTCGGTGCAGACATTGTAATTGTATTTTTAGTCAACTTTGCATTTCTTATAAGAAAAAACATATTACTGCCCAACACCATTAACATTTCTGAGGCTTGCCTGCAGTTTTCAGCACTGAAAGCAGCATGTGGCAGCGTGGGAGCATTGCCTGTGCTTAATTAGTGTCAAGTGATGCAGATTGCTGGGGAATGGCAGTATGATACAGCTCTAGTTGAGGGACGACTGAAATGCAGGTGAGAAAACTGTCAGTTATGGCATTAAAATTAGAGGTCTTGGTCATATGTCATGCATAATTTTATTGCACACAACAGAATTTGTATTTTTCAAGATTTATCATCGGCTCCTTGGGGCTGTAACATGGCCTGACAGAATAACACTGCTCACAAGCATACAGAATACCAAGCACAAAGCAGGATTTGGTTGGAATTCTTCTGTTTATGGTCATCCCATTGTTTTCAACTGAATGATCTCATCGGAGTTACATTATTCTGAGTGCCATATATGTGTGTGCACAACATTCAGTACAGAGGCTACGATGTGAACACCAGCTTTCACATCTACTGTAAGTAATAGATCTGGAGCATCACCTACAGATCCAGTGGCTGGTGGGCCCAGGGTGCCAGCAGTCTGCCTGCTCCAAGCTGTGCCTGGGGTATAATCCTCAAACACAAAGACTGCGCCTCCACTTTTGAAATGACAAAGGATGTTGCAGTAATGGTACTCATCCACAGATGTGGTTGGCCATTACAAATAGAAAATACAGGATAAATATTAGGTTTTTTTTAATTTATTTTTTTTAAGAAATTCAAAAAACCATCTGTCTCCCTTCAGTTGGAGGAAAGGCACAAGGCCAACTAGGGGCTGCTAGCCAGGAATGGGGTGTATTTCCAACAGATGTTACCAATCAGGCTTTAGAGACTAGATCAGACCACCATTGCATATTTCTGTAATGCCTTTAATAATGGGTAAATTGGTCTGTTTTTTTGTTTTTCGCAGTGCACACGGCTATCCATACGTGCCTATTCAGGGCCCAGATGCATTTGTATGGATCTGTGATAAGCAGAGCCATCCCTTTTATTTTATGAAGTACATATGCTGCAGTCTTCAGCTATTCCTGTGTGGCTCTGACACACTTGGTCTATTATGCTAAATGTTGCTATTAATGCTCCCTGTTCTCTGAGCCAGAGGCCAGTAGTGAAAGAAGTGCTGATCAAGCAGTATGCTGTACCCTCCAGTACCTGATTGTCTGTAACCATGCTGAGGCAGCCAGCCAGTCCCCCTCCTCCCCCCCCCCCCCCCCCACCCCACCCCACCCAACTTTGATTGGTTGTTTCTGTCCACTGGAACAGAAGCCACAACACAGAAAGTCTGTTTCATTGTCTATGGCAAATGATGTACATTATCATAAAATCCATTCCCTTTTCTTGACTCTTTGTCCCCTACCCACCACTCTCTGCTTCTTAAAACCCCATCATTGGTTAGCAGGGGATAGGCTGGTCAGGACTTTGGTTGCAACCTGGCACTGGCCTGTGAAATGGATCATCTAAGTGGGACTGTGTTTCGATTGCCTAATGTAATCCCAATGGAAGAAAAATAGAGAGGCCGCAGCATTTATTTGCATATCTCCCCCTACCTCACGACCCATATGGCTTCATCCTCACTCTGGTCAGGCTTCCAAAGGGAACACTCCAGACACAAAGCAGCTGACCTCTTGCTTCCCCCTTTTTTGTGTAACAAGGGTGTAAACCAGACAAGACAGGTCTCTTCCACTCTAGGTTAACGGTTCTTCTTGGATTATATTTTGTGAGCTGAAGAGAGAGAAAAGAAAATTGAGTTTGTGACAGGTATTTTTAATGAGTGACTATTTCTGCAATGCTGTACTTGATACAAACTCCATCACAGTTCCTCAATGGGCTGGCACCATGAGAATATAAAAATTGGCTAATCCCACCAATGTCTCGTAGTCTCCACTATCTTTGTCTTTGATTCACTGATTCAGTCACAGTGCCGTCTGGAAAGCTGAAACAAAACACCCATGTAACCACTTTCAATTGAAAAATACTTCCCTGTCTGCACATTCTGTGCGTCTCCAGCCAACAACAGGCCTGATTACCTTCTTTACACTCAGGCTATATTACAATTTCATTTTATTTATATCATTGACCTTTAAACTACATTTTTCTTCTAGTCAGACATAGTTATTCTCTCATTTCCTTTAGTTCTCCACTCTTCTTTAACATTCTTATTCTCTCTTGCTATAGGTACAATACCACACTGAATACCTAATCAATGAGTTGGTGTCTCTCTTTATCTTTCTCTCAGACAATGCTGAAAGACGATTCTTTGCTGCTTATCCCGAATGTTCTGAAGGTGTTCCTGGAGAATGGACAGATCAAGTCCTTCACATTTGACAGTCGTACAACGGTCAGGGTAAGTTAATGTGTGTTTTTGTGCATGTGCATTGTGCGTCCATGAGGGATCAAACACATGGGAGCTTTGAATTATGGGTAGGCTACTGTAGACGTTTTTTGGTCATTGCTTGTGACATCACACACTGTTAGAAATTAGAATGAAGTCCTAATTAAATGTATGAGCTTGCTATTTTATTTGCTTGTCTGTTTGGTTGCTTAAAATAGTGAATATTTGTCACTCACTCCAAAGTGACACCATGAAAGATGCTGACCACAATGATAACCAGTTGTTCGGTTCAGTTTCACATTTTTTATGTTTGTGGCCCTATATTAGTCTGTTAAATTTCCTTAATTACCTGAAATATTTTATGTCATAGTCGCTGGAAAGAGTTTAGCTTAAAATGGTGTGTGAACTAAAGCTACTGACAAACAGCATTTCAATAACTGTCAAAGAAATGTTAACTGCAGCTAATATGGAAAAGGTCACCTCTCCCTAGAGATGCGAATAAACTGCCAGCATCTCTTAACAATTCAATCGCAGTTCCTACAGTACTTTTCCTTTAAATAGATCCTTATTTTTAAAGACATCTAAGGACAGGATTGGCAGGATGTGCTGATGTCACTCTGAATAAATGCAGTTCATTTAGAATGTAACATGAAAAATCAATATCTGTGTATATACTACAATCTAAACCGATTAGATTATGACATGCTATAACAGATAATTGCAAACAATTTGTATCTTGAAGGTCTTCACCCTGCTGAAAAGTCTGTGGCTGGTCAAATGTGGTCAAAGCTGGTCTCCAGCAGGCCAAACCTGGTCAAAGCTGGTGAAGCTGGAAGAATATGCTGGTGGTCAAACTGGAGGATAAGCTGACTACATACGCTGATCAGCTGGTGAAGAGCTGGTGAACCAGCTAAAAGTGTCAAAAACACATCTTAAACCATCTTGACCTGTTTAGGCTGGTTTAAGCTGGAATTTTCAGCAGAGCAGATCATCATTTATCTTCAGCCCTCAAACTTGTTGGGGTGTAATATATACATGAAAGGAAAATTTAAACTGTAAAATGTGAAAATACACTGAAAAGTGAAACACAAATCAGGCGAAAACACATGAAACAAATTTGTGTGACCCTGTGCCCAGAGAGAACAGAGTTCTGTTGCAGTTTTCATTATAAAAACGAGTTATTTGATGCTACAAGGCATAGGTGAATTGAAGAACAAAATAGCACTATGCAGTGGCATATGCAAAGGTTTGGGAAATAGGCATGTTTTGTTGAATTTCTAGGCGAAAAGAAGTTAACACAACCTCTGCAGGGAACATACTGTATTTCTGTATAATACACACTTCCTATTTATTTGTTGAGTTTAACAGATAGAAAAAAAAAACTGTAAGTGTGGCTTGTGCAAAAGCTTTGGCAACTGCTAAATCAGTGCTTAGTAACACTTTGGCAGAAATCAGATTCCAAACTTTTCTTGTAGCCAGATAACAGTCTTTCTATTCTTGGAATATTTCCCATGGAACCCTTCTAGTTGAGAAAATTTTTTATAATATTCAAATTGGGGGACTAGGACTAGTACACCCCCGTACTTTCAGGTATGTTTTGACTCATTGTCTTGTTGAAATATCCAAACTCAATTTTTTTTACAGACTCTGAGACAATGGCATCAAGAATTCGCTGATATTTAGTTTAATCCATTCTTTCCTCCACTCACAAAATATTTTTAGGGCCACCAGCTGCCAAATAAGCCTAAAGCATTATAGATCTACCCTAATGATGAACGGTTGTGTTCTTTTCCCATTTTTCTCCAAATCGATCTTTGGTGCTTATGGCCAGAGAGTTAAATGTTGTTTCATCACTCCACAGCACTTTGTTTCAAATATCTCTGGTTTATCTAAGTGTTGAGTTGCATATTTCAGAGGATTAGTTTTGTGACAAGATCACAAGAAAGGTTGCTTTCTGATAATTTCCATCTAGACCATTTTTTGTGCAAGTAGCACTGCACAGTAGACTTCTGTGACCATTACTCTAGTGTTACTAAACCTTTCTGCAGGTCCTCTGCCAGAAAGAAAAAATCATGGGGCAAACTTACTAGAATGGATAAGGCAAGAATCCGAGTGGAAGGAAACAATTCAGTGGGTATACACAACATCTAATCAGCAAACAAACCAGAAGGGCTAGACGGGAAACAGAATAGAAAAAAAAATAAGGTCAAATACGTCAAGTCAAATGAAGCAGTCACTATACACAACACACTAAGCATGAGTTTGAAGAGCTAGTCTCCACCGGTTAGTGGAAAACATCTGCTTTTTCAAGCTGAGTAACTGCAGATGGAAACAGCCAATCACATGACAAACCGGAAACACAAAACACACAGGCATGACAAACCGGAAACACAAAACACACAGGCAGAGACAAATCTAAACACAAAATTACGACAGGGGTCGTAATACTAGCTAGGTGCTGCAATGGCCCAGATACCGTGAAGCAAAAAGATAAGGTGTCAGAGCTCATTCAAGAACTAGAGTTAACCTTGGAATTGCTTTTCTTCAGTGGCATCAGTTGAAGTTTGCCAAGGGAATGAAAAGTGACGCGAAGTTGGCTTGTTTTCTGTTGGACCTGCAAGTAACGTTACCTCTAGCCATCCAGCTTGGATTGCCAGATGTCCACGTTTTGAACAGAATGTCCACTTTTCAAATTATTTGTACATATCTGGTTTATGGTCCCGAGTAATTGATGTGAGAAATTAGGGTAGTTTAATTTATAATGAATTTGCATGACAGTAACTTGGTCCGCTAGCCTACTTGGGGTGATTAGGCAGGATTGAAGATGGAGGAGGCTTTGTTGGTTGTAAACACAGTAAGGTTAAAAATCCTTCCATTTCTTAATGATGTATTGGACAGTGCGAAATATTTAGATATCTTCTTATAGCCTTCCCCTGCTTTGTAGCCAATAATCTTTATTTTCAAGATGAAAGATGGTGAGAGATAAAAGACATGTGTGACGTGCAAGTATTTGGCTAGCAAAAGACAAATTAGCAGCAGCATTCTGAATGAGCTGGGGAGGTCTGATGGTACATGTGAGTGGAACTCCTGGTTCTGCAATTAAGCAATGGACTTCCTTTGGTCATTTCTTATAACAGCCAGAACTGTAACCACTGTAGAGTGCACAGTTGCCTAAGTAATGACTGGGATTGATGAACTGATATTTTGCATTACACTAATTGAGAATGTCTCTTGAAGCTTTCAGAGAAGTACATTTTTCATCTTATTTCGGTGAATTGTGTTTTATTTAACATACTTAAGGAATGTCTTACCATGCACTATACTCAATTTGACAGCAGGCAAATTTTCTCGTTTTTATAGGCTGTAATAAAATTGTACAAAAATTTGTTTTTTCTCACGAAAAAGAGAAGAAAGACCGACAGTGTAATGTTCAGACAATAAAAAAGCTTTCATAATTATACTGTGGTGAATGTCTCATTCACTGGGATTCACACAGCTGATATCAGAGGTACACCTGCAGCATTGCCGTAAGGAGGGTTCTCACCAAGGTGGATCAAGGAGAATGAAGGTGTTGCAGATGAAGAAAGGTTAATAAAACACATCTCGGTCCCCTTTCTCCCAGGATGTAATCTCCTCCCTGCAGGATCGACTGTCTCTGCGCTATATCGAGCATTTTGCTCTTGTTCTGGAGTCTGGCGGGTTAGATCAAAACCACCGGCTGCATCTGCTGCAGGAGAACCAGCCTCTGTCACATGTAAGTTCACTTCTTAACAACACCATCAAGTCAGTCACACATGGCTCATACATTCACGGACAGGGATCCTCATGGCTGTGTGGCATTCGTTCTAGCCTTTGCTATCCTGAATCTTAATCATATCCTTCTTATAGAAGGATTTATTGGTCCCACTTTACATGCAAATGTGTACAAAAGTCTTCAAGAAGTATGCACAACCCCATGAACCAAGGTATTCTCTATGAAGGATAGTGCAACATTAATTATGGTTAACTCCACTCACAAATGTGCTGTTTGCACAATGATATATATTGTGGCCAAAATGAATTTACCTACATTCATGGACTGTTTTGATGAGGTAATGAATACTATGATTTCTCCTTTGCGTGAAGTATGAGTATAACTTGGGAGCTATGAAGTGAGGAAAGGCTCTTTTTACAATGTGCTGTACTGGAGAGATATGCTTTTGAGGTGCTGACCTGGCTTACCCTGGATAAACCCCCTCACCTTTCCCAGGTGGTGCAGAGGACCTACTTCCAGGGGATGAAGTGTCTTTTCCGCATTTGTTTCTTCCCCAAGGACCCAGCCGACCTGCTCAGGAGGGATCCGGCAGCATTTGAGTACCTCTACATACAGGTGCTGTCTCCATAATCATGCTCAAAAAATGTGTAATCACGCTCAAAAAATGTGTGCGTGAATGTGTGTGCACACCATTCCTACTGGACCTTAATCTCACACCCACCCATGAATGTTTTATACAATATAGAGTGAAAGATTTCCTTAAAGTTCAGATTTGACTATCTTCATTCCTCATAGCAGTTTTTTATTTCCTGGTTTTGTGTTCCTTTTTGAACAAAAAAGAACTTGTCAGATATAATGTGACTGACTGAAGGATGTGCCTTTCCTTTCCTCCACAGAGCCGCAATGATGTCATCAAGGAACGCTTTGGCATGGACTGGAAGAATGATATCACACTGAAGTTGGCGGCTCTCCACATCTTTATCACTGTGTCGGCTGCCAGGCCCAATCAGAAGATCTCCCTCAAGCACGTGGAGTGAGTGTCACTGCCCTCTCTGTTCATCAGGAGCATGTTCTCTATAGCTGGCAATGATGGCTGAAATGCACTCTGAGCATCTTATCCCTGGTGCCCTCCTTTAGCCATTGTCTGTGTGCTTCAACAGAGAAATGACTGACACATGTAAACCCTTTGGAGAGAAGGGATTGTGTGCTGAAAATATTAAAAGCTACAGTATTTCAAAGTTTAAAGCTTGTTGCTTGTAAAAGCAGCTCATGGAAGTACGTTATATAACCATTATTCACAACTATTTCTCTGTGGTAGAACCGTTTTTATAACACATGCAAATTTGCAAAATTTATATTAAAAATTGTTGCCATTGACAACCATTCCCAACCACTATACTTGAAATCTCTCTCTCTCTCTCTCTCTCTCTCTCTCTCTCACTCACTCTCTCTCTCTCTCTCCCTCCTTGTCTCTCTCTCTCTCACCCAGGAAGGAGTGGGGCCTGGAGCCCTTCCTTCCCCTCACCCTGCTGCCACTGGTAAAAGAGAAAAATGTCTGTAAGACTCTCTCCCAGCTGCTAAAGACCTACCAACATCCCCCACCTGCAGGCAGCAAGGTATGGTACAAGCACACTGTAGATAGCCAGAGACTGAGATTAAGCTTTTTTATATTTTTACACACAGAACAGTCTGTCCTTGCCACTGAACAGTCTGAACATTCTTATCTTTGGAACATTCCTGGAGTCCCAAACAATTTCAGTACAAATTCCAGTTTCTTACACTTCCTCTCTAAACTGAGTAACTCATTCAGTGAAAACTTCAGTGACTATTGCTTCTTACTTAATCAAACCAAAGGCCTGTTACACCAGTTCTCAATAGATTTGCCTTAATGTTATGGCTGATGTAGAACAGAGCTTTAAGTAACTGTTGTACCACTTGGATGTATACCATTCATTCTTTGTACACATGTGGTATAACATCCTACATCTTTTAGAGAGCAGGCATAGGTTGTATGTTAAAGTTCTCCATGTTAACATGCTTATGTATTTCTGGCAATATAGTAAATATTTTCAAATTAAAACATACAGCAATAATATGTCTTGTGTCACAATATAGTTCTCAGTTAGTGGGAATCTGGAATTTAGAACAAATGACTCAATATAAAAATAAATTAACTATACAATTAATTAGCTATTGCTGTTTAAATTAATTTTATGTAGCATGTCTATCAAAATCTACTAGTGAGCCATCACCGAAACATGGCCACCAGCCTACCCCAAGTAGGATTTTGTTATCCCTGTTGAATGGACTGTATTCATATAGCACTAGAATCAAAGATAGTGTACATTATTACAAACCAGAAAGGGGAAGATGCAAGGTAGTTGATGGAGGTGCTGTGAATGAAGCATATTCCCAGATGTGTATGTGACCATCTGGTTAAATTGTTGAATATTGCCACAAGAACCCGTATGTATGCTATTTATACAAATGTTTCCTTTGAGACGGGGGAGAGCCAGGTTTTCCCTCCTTTGGCACCTTCAGTGCATTACTTAATCTTGATTTGTATCCGTTTTGTTATTGGTGACATGAAACATAATGACGATCCGTAAACCTTTTATGATATCAATTTTTCCAGATAGAAATAAATTACATGTTTTTAGTGTCATTCCCTGGCATTGTCCAAAAACAAGCTTGTCACTGTGGCCAGCATACAGGGCTATAAAGTCAAACAGGACTGCTTTGATAAGATCACTATGTAAGTAGTTAAATAGTGCCACACAGAGTTACATTGGTGACATTGCAATAACATTATCTCTCTCTCTCTCCCTCTCTCTGCAGGTACCTCCTCTGCAGGGGAAGTTACAGTACATGCGTGCACTGAATGAACTGCCACCTTTTGGAGGTCTCCTGTTCCACACCGTGGGTCTGGTAATGGCCACTATTTTTAACTCATGTAGGGGAAAACAACTCTCCACAAAATTCTAATCATCAAAACCTGCAGCATAAACTCATTGCTGGCATGCTGGCAATGTTTGGGCCGGTTCAAGGCATAGGCAACAAGGGCAGTCACCTAGGACACCATCCGTCTGGGGGGGGGGGAGGGGGGGGGGGGTGGCCAACAAAGGCAAAAAAGAATGTGTGTCCATGATAGTCCATCACTGTCTTCCCCCTAACCAATCCCCTGTGGTATCCAAAATCTCATAGTTCAGCCAAGGGTAAATTACACATTACACACACCTTTCACAGCACACAAGTCGTTTATTTTTGCATTTCACAGCATGTCCGCGCATCTTCCCTCCTTGTCTATCCAGCATGTGAGTTCGCTCTTCTTCTCTCAACAGGACGAGAAGCAGTCGGCTACCAGCCTGTTGGTCGGGCCACGGCACGGTATAAGCCACGTCATTGACCTGAAGAACAACCTCACCACCGTGCTGGCAGAGTTCAGCCGGGTCGCCAAGATCCAGCTGTTCCGAGAGAACCAGGGTGTGGCCCGGGTGGAGCTGGCGATCTTGGATGCCAAGGTGGTATTCTATGTGAAACTAAAGTCTGCTGGGCTAGACTGGTTAAGCAGACTATACTTCATTCTTGAAATATCCATAGTTGGCCATTCTGTTACCACTACTAAATATGGTCTACCACAGGAGTCGTATCTTACCTTTCTATAGTCATTGGTAATACATGTGATTTCCTGTTTCCACAAAATAGATTGGTTGCTATAAGCTGAAGTTGAATTAAGTTGCCTGTTTTCCAGTCTTACCACAATGTAATGTTTATATTGTGAGCTTCGATGAAAATGCTTTGGCTATGAGTGAGTTTACAGATTTTATAGTCTTTCTGGAAAACTCATTTTGATACATAAAAAAGGTTATTTCCAATGGCATGTCAATAAAACAAGGACACACAGTGTCATTGATTCAAAGGACCATGAGTGCTAATAGCACCCCCTTGTAGAGAATCTTCATCCTGTTAAACATGAGTGAGTTGCAGGCCAGGTCCACGAGGTGCTTCACATCAAAAAATCTCTCTGCAGTGTGCTGCACTTCATACTTCTGTATCATACTAACCTTTGTCATTACCTCCCTCCTCAGCCACTAGTCCTGTTGATGGAGTGGCCAGATGCCACCAATTTTGCCAGCCTGATATCTGGCTATTACAAACTGTTTGTAGACCCCAAGAAGAACATTTACTGCCGGACACCTGGTCAGTCCCACATGATCAAGGCAGGTAAGTTAGTAGCCATCTCCTTTATATATAATGCTGGACAAGTACAGGGTATGCATCACTAATGCATGTTCTCACTGCTAGTGTGGTCTCATATCAGGAATAATTTGTTTCCCTGCCAG
The DNA here is from genome assembly GCF_013347855.1 of Anguilla anguilla. NCBI lineage: Eukaryota > Metazoa > Chordata > Actinopteri > Anguilliformes > Anguillidae > Anguilla > Anguilla anguilla. The sequence continues at coordinate 54,029,282 of NC_049203.1, read as the reverse complement.
GGCTATCATGTTTATTTCTCATGCGAACAGTTACGGTATACAATAGGCGAGATTGAAAATGTCAAACATAAACATCAAACACCATGTGTATTATCTTCAACAGTCATCATAGCAGAAACTCATCCACATTTCCAAACAACTGAAAACACATTTTTCCTCCTCTGAAGATATTGTCATTTGTGCTACATTTTTTTATGTTACTCAAACATGACATAAAATAACAATAGATTAACATTTGCATGTATTGTCATGTTACTGAAGAGAAAGTCTGCAGACTCGATTTCCTAGCTTTCTGTCTCTCAGGCAAGTATCATTCATTAAAGACCACTTTATGTGGAGAGCCAATCATCATGTGACAGCCATAAATGTGTGCAGGGACCCCCCTGGACTGTCATCTGCTTCTTTATGTGTGACTGGGCCAGCTCCATTGAGTCATGTTAACAGTCATCTCTGGAGAGTTTCATTTGTGGTTCTCTGGCTGAGCCCCTTCTCCTCTCATCTCCATCACAGTTTGGCCCACTCCAGGCAAAAGCAGCCCAGTTCATCTGTTGGTCTTCATCTTCCTGACTAACATTTTGGAGTTATTCTTTCCATGCCATCTTTATCTGTGGTGAGACAAAATCTGTCACTGTCAGACACATGATGGACATCTCATGCCTTTTTGTGATCAAATGACCTCCTGGGCAAAGTCAGCACATGTGTGTTTGGGACCCCTAATTCCAGGCAACTCCTCCACTTTGATGGGATCCATCTCCAGCCTACAAGCTTCCACCTCCATCCCACAAGACTGAGCTCAACATCCATCTCAGAAAACCCACCATCAGACTGTACCATAGTCTTTCCATCCGGACACACACTCTCTGCCTTTCAACTGTTGTGATAACTCCTATCTTTAGATTACAGAAGCACCCATGTTGCCCAGCGGAATGCACCTTCAACGTCCAGCAGTGGTCGGCGCTCAGAAGAGAGAGAGGGGCCCCCCAGAGACCCAGCCCGGGGGTCAGCGGGCCCACCAGAGCCCCAGCACCTGGGCCTCTGTCACATACACTTGAAGGAGCAGGAGCAGCTCCAGGACCTCCAGGCACAGGGTGATGCTGAGGCTGAAGTGGATATCAATGAGAACCTTGTCTCTGGGGAAATGGGCCGGCCACGCACCAAATCTGACCCCACACTTAAGAGCTCTGAGTCTATCGCAGGGCCCGAGGGGCACAGTAAAGACAGCCCTGGGTTCCGAGGGCGGGCCTATACTCTAGAGCCCTCCCAGCGGCCCACTCGCTTCTTCTGCGACTCCTGCAAGGCCAAACTGAAGGCGGCTGCTGAGGGGGTGGTGGCAGTAAACGGAGGAGGTGGGGCCCAGCAGCTGGCCCTGCGGCGCTGCTCCAATGCCTGCGCCTCCCGTGAGGGGGGTGCTGTGGACCTCACATCCCTCCCGCTCCCAGGGAATGAGGAGGACGAGGAGATGGAGGACAGGAGCGAGAAGCTGCGGCCGCCCCCTCCCGCCATTGCTGCCCCGCCACCTGGATTCAGGGACAACAGTTCTGATGAGGATGACCCCAAGAGGGGCCAGAAAGCCCAGGGTGGGGCCACGGCAGGAGGAGGTGCACGGGAGGAGGTGCCCATCACACTGATTGATAGTGTGGCCACACGGACAGTTCGTGACCACGCGCAGGAGTTGGACGATGCCCTGGTGTCCACCCTGCAGGCATTGGAGGCCCTGGCAGCATCTGAGGATTACCCCCAACATCACCAGCAGCCCCCACAAACTGCAGGTGGACACACTGACAATGACCAGGGGCCCTACAGTAGCATTAGGGGCCAGAGACCCTAGTAGCCTTAGGAGACCCTCTTTCAGTACCAAAGGCTCCTATTTTTGCAATAAGGGTTCTTTCTTGCAACCTTTCGTTACTTAGCTTATGTTTATACCAGGGTTTCAGGTATCCTTGAAAGTCAGTTGAATGCCAATCCTAATCTTTATCCTTTCCAAAGTGAATTTTGGTATCAAATGAGGCACTGACAGTTAGGCTGCATATGTAATGACCTTTTAAACAACTGACTAATTGAGCAGTCAGTATAGTGGTGCGTTTTTTTTTTTAATTACCAGAGCAAATGAATAGAGAAAACAATGAAAATTCCTGTTGACCAGAGTTCGAGAAATATTTCTATCCCTTAAATAGTAGTATCTTTCTTGTGGTTTCACACATTTTCTATTGTTACAAAGCTTATGTCCACCTATTGTTCAGCAGCATGAATTCTGTAACTTATTTTTTTAATCATTGTGACTCATGTGTCTACTTCTCTCTGAACCAACTATATTCTTTGAGTGACTGTGACCTATGCTCCCCCCTGCAGGGCTAATTGTGCTGGCGGCCATAACTCCTGAGTCATCATTGGACTCTGGACATGAGACCAACTCTTCTGAGCTGACAGACGTCTCTGAGATGGTCTCGGCTATGAAGCAAAACCAGACATACCTGCTGGCCCACCACATCAACAAGGAGCGCTTCTTCAGCCGCCGTGACTTTCCCCTGACAATCCCTGCCTGCACCACTCAAACTCTAAGCAGTGGTGCCCTGTCCCTGGGCCAACTGCGTGCCACCTGCCCCCCCAAACCTGTCATACTCAGCAAGACCGTGCCACTGATAGTCACCCCCAGCCAGGAGACCCCAAGCCCCAGCCTCAGAGTGGAGCAGAGCCGGACACAAGCTCCGGTTCAGAGCAACTCGAGCTCAGTGGAGCCTAAGCCAGAGCCTCCCCCTGGGGGTATGGCTGACCCCTCCACTCAGACTGCTAAGGAACTGAAGGTAGCCAATCAAGGAGAGATATGCCAGACTAGCAAAGACCAGAGGGCGGTTGGACCCCCAGAAAGCCAGTTGAGCTTCAATTCCCATGTGGATGTGAAGGGCAAAGTTTCCAGTGCTTCTAGCCCCGAAACTACCAACAAAGCCTTACCGATACTCTTGCCTGTGGACAAAGCTGTTTCTGCAAAAATTTGCTTAACAAACATGTGCCAAGATGCCGAGACTGCCTCCAGTAAGACCACCAAGCCTTCAACCACTAACAACAAAGGTCCCTTACCAGTGGATGACCTGTTTTGTACATGCCCAGTGCGGCCTGACCCTAAGCCTCCCCTGAGGCTGAAGGACCCACAGGCGCAGAAGGTGGTTGTGTTCCACTCCTCCTCTCCAACAGATGATGAGCGTCTGCGTGCCAAAGCCAAGGGTTTGCAGCTGTCCAGCAGCAAAGAGGGTGGGACGCGGGGACCAGAACCCAACCTGCCCAAGCAAAGCCTCCTGGCCCCACCAAGGTACTCTCCACGTCCAGAAAAGACAGAGCGCAAAGACATGCCAGATGTAAAGACGGAGGTAAAAGCTAACAATGAGACACAGAAAGCACCCAAAGCCCTGCCCATGCTGGTAGAAACCACACTGACAACTAGCTACGCAGACAAGGCTGCGACAATCCCTGCTGTGGAGCACAAGAAACACGGTGGTGGCAGTGCTGGCAACAACAGGGGCCCTAAGCAGCAGCGCACTGCCCCCTTCCTGAGCTTCCGGAACTTGCTTTCAGCTACGTTCCCAGCTCGGCTGCGCCGTGAGACAGATGAACGGCAGGCCCAGCTGCAGAAGGTGCGTCAGTATGAGCTGGAGTTCCTGGAAGAGCTGCTTAAACCTAAGGCAGCACAGGCTGAGTTCCTGCCCCCGGGGCCTTCCCCAGTGCCCGGGGGCACTCCCTGCTCTTGCCAGCTGCGCTCCAGTCCCGTGCAGAAGGTTCCCGGTGTCTCCCGTGAGCAGCGGCGCAGTTGCGACTGCAAGAGGCTGTGCCGGGGGATCCGGCTGCCTGACACGCCAGTGGGATCTGCTGCCGAGCGCAGAGGGAGGGAAAGGGCAGTCTCAAAGACCCCGCCAGCAGTAACTAAGGTGTCACATTTACCTGAGGGACCCAGGAGACCTCATACCTTGGAGATCAAGACCACCAGAATACGCTCCTCCAGCCTGGAGTCCCGAGAGCCTCGGGGGGAAGCGGCATCCTGCTTGCCCACCTGTACATCCCGCCCTGAATGTTTGGGTGCTCCACAGTACAAAAAGCTCCAGAGGCGGTACAGCATTGGGGAGGCTGAGGGCAATGAGAATGCACCCCTCTATGCTGAGGTTAAGCCAAAATCCAAGAGTCTAGAAAAGGAAATGGAGCGGGTGAGGGCAACAGGCCTGAGGCTTCCCACCCCTGTGGAGCCATGCTATACCACCATAAGGGATGGGAAGAGGAAGGGCGTGTTCTCCATCCAGGGGGAGGAGCCCTCTCGGGAAGGGCGACCTGCTGCAGCGGAGGTAATGCTGGGACTACCGAGTGAGGACAACGATGACAGGGAGAAGTGCTGCTCCTTCTGCTTCTGTTACCGCAAGTGCGAGGCGGCTGACGAGAGCAGTGAGAAGGATGAGCTGTCCTACTCCATTCCCCTGCAGGTGCTGCCCGGTATGCAGCTGGATGCCCACTCTATGCCTGTGGTCAGCAAGACCCTGCAAGTTCTCAATGCAGAGGACTGCAGCGGGGAGGAGGAGGTAGAGCAGGAGGAGGAGGAAGAGGAGGAGCCACAGACCCAGGATATTGACCTACGAGCCTGCAGCAGTCTGGAGGGCAGCCTGGCGCGTGTGCAAGCTCTGCAGGGGAAAACCTTCTCCCTTCCCGACGGCTTCCTCAGCGCCCAGCTTGATGCTAACGAGCTGCTGGCCATCCTACGGCAGTGCGCTAGTGGCGGACCCCACATAGAGGGTGAGCCCCAGCTGCAGTCATCACGGCTAGCTGAGTACAAACAGGAGCTAGCGCTTCGCTTCAAGGAGTTTCGGGCATCATGCCGGCGGGTGGCCGGGGTGGAGAAGAGCCCCTCGCGAATGTTGAATGCCGTCACCGCCAGCTTCCAGGTACTATGCGGCCTGACACAGACCTTCATCCAGTTGGTACGTGGAGTACGCTCGGAGGCCCAGCGTCTGCAGCTTCTGCGCAAGGTGGAAGAGGTGGCTATCAACTACACGCTCCTCCTACGTGCCGCCGAAGAATCCATGGGCCACTCCAGCAGCCTACCTGCCAAGAATTCTGGCCTCCAGGCTGGGCCTCCTCCTGCTACCACCACTGCAGGCTCCCTCAACCGCCCCATCAAGACCCTGATAACGAAGTGAGGCTCATACTTCTGTTATCTATGGGGGGCCTCGAAGAACATGTGCATCCATGCCCCCCCAACACACATACACACACACGCACACACACATTCACACACACTCTTCTTGCTCCATTCCCTCACACATCCAGTGAAGCTGATATGTGACAGTCTGAAGTTAAGTGGGTGCACTCCCTGCCCTGAGTGTCACCATACTGACTTATTGTTTACATTATTTCCCATAACTGTACTTGCTACAATGCATCTTGGGACGGGAAGCAAGTGCTCCTTGACACGTTTACAGAGGCTGCATCAGCACAGGAATTGCACCACTGGCCCTACAGAGTTCACAGAACCCCTCTTACACCACCACATCTGTGCAGGAGTAAAAACTGGACTGGGACCTAGGACCTAGGACCTCCAACACAAATGCATACACAAGAGATGCAGATGTGCAGATAGACACACATAAAAACACTCTCAGACCGGCAATATGGACAGGGCTATAAGTGAGACCTATGGCTTGATGCTACAGGGTGCAGTATTATCTTTGTCAAAACTGATTAAGTCTGATTTTGTTTTGTTTTTACTTTGCAAAGGAGAAACTGTTTTGTGTAAAAAATAATATTTATCTTAATGATTATTATGAATATGATCATGACTATTAGGATAACATATCCAACATCCAGTGAGCACTGAGAAAAATTGTCCTCAACAAAAATATCAAGTAGCGGATTCTGTAAAATTAGTTTGCGCATAAGCATTGGTGGGGTCAGGTGATATGCTTGTTTGTACATTTCTTTGATCATTGTGACATGATACAGAGTGCTTCACTGGGTATCTGGACAATCTTTAAGTGTCTTAAGTGCAACTTCAATGCGTACAGTATATTCACAGTATTGGACTTTGTGTCACTGAAAATGTTTAAATGGCCACATGTTTGGACTGCATTATTTGTGAGGCACAGATGCACATGCACGCACATGTGAAGTGGAGACACAGGTAAGGCACACCTGCTCAGGGCAGTCAATGTAGCAGAAATCCAAACTCATGGCTCATCCATTTCAGTAGGGACCGATTGCTCTTCTTTGTGGGAGTGAAGCCTTGACCTTCTGGGCCTGGCTTGGCACTTGTCTCATGATCTGTACACTAATTTTCACAAGGCACGGAAACAGGCTTAAAGACACATGCCCAAAACAAACCTGGCACCTCATCTAATGCAACAATATCTGCCTCATTCTAGAAGAAAAGGCTGCCGCAGGTGAGTAAGCTTGGAATATGTACAGCTTACATGTTTTCCCCATATGTATCAACTGAATTCTGTTCTCAGCACACGTCATGCTCAGTCACTGTTTTCTTTGAAATGGTTTTTGCAGTTTCAGCACATTTGACAAGGAGAGCAAGGAGGTCCAAATAGCCCTCCCTGTGGTGCCCTTTTTAAATGATTTTATATCACAGAAAAGAGCTTCTGATTCTACACTAATCACCTTCCTTTCAAAAGAATCTCACTCCTTGCCAGTCCCTCCCCCTCCGCCCCCAATCCTGACGCTGCTCTTTTTTTAAGTACTGTTTATCCGTTGTTGAAGAAACACACATAAAAGTAGTTTTTTATGTATTTTAATAAAGCAAACACCTGTTCATTGTCTGAACACTTTTTTCTGTCTCTTCCTATATCCTGTTGACAGACCCGACTCACATAAAGGTTTACAAAGTTCTAAAGCCCATGTAATTATTTACAATTTAATTCAGCTTCTGCCTGCTTGATTCCTAGTCTGGTTGTTGGCATGGTTGAGATTCATATGTGCCATACGTTCTTCATATCAGTCTGTCTTACACGTTGCCATGTATTCACCTTTGTCTTCCTGGATTTCCACAGTAGAGATTACATGGGTTCTTCTGCTGGTGGGTTATAATCCTCTGTGTATGTCGGAGATGGTTTAGGCTGGTCTTGTCTAGTCTTGTTTCACTGGAATGGCGACTGGGCATACAAACATAGGAAAAGCCCCTCACTGCTTTTCATCTCTATGATGGTGTATGATTATGTAATCAACTTGTAAATAGTGTAAATTAAATAGGACATTTGTGAGGAGGCAGACACTTTTAAAATATTAAATATTGGCAGTGTAAAGATTTAACATAAATGCTTCACTGTTTTTGTAAAACAAAAAGAATCATAATATGACTGTACCTTATTTATAGTAGTAATGTATCATAGAAATTAATAGTGGAAAGCTATATTTTAAAGAATATACATAACTATAAAGCATGGGCCATGTTTATTTTTATAAAATGTTTCCATTTTGATCCTACTTTTCTCTCACAGTTTTTAGAAAAACTGTTTTTTCAGGTTTTTTTATCACAAGTTGAATATTTTGTTGTGACATGCAGTTTGGTTGCATTCCCAAAATGTTATTATGTCCATCTGTTCCATACTCTTGTGGGTTTTTGTTTTGTAATTGTGGCATTCGGTCCGCCGGAGAGGCGGATTGGTCTCGGCTGAGCCGGCTGGTGGAGAGCAGCACACCTTTAAGGTGCGTGTGTTCTCCCCACCAGTCGGCTCAGCCAAAACCAATTCGTCTCTCCAGCAGACTGAATGCCACAGTAATGTATTGCCTCATTTATTTAACTTATTTATTTGATTATTTTTGTCAAATATCTTGTCTTCAATGTGGTCCTCTGTCTGTGTATAACGTGGTTCATGTTTTAATAGCAATAAAGTGTATTCATGTTAATACATTCAACTTAAAAAGTGTGTGTGTGTGTGTGTGCGTGAGTGAGTGACAGAGAGAGAGAGAAAGAGAGCGAGAGAGAGAGTAAACAGGACTGTGATCTGCTGTTCCTACAGGTATCTATGTTTTTAATAAATGAAGCTAAATGCACCAGACAACATCACACACAGTGAAACAAAAGCATTCATTAATTATTTTTGTCCCGTTTAGATGTAACTACACACAAGCACATGTAAAATAAAGTAGTCCTTGTTTTTCAATGTATATTCCCCGCACTTGTGAAACAAGTCTAAATGGTTAGTCCTTCAGATAATGAGAATCATGAGATTAAAAATAAACATATATTGCTAGATTATACTTTACTGTTGCCATCATTGGCAAATGTTGACATGGTTTTATTTTTATTGTCCAAAGAAACAACAGTGAATTTATTGAAAATGTGACATTAAAACAAATCATCAATGAAGTCCATTTAATACAGTGACATTTGAGAAACTGCCACTAGATGGGAGTGCAATGATGACTCCCAAAATTACAACAACTTACTAAATACATCTGAGGAACAAATATGTATGTATACATATTAGTGGGGACTGGTGGAAGTTGAAACGGAGGGACAGAAATGTTTACAAAAATTGGGGGGGGGGGTCATTCATCGATCATTCATCCTCCCTAAAATAACCCCTAAAGTTCATATCCACATCCGTCACCCCTAAAATAACCCCAGAAGACCTAGAATGTTCATCTTGGTGATATCTTAGAAAGAAAAAAAAAAACACTGAATGATAAGGCTAATTGTAATTAAAATGAAACAGAATTGAACCCCTAAGCTGTCAAATTGTTCCACGATTAAACTGGATTTGCATTAAAATTTTGAATAAACTTTATTTGAATACAAAAGTTCAAAGATGATTAACTTACACACTTTAAAAAACTTATGATGATAATGAATTCATCTGCAGATTCAGGAAATGCTCATGGTTTTAATGTGCTTTTTTTAAGAAGACATTGTAAAGATACTATAATGTAAACTATGAAAATGAGGCTATAAAAGCCTGCAACCACAGATAAGATATTGTACACCTCTGCACTACACACACCTGGAGGAAGCCTCAAAAGCTGCTGTGCCTTCATCATCCATATTGATCTCATTGGTATGTGCTGACACCACAACAGAGGGAAGGACCCAGAGACCACCACCTCTGTCACCCTGATGTAGCAAACAAGAAATGGCTCAGTAGCTAGGTTTAGTGCTGACCCACAGAAATGTTGTTTACCCTCTCCCTACAATGTCTTGCGTAAAGAATAAGATATTCAAAAGCTTTTGAACAGGAACATATGTAAACCTTGTGTATAGAGTAACGTACTATGAGAAATTCTGGAGAAGTTTGTGGCATTACATAACGGGGAGTTAAATTAATCAAACCATCCACTTCTGTCACATATTCTGTGCATGCTACATTTATTTTAAATTTACATTTCAACTAGAGATGGCATTTCATTATGGTTTAAACAATTTACATATTACTTTATCATATTTCAAACTGTAGTGTTCCAGCCTCTCTGGTTCCAGCCCACTTTTAATCTCAGATTGGGATGGCAGGTGTGTTACACCTTGACAGGGCATAGCCCACATGTATATAGCACCAAGAGTTCGGCATTTTAAGGGTTTCCTGCAGGGCATATTCCAGCCCCACAATTAATAATTCTTCTCATTGGACATTTAGCTACATCTGCTAATAACAACATCTGATCAAAGTCTTCTGATGAGAGTAGCAAATTGCCCGTTGGCATAATATAATTAACACTGCAGTCCACCAATTTCTGCTTACAAATGGTTGTTATATACGACTTTCTCTGACATCTAGCTAGCTCTGACAGGGATAGCGGAGAAAACTTTAGCTACAAGTTACAAAGCGTCTTTGGAGGTGTTGTTGGGGAACTTACAAAACAGGTCAAACACTTCATCCTGAACATCTGGGGGGAGAGGGGGGCGCTATTCTTATTCCATTCCCCAAGCCGAAAACAAAATTGGAAAAGGGTCTGTTGTGGATAAAACTTTGTGGACGACCACACTCGCAGCTCAATTCCAGTACCTTAAGCTAGACAGACTAGGTACATTTGCTCGAAGATGAGTTATAATTCTGCCTATTACTAACATAGGGATAACACATTTGGTCTATTACCTGGTTAGCCAAGTGATTAAATCAAATCAAATTAAAGTTTATTTCGGGCAGACATATGTTTGTAATAGTCAATATTTATTTAATAGGCCTAAATATTTGTACATTTTATCAGTATTTATACATTCATCCCCCCCTCCCCCATATGTTCTATCTACAGTGCCTATTTTGCAATTGTATTTAAGTTGCAAATATACAAGAACTATACACTTTGTTAAATTAACTTGAGAAGCAACTATAAACATATCTGTTCTGAGGTTTTCATCAACCGTTTAAAACATTAATTTAAATCATGTCTTCTTCCAGTTATATGACAGTTTGATGTGACACAAAGGTTGAATGACCACATACTCTTTAGATAGTAAGATGAAAACACAAGTCTAAGTTACTTCAAATTATTTAGGAAACACGGGTAGCATTGTTTTGAATAGAGCCTGTTTCATTTGTGTGAGCTAAGATAGCCATTAGCCAATGTTGTTTGATGTAACCTGGCCTCATTTTTATATCAGTACTTTCAATAGCAGGCTTTTCACGTTTTAATCAATGACTTATAGACAGTGCTTTGTATGCGAGCGTAATTTACCTTTTTTTACGGAGGAAATGTGCTTTTGTAAATATATATTCTACTGTTACTCGGGCTCATTATCACAGAACTAACTGTACTCAACACGGATGCGGTAAAGGAGGACGCGCATTAATTACGTCATACGCCGAGGAGACCGGGGGGAAATTTGCGTGCTTTCGCGCGCAACCGAGAGGAAGCGCGTGGAGGTTATGATGGAGGAAAGGTAGAGAGAGGTGTGCGACTGGCAGGAAGCTTACCATCAGATGACAAGAAACACATCTACAATTGTTCTGCCTTGAACTACGCATTTAAATCTAACTAAGCAGCGTTGACGTGTCTAGGCACCGGTTTATTTTTTATCACTCCAGTTTCCCGTAAACCGACGCCCTGGAACGCCCAAAAATGCCGAACATTAAGATTTTCAGTGGTAGCTCTCACCAAGATCTGTCTCAAAAGATCGCCGACCGTTTGGGTTTGGAGCTAGGAAAGGTGGTTACAAAGAAATTCAGCAATCAGGAGACATGGTGAGTATGGCGGATTTTTATTTATTATTTTATTTATTTTTTGGTACTGCGGGATGCTTTGTTTACCCGGCTAGCAAGTCTGTTAAATATTATTGACGAATTTGTAATGTGTTATTGGGGTGTTGCACTCTACGGTCTATGGTTGTAGCACATGCGTTATCTACAAGTACTACTGATTGCGGGTAGTTGTTACCACGTAAGAAGCATTCCGGGGCTTGTAGTTGTTTTATAGCCTGGCCGTTACCCATGTCTGCACCGTACTGTAGGCGACGACACTTCAATTCCCAGAGATCGCGCAGCGACTCGCATGTGTTTGCTTATGGGACTTGAAGTCAGCATCCATTTTATCGGCCAGTTCTATCACATGATTGCTGTCCTCGCGCTATTTCTACGAACGTTCGCTGTCCGAGTTCTGACTTTCTAACCCAAATCTGTTCTGACTGTCTGCCAAATGTTGTGGTTTAATTAGTAGTTTGGACCCTGACGGCCTGGCTTATACGCGACACTGGGTCTGAAATTGTGTAAACATTCGCACATGGCTTTAACTGTCCAGTGCATGGTTTGGTATTGCTTTTGGTTTGGGCGCAGATGCTATTAAACCTAGTTTTGATCTGTAAAATTTAACATAATTAGCATTATGATCGATTATGTAGCGTTATTTACTTGGATGTTACGTTATCTGTAGTAGTATGAAGAATATACTGTTTATTTTGTTTTAGAAAATAAATGTTGAAGCCAGCCTACCTCAGAGGAGTTGTGCATCATGGAAAGTACAAGGCCTGCTTATTGGTATGGTCTAATTTATCCCCAAATTTAAGGCAACCTATTTAAGATTTTTAAATGAATGTGGTAGATGGCACCTGTGCCCCGCCTGCCCTATTGAGCACAGGAAACTAACTTGTATCTGTAGTGTTATCTTGGGGTTGTATTGAAGTTATGGTTATTCCTTAAATTGTACGTTTGGTAAAACTTTAAGACAAGAAGAAAACTGTTACACTGGCTTAAACTAAGAATATTTCTTCAGAATCCTTTGACAATAATGTGCTTTCTCGCGATCTGAATAGAGTTATTCTGAAGATTTAATTTGAATTTGAAAGCTTGGATATGAGAAAAGGAACAGCACAGTGCAGTAAAATCAAGTTGGGCAGATGATTTCAGAGACTAGGGTACACACTACAAAGGGCTAAATAGATTGCTTGTAGGTTTAGTGGGAGGAGATTTGGAGCACATGGTCTTTGGACAAATGTTGGTTGAGTGGATTGCGGTGCCTAAGTCATTACCTATTGAGTAGACGGGAGACATTAAGGCACTACCAGCTGTGAAGCTCTAAGATCTTTACACAATGGGGAAACATATGTTGTGCCATGTAGCCTATGTCAGGCAAAATGTATAGGCATACTACAACAGATTTTAGTTAGGCTATTTTTTTTTAAAGAGGAACATCTTCCTTAAGATGTGATTTGGTATTAGATTTTCGCACTACCTTCGCAGGTAGTGTACGATGGATCTGGTACACTTGCACACTTCTGCAACTGGTCTCTGGCAAAAGTAAAGAAATCACATTTGGACCCTGATGTCCAGTTCTATGATAAGTAACTGTGTTAAAGGTCACAGGGTAGTAGGTCTTGGAGGCATTACCGATAACTGTCATGGCCAACTTTCTGATTACATATGGACAAGTAACTTTATTGACAATTTTCTGGTTGCATTATTGGAGCATTAGACCAAAGACATCAGATCCACCGTTCCACTAACTCTGCACTCTCAGTTCTCTTCCACGTATTTCAGTTCACTTTCAGTTGCAAAATGGGCTTGCTCTTCTTACTTCTAAGTTGTTACTCTCCACTTTAGATAGGCCATGTGGTGTGGAATGTGTGGTCACCAGAAATGTTTTTACACTGAAATTCGCTTACAGACAAATGTAACCGTAGCTGGAATGTTAACTATAAAAAGGCATTTGAATTGTAGCATAACAATACTCTCATTTTAGTCTCTCCCAAGTCGCTTATAGAGTCAGAGTCTTCTCCTATTAGGCTAGCTATGTACAAATGAAATTCAACAGTTGATGTAAAATTTAAAAAAATAGAATAGCAATTCAACAATAAAAAGGAATACAAATTGGCATAGTGAAATCTCTAAGTAGAAAGATCAAAATGTCACATTAGTAGTACAAATAATGATAAAAACACTAGAATGAAGCTTATACAATAATTAACTGAGATGAGTAAAACTGTCTTCCTGCCTAAAGTTGGAGAAACTAAGTTGAATGACCTAGCCTAGTTTTTATTCAGGGTGAAAATTACAATTGTCGTGCCCAGATCTCCATGTAGCAGATTCCAGATTCCCTTGATGCTGACTAGAAAGAGGGATTGCTACACAAAATCCTGAGGTCTGCTTAGTCGTCACAGCACATTTTTGAGAAGTGAAGAGCGAAGAGAGTTATTTCCTTTAATGAGAAATGCTAGAATGTTCTATGCTTTCACTTTTTTTGGGGGGGGGTGGGGGGGGTTGGGGGCGGCTGGTTGTCATATGTTCTTGAGGGGTGAAGGGTTACAAGACAAAATTGAGTTCTAATAAATCTGGCCTCCGAAGTCACAGGTGATGGTGGGCAAAAATACTTAAATCACATTCCTGGCAAGATTTGAAATGCCTGGAAGTGAGTTTGATAATTAATCAACTACCTGCTGCCATCTCTTCATCCTATCAGAATTCATAATTCTGTAAACCTGTAATTCTGATGTTCATTGGCATATTGTTGATGAATGGCTTTGTGATAAGCTAAGTGTCTTGCAGAAGTGTGACTACACTTGCAGATGAATCGGTGCATCACAGTGGGATAAAATTTTGGATAATTAAAAAACGGTACTTTTGAAAACTGAGTGTCAGATGTCTGTGCATGAGCTCATCAGTTCTAGTACCATTAGCAGTTTTGGCTCGTCTTCTAAATGAGGCTAAATTAGGCTTCTAAATCATTGCTTTTAAAAAATATGCTCACTGATGTGACTGTGTGCTTATTTAAAAGATTTGTCAGTGAACTCACTGATATCTCGAGATTGTCAATCTGTTAAGTGTATACTTACTTTAATTGTCTGCTGATCTGCAGTTGACTCATTGAGATCTGTGTCACTCTGCTGCACTAAGCTACAAGCACTGTACTGCTGCTATTGCATTAGAAAAAGTCAGAGGAATCCAGCTATGTGTGTTTGTGAGAAATGAAATGTCCTGAAGATCGAATAGCATTTTAAGGACACGCGTGGAGTTCTGTGCAGTTTGAGATTATGCGCTGTGAATATAGGCTATCTCTCATGCCAATTTCAGTTCGCCCCTGTGTTATCTGACAAAGAAAAGGGAAGAATTTGCCACAGAACCTTCTTGGCTGTTGCCACCTTTTGCTGTGATCTCTCTGCTTTCCACATGGGGCATTTGCATGGCTAAAGTGTTTTTAAACGCGTTGAGCCGAGTGAAAAGTCAGGGAAAAGCCTGCGGGTCCTTGTGTTCTCCTCGTCTCATGGCCTCCTCCTCCCTTGGGCTCCCCCCTCCTGTGCTCCACCCCTGCTGTCTGGTAGCAGTAAACGCACAGGAGGAGCGTGTCATCCAAACAACCAGTCCTCCCATGTTACTGTTGTACTTGTGAGCAGGTGTCCTGGTAAAAGTGAAATTGTGCACGTCTATGCACGTTTGTTAGAAGTAGGCTATATTCTCAAATCATGCTCAACAAAACAGTTTTAAAAGCTTTTTAAAAAAAAAATTATTTTGGGAAAAAAAAACATTTTAGCATTAAAAATATCGGCATAGTTTTTTCTTATCCTTTGAAAGCCAAAAGACTTAGTTTGGTAAAAGAAAGAACACACCTTTCAATAAATTTAACTTGTCTGCTGTGAGTGGATTGGGGGGGATTTTAATAAGAATAAGGAGAACACTTTGGGGTAATCTGCAGATCGGTGGGTCCGATAGGTATCTGTCAGATCAATAGCCAGCCGCAGATGTGTTGGGATTGGGGCAACGGAATGGATATGTGTCTTATGGTTACCTAAAGGACGGTGGGATATGAGGACAGGGGAAATTTGAGGCGCAGGTGTATTTGACAGAGGAAAGGCCTTGAAGGTAATGAGGTTTTTAAAATGTTCTCTGTCATAAAAACAGCATCAGGAAGATGACTGTTCTTCGATTGCTGTGTTTGAAGGTCGTTTAATGAGTCTGACCCCCCCCCCCCCCCCCCTCCTTGCAGCGTGGAGATCGGCGAGAGCGTGAGAGGGGAGGACGTCTACATCGTTCAGAGCGGCTGCGGCGAGATCAACGACAACCTGATGGAGCTGCTGATCATGATCAACGCCTGCAAGATCGCCTCGGCCTCCCGCGTGACCGCCGTCATCCCCTGCTTCCCCTACGCCCGCCAGGACAAGAAGGACAAGGTGGGGGTGAGGGATATCGATCTAGCTACTTTTACCCACTCCAACCCCATTCCACCTCCTGCAGTGAGGCTGAAGTCAAAGTGGACTGGAACACAGTTTTCAGGTTTTTGGGGTGATTTTGAAGGGGAAAAATTGAATGTGTTGAGTTGGGGGGAAAAGTGTTGAACTTTTAGTAATTTAGTAATGCGAGATGGACATGTCCAAATTTGGCTTCAGCCATACTCACATACTCAACTTCATTTCCCACAATGCTTCTCAAAATCATGCAAGGTTGTTTAAAATATTTAAGGTGTTTAATGCACAAAAATAGAGGGAATATTTAGATAATGTTATGTGCCCTTGGAAGCAGGTGCTCAACCTTTAGAAACCATTCAGAAACCACATTTTTTCAGTTTGGGGCATAAGCATCAAAGGTGCTGGAAACGTGTTGCTGTTCTTCTTCCACCACCTTTGGACCAGTGCCCAAGTCCACCTTTCCTTTTAATTGCAGTTCTTAACATGCATATTTTTTTCCTTTTTTGAATACATTAATCCTGCATGCCATCATTCAAGCATGGATATCCACCATCTTCATAATTTGGTTGAATGGTTCCAAAATGTGTCACGGTTCTGCTGTTGAATACTGCTGCTGATTTGCATTAGTAGCACAGCATTTGAAGTGTTGTGATAGTCATGTGGAGTCTCTGAGGCATTGAGTAGAGCGATACAAGGTGCCGTCTGTCTCACGGTGGTGTGTCTCCCTGTAGAGTCGAGCGCCCATCTCCGCCAAGCTGGTGGCCAACATGCTGTCTGTGTCCGGAGCCGATCACATCATCACCATGGACCTGCATGCCTCCCAGATTCAGGTGAGGAGTGAGCCAGAGAGAGCGGGTGTGTTAGCCTGTGGTCAACCTAGGGCTCAAAATATTTCTTTATTTATATAATCCACATTTGTGCTCCCGCACACACGCTTGCGTCTCGTTCAGATTTGTTCATGTTTCTTCACAATGGACATTATTACTTTGTATCTAAAGCTGGTCACATTAGCTTGCA
This sequence comes from Anguilla anguilla, assembly GCF_013347855.1. Classification (NCBI taxonomy): domain Eukaryota; kingdom Metazoa; phylum Chordata; class Actinopteri; order Anguilliformes; family Anguillidae; genus Anguilla; species Anguilla anguilla. Next base: position 54,012,688 of record NC_049203.1, on the reverse strand, counting down.
TGGTAACCAAAGATATGTGAGATTAAATTGTAGATTTTTAAATTGTCTATGAGGAGGAAGTGTTCTTCAAATTAAAATGCGGAGGATTTTATCACAAAGTTGTGAATAGGACTAAGCTGGTGATTTCCAATCAATAGTTGATTGGGGTTGAGCTAGTGTTGCTGGAATGCTGCCTAGCTGCAGCTTTCTGGCAGGTGGCAGATTCGCCTTTAGTCTCCGATAACCTCCTGCTGGGATTTTTTTTTTTACAGGGTTTCTTTGACATCCCGGTGGACAATTTGTACGCAGAGCCCGCTGTGCTCAAGTGGATTAAGGAGAACATTCTGGAATGGAAGAACTGCACCATCGTGTCCCCGGATGCTGGAGGAGCCAAGAGGTGACCAAGGAAGACACTGCATGTGGCACAGAGGGTTACCCTGCGTCCTGCAGACCCCTCGCCCGGTTACGTTTTTCGGGTTGTAGTGAATACAAAAAAAAGTTACATTTCGCGTCAGGATTTAAATGCTCCACCTATGTGTTTTTACTGGGTTCCCAGGCAGCTTGTTTGTGCAATGTAAATACTTAATGTATGCACTGGGAATGCTCTGGATACTGTTCCTGAACTAAACCCCTGTGTTCCCCATGCAGAGTCACCTCCATCGCCGACCGCCTGAATGTCGACTTCGCCCTCATCCACAAGGAGAGGAAGAAGGCTAACGAGGTTGACCGCATGGTCCTTGTGGGGGACGTGAAGGACCGAGTTGCCATTTTAGTCGATGACATGGCTGACACCTGCGGCACCATCTGCCATGCAGCTGACAAGTAAGCCCCTCCCACTGAGTGACGCTCCCCCCACCCCCATCCCCCTCCCCCCTCCATACACGTCTCTGGCATGTTTTGCACAAACCACAGGTTCAGAGGGAGTTTTTTCTTTCTAACAGGACTACCTTGACTGTTTTTGTTTTGTTAGTTTTTCACAGCAAACAAACAAAACAATCTAATTTTTTTTTTTAAAACATAATTAGAATAATCACTGCTATGAGGCAAATCGGCTGTATTTTGTTTGTTTTTTGTTTTTAATTATACCTGATGCTGTTGAACAAAACCAAAATTCAGATGCCACATCCCATGAAATGCTTCCGGGGGAAAAAACATCACCACTGATATCTATTGGGTGATGATAAGACAGCCAATCAGCAGCAAGCCTAAACTCTGCTGTCTCTGAACTCCCAGGCTTTTATCGGCTGGAGCCACCAAAGTGTACGCCATCCTCACCCACGGCATCTTCTCTGGACCGGCCATCTCCCGCATCAACAACGCCTGCTTCGAGGCTGTGGTCGTCACCAACACCATCCCACAGGAGGAGAAGATGAAGCACTGTCCTAAAATACAGGTCAGAGTTTATGCTGTGCAGTGACCAACTGTGCAGCGCAGTGACCGTCTGTGCAGCACAGTGACTCATAGTGTCACACAACGTAGCACAGTGATGGACAGTAGGTATATGTGATGAAGTCTGAGAACCTTAACTTCACCACCATTTAGCCGACAGTCTTATCCAGAGCGACTTTCAGTGCCGGCACAAGTGCAAAAAAGAGAAGGCAACCTGAGCTTGTGTGTACAGGTGCACTTCAGATGATCCAGCATGTGCCGAAACGCGGATCATGTGGTGCATTTTAACATGAATGATTGGTCTTTGCGGAGCTCCTAATGTGGTGTGCATACTGTTTCCATTTCTGGCGTTGTTTCTCTGTACTGCACCTAAATCAACGTGACAACTTGGGGTGGAGCCCTGCGTGCCCATGGGACCGAGTCGTGTTTCTTGCGGTGCGTGACACATTTAGAGTGCTGCATAGGTGGTCAAATAAGAACGCTATGGGACCAAAAAGGCTTTTGATATTATTTTATTTAGTCATCATTAAACTGTTGACCTTCTGTCAGACATGTTTCGGTGGTGATGATAAAATACTTTCAGAGCTGAAAAGTGAAGCTCTAGACGTTGGTAGTCTTGCCTCTGCTGCCGCCAGGCAAATTCCATTTACATAGCAAACAATCAGGCAACCACTGTGCTTGCCTATGCCTACGTTTGACTCGCTCAACAGCATTTAACGGCGTGAGAGTGAATGATTTCAGACACTGCGGAATAAAGTGGCGGCCGCCGTGAGCACTCCATTAATTATGGTGAATTTAGTCGCCTTTTAGTCCCGAGGGCAGTACGGCCATTTGGAAGAGTTTCAAAAGTTCAGCTCAAAGCCGTTGTGTTGCATTCTAGTGAACATGCCTGTCATTTTCATTTCAAATGCTATTTTTTATTTTCTCTGCGTATTTACGTTCCCCCCCCGCTCCTTTTATTATAGAAGCCTAGCTGTTATGTAGCATCCGACTATTTATTCTGCAGGGATGATTGTAACGGTGTGGGATTTTGGGCAGCAGCACACGGGAGTGGTAATTTAGACGTATGTATGATTGTTTTAGTGTTTCTTTTTGTTGATAAGTTCAGAGTTTATGCTGACTGTTGTCCTCCCTGCAGGTGATTGACATCTCCATGATCCTGGCCGAGGCCATCCGCAGGACTCACAATGGCGAGTCTGTCTCCTATCTCTTCAGCCACGTACCCTTGTAACAATTCCCTCTCCAGCAGAGAGGCCCCGCCCCACCCTGCCCCCTGCTGCTCTACTGAAAGAGGACTTGCCCCTAACAATGCCATTTCTGCTTCCTCTCTTCCTCTCCACCCACCTCCTCCCACCCTGGTTTAAACCTTTACCATGCCTGAGGTTCCAGAAGTTTAGAAGCCATTGTGAACCCCCCCCCGCCCCTCCTCCCATCCTGGTTCTATCTGTGGTATCTCCCTCCCCCACTACTAGAATTTGGGACTTTAAATCTCCCCCACTGCCACCATATCACCATATCCCATGGTCATATTGTGTTACATTGAAGGTCAACTTGCTTTAATGTTGATTTCTGTTGTCTAGAATTTTTCTTTGCGTGTGTCTTTCAGTTTGTTCTAAAGGCAGTGCTCAGCAGCATGGCGCAAGAATGAGCTGTGGTTTACAGTACTGCTGAAGGCCAGTTAGACAGGTAGTGCTTGCCTTGAGGACATGGATCAAAGCAGAGAGGGTTTGCTTTTGAGATCTCTGCCATCCTGTGTCTCTGAATCTGGGGGGTTTCGCTCAGGGTCTTTGCAGGCTGGAGCTTCCTTTAAAAAAAAAAAAAAAAAGGCCATATCTGCTGTTTTTATGACATTTTTTTAATGAACTTCATTATGAACGTTTTTTTAAGGAGTGACTTTAGTTTGGTTTTTTTATTTTTAATCAAGTCATGCATGTGTTACATTCAGGCTGTTGCTAGTCTGTATCTGTTAGTTACTGCAAAGTGTACCGTGTTAGACCTCAGGAAGGCGTTCAGTAGTCAGTATTCTAGCTGTCCCTATGCTAGTCTTGCTTGATTCCAATCCGTGTCATAGCTTTTGTTTTATTGTTTTTGATTTTTAAGTGCATGATATGATACTGTGACATTAAATCAAATGTTCAAAAGCATCTCTTAATGGCTTGTCCTTTCTGTGGTACAACATGACAATCCAACACATGTGGCACTATTGGGAAAAGTTCCACTCCAGCGTATTGTGAAGAACAAACAATATGAAATGGAAAAAGATGACCCTAAACATACAAAGCCTGATATTTTGTGGTACCCTCCATCAGTGATCTGTCCTCAAAGCTGTACTAATGCACAGGAAGATGATGTGGAACCGATCACAGAGAGGACTGCTACAGCAGAATACACATGCCATTGGAAAGCTCCAGGAGTTACCTTAATCTTTCATGTTCTTTCTTTCCCTCCCTCTCTCTGCTTCTCTAGTTCTCTGGTTAAGTGTACACTGAACTTGTAGAAGCTGCTGTAGAGACGCCTGCGGTGAAAACAAAGATGCCTTAATGAATCAGATGTGCGGAACTGTGAAACTGTGACCTCCTGAAATTTAGTAGGTTGGAGGGGGGAGGCTCCCAGTGTACCTCTGCCTCCCTGACCTGAGAATGTACTACCTGTGAAAATGGAATAATAAAGTGATCTCTAGTGTCAAACATGGTCTGCTGGTTTCGTCTCTCACCCCCTGTTCAACAAGATACTCTGCATTCCATTTTCTTAACGACGAGCGCTTGTGTGCATATTTTTATACATTCATTTATCCTTTCTCCATTTTGGAGATTTTAAAGACTGCCTTTGCTTTCCAGGGGGTGGTAATAAAAGCTGCCTTGCCAAGTTGGATGGGGTACTTCCGGAAGTAACACATTGTGGGAGAAAAGCAGATATTTTGCTGTTGAATGCTGGATAGCAAAGAGTCTTCTTGTCAGTTAAGAAATACCAGCGGATGGACCTGCAATGATGTAATGAAGTCAGTCCATCAATATAGAAGACAGTGGTTGTTTTTTTTTTTTAAATTTTTGTAACCTCATGCAATACACATATAATATATATACTTTATCTAGGCTCTATAATGAATGCATAAACAAAATGTCCCATTACGTAGAAACGTAACTAGAACCAGCCATCTCTTGTTTTAATGAGAAAAATACAATTCATTTTTTAAATAATTTTTTCTTTCTTTTTTATTTTACCTTCCTTGTGTACATAGGTTGTATTCAGGTTAAATGTGCTGAATTAACACTTAAAACTACACTTTTAATGAAAATGTGCATGTACCAATATGATTTACAATTATAATTGGAGAGTAAGTCTGTTAACTACAATCGTAGCTTTCTTTTTTTCATTATGCAGCCAACAACTATGCGTAGTGACGTAAAATAGCCACAAATGCACACAACGATGGCAAAGATTCCACTCCATTATAAGTTATTTGTATTTGTTTAATTGTACTATAGTAACACTGTGGGCGGAATCTCGAAGTCGCATTATGGGGCCACGAGATAGAGTAATCCGACACAACATGGAGAAGCCTATTTGCGGCCTAGGGTAGAGGGCAGAATAAGGAAAACTACCACTTGCTGTGTGCGCGGGCGCTTTGGAGACCAAGCCCCTTAATAGAAGCGCTCCACCGAAAATTGAGCGTTTGTCGACCATCGTCAGCAACAACCCTTAGTGTTCGTCATGCAATTAGTGTTTTGAATACTACAGGACCCTGAGTCTTTCCACACAAGTCGCTTTTGAATTGCAATTTCTCCAGTGTTTTGAATGGTTCTGGTTGAAGTTGACCTGCAAGCGAAACGGCAACGTCTGCTGGAGAGAGGTGCCGCTTGGCTTCACCTCTCATCAACCTTTCTACGGAACGTTACGGCAACTGATTTTTACCAAGCATGGCATGGACATAAAGTGATCGCCCAATATGACCTAAACTGTACTGCGTAGGCCTAGGCTACTCATATTTCGGTCTGGTGTGTTTTGTTTGGTCGCCCGGCCTGTGATTGATTGCAGATCTGAAGCCACAGCAACAACTTTACCAAAAGCTAAGAACGCGGCTCAGCTCCGACGAATGGAATCGCAGTTCTTCTTACCGGGTTGAGGGATATGTGATTGTCCAATCAACAAGAGCCGGTTAAAATAATCCTTCCAATGGTTATTCTAGAGAGGGGTGGGACTACACGACAAAGCACGTAGCGAAGCGCCAATCCAATGTTCTCGAATAGAAATAAACGACAGCCTACTGATTATTGTGCTGCAAACTAAAATGTTGAAATAGTCATTTGTGATTCATTATATTCGTATTTTGGTTTACATTTCAGGATATCCCTTGGTACATTTATTTATTTAAGTGTTGCATATCCATGGTTAGCTGGCTATGTTGATTTTTTATTGTTGATATTGTTAAACCACTTATATTATACATTTTGGTTTAAGTAGGCAATTGCTCCAGTGTGAAGTCGCTGTACGCAGGTAGGCTAATGAATCGTCTTCATACCAACTGCAATATAAGAACAAAGGATGACGGTCACTTTCTTTGCTCTGTGCTTGTGGTATAGGTCTTATTTGCGAATCTCACGTAGCCTATTTTCTGTAGATGTCAGCTAGCTATCATGTATGAAATCGGCTGCAGGAGTACATCCTGGTTACTATCGAATGCTTTGCTTAAAATAATAATTTATTTCCGTTGGTATATAAACATACACCATAAGGGCTGTATTCCCTTTTATATTTTTTAAATGAACAATAAGGCTAAGGGTGATGTCCAAGTCACTTGGCGTCGGAAGTAATTTTATGTGGCAAGTAGCCTATATTCACGTGCTAACTCTCAACGGGTCTGGACGATATTTTAACGTTTACACACCCTGCTGTAAGATTGTGCGCTCCTTTCTTTAGAATCGAAAACCAGATCGGCGAGATCACCTATTAAAACAAGATTTCAATACTTTTCTTTATCATAGTTCTTCTTTGGTCGTTATACTTGCTTCAAGCGCCCTTAAAAAAATATTCACACCCTTCATTCATAAGGGTGAGCAAAAAAGACTGAACCAAATAAATTATAGCCTACTGAGCAGTAGTTTAATTCTTAGACGTAGAAAATATATTCCTTAAACAATGATTCAATCCAATAGACCAAAATTACACTGTTTTTCGTAAATAAATCAGGATATGGTCTGTTTTGAGTCCTTACACTCTCAATTCACAAGAATAACACTACCATTTTCCACAGGGTTTTATGAGATTGTTGAACATATAGAAGAATCTTGGACAGTTCCTCTATACGGGGTCTTTCAAAATCCTTCTGTATACACTTGTGGACTGCCCTCTTTCTGCAAACAATTAATTTTGTTGCCAGTTAGCCATGTCTTGATTCATTTTAAGCTATGCTCAGGATCATCAACTGAAGTTGTGATTCCTTTGACTTTAGAAAGAGCTCTAAGACCAGTGTTTATGAAACAACACGATCACATTAAATATCTATCCCATATTGTACTGTGGGTATGACATGTTTTTCCTCAAGTTCAATTTTGGTGTCCAGTTCCAAATGAAGTACCAATGCAATTGAGAATACTCCAGACTTTTTTTGTTTGCCTTCAATAGAGGCTTTTTTTATAGCAACTCATCCAAAAAGCCTTTTGGCTAGGAGGTGGTTTCTGATGGTATTTTAAAGATTGTATGTCCCCAAGATGCAACCCGGTTTTATGCCAACTGTGGTCCCTTTACCACATATGTTTCACCATATAGAAATTACAACACTTTTTATATATAGTCCTTCCATTTTGGGGCACAATGATGTTAGGGACAAATGGCTTCACAGGTGTTTCTGATTAGTCAGGTGTGTTCAATGACTTCTGTTGTGCAGATATAGAGATTTCAGAATCTAGTTTTGATTCTGGGCTTTTGATTGCCTTTGATCTATATTTTTGGACTTTGTCAACCTGAGGACCAGAGTTGTGCCAGTGAAAGTCAAGGAAGCCATTATAAAAACAGTCAGCGACATAGGCCAAAATTTAAGCATACCAAAACCAACTAATTGGAGCATCATAAAGAAGGAAGAGAGCACTGGTGAGCTCAGCAATTGCAGAGGGCCTGATAGACTAAGGAAGATCTCTACAGTTCATGACTGAAGAATTCACACCATAATGAAGAAAAAACCCCAACACCTGTCCAACAGATCACAAACACTCTTCAAGAGGCAAGCGTGGATTAGTCACTTACTACTGCGTACAGCAGACCTCATGGAAACACAACTGCAGGGGCTACAGTGCAAGGTGCAAAAATAGGATGGCCAGGTTACAGCACCTAAAAGAGCCTGCAGAGTTCTGGAAAATGGTCTTGTGTCCAAGACCAAGATTCACTTGTATCAGAGTGAAGGCAAGAGCTGAGTATGGAGGCCAAAAGGAACTGCCCAAGATTCAAAACACCCTCCACCCTGGCCCCCCATTCATGAAACGTGGTGGGTGTGTGTGTGTTATGGTTTGGGCAGGTATGGCTGCCACAGGTACTGGCTCACTTTTCTGCACTAGTCACTTAAAGACTACAAATATCAATGATAGTGTTTTGTAATTAGCTTGTGATATGCTATGTCAGACTACAGGGTGGTGCTGTGCCTCGTCAGGGAGGGCGATGGAAAGGAGCGGTGGAGAGAGAGGTGGCGATGAGAAGCTCACCCGCCGCGACCTGTTTGCCTGGCTCCGCAGCTACCTGCACGGAGGCACCTCCAGCCTGCTGTCTACGCTGACCACGCTGGTCACGTTCCCCGTCTACAAGACCGTGTTCCGCCAGCAGCTGCACAACACCCTGCTGCGCGAGACCCTGGCTCAGCTCTACAGGGAGGGCCCTCGCAAGCTCTACAGGGGGGTAGTTCCCCCCTTGCTGGTGAAGACGCTGCACGGGACCCTTCTCTTCGGCCTCCACGACACCTTCCTGCACCAGCTGTCGGCGCAGGGCGGAGGCTCCGTGCCCCTCGTCGCCCTGCAGGTCCTGGCAGGCGTGGGCACGGGGGTGGCGGAGGCCCTGGTGTTCACTCCCTTTGAGCGCGTGCAGAACGTGCTGCAGAACGGGGGGAACGACCACAGCCTGCCCACCCTCCGGAGCGTGCTGCTGCGTCTCCGCGGCGAGAGCGCGGCCGCCGGCTTCTACAGGGCGGCGGTGCCCGTGCTGGCCCGCAACGCCCTGGGCAACAGCCTGTACTTCGGGCTGAAGGACCCCATGCGGGACGCTCTCCGGGAGCGGGGGCTGTCCCCCGGGGCGTCCTCCTTCATGTCGGGCATGGTCAACGCCATGGCCATAAGCCTGCCGCTGTACCCGCTCTCGGTGCTGGTAGCGAACATGCAGGCGCAGGTCGGGGGGGCTGGGGGAGGGGCCAGGCAGTGCTGGGCAGAGCTGTGGGAGACCCGGCAGCGAAGGGTGAGCCTGCTGTACCGGGGCGGCTCCCTGGTCATCCTGCGCTCCTGCCTCACCTGGGGCATCACCACCGCCATCTACGACCGCCTGGAGAGACGTAGCGGTTAATGGCGGAGGAGAAGGGGGGACACACAACCCAAATACCCCACCCCCCCATCCCTCCAGTCTGGGGTGATTACATGCCACCTATCAGTCCTGTCTCTGAGGTGCCTTTCACTGTGTCACCAAGTATGAATGGTCTGATCATCTTGTCAGTGTAAGAAGGACCTGCTCTTAAACCAGGTTCTTAAAATAGCATGTTTCTCACATTGTGGCATGTTTATTTGTTGTGAATGCATTGTTTTGTACAAACAGTATTTATATTGTTGTCAAGTCAGAGTACTTCCTCTCTATCTTTCTGGTTTTAAGAATTTTACATTAACCATACCGTCACTGCCATTTCTACGTTTTGCACTCTGGAAGTGCCTTAAAATGATGTGTTCGCTCAGGGTTTGCTTAATTCAGTGCTTCTGCCCATTGATGATTTATATTAGGTGGCAACTGCCTTTTGAAATAAAAATCCATGTATGATTTGAGGTTTATTTGGGGGTATTTTAATAATATTAATATTTCACATAATTTACTTCCTTTACCAAGAGTATTTGCGCAATCATCTGTCTGGTTTATGTATTGCACACTACTTTTATTTTGTTTGGGGCAAAAATAGGTGGAGCTCTCAGAATAAAGAAAAACCTTTTATTTTTGCTGGACAAAGTATGGTTTGGCATTTGGGATTTATTTTATTTATTTATTATTTTATTATTTAATTTTTTTACATTACTTACAAATAACATTCATATTATGTCTGTATTCTATGCAGTGTTTTTTCTCCAGAGCTTGTCAGTAGAGGGCACTGCTGTACACACGCTGTATACAGCTGAACTAATGTTCAATGCACCCGTCTATGTATTGTTATATATTAGCACTATTTCTTTTTACTTTTTTTGTTTTGACGAATTGTTATTACCTTATAGAGGTTGTGTAAAAGTACAAAGATGAACATTTGTACGCATCAATACTGTATACTAAATCTGAAATTGCTGCTAAATGCATCTGTTAAAAGCCTAAATGTAATGTAAGTTTTCGGGTTACCTCTGAGTGTGCATCCCTGCCGTTTGCTTGTTAATCAGATGTTTCCCCCTGGCAACACATATGTGCTATGCATATATTTTATTACAATTTTAGTGCTAAGTGTCTTGAGAGAATTGTATACTACCTTTACTCAACAGTAGCTCATACCATAAGCTGTGGCCATGGGGTGGCGATGTTGTACAGATTAAAGTAGTTCAATAAGACAAGAAATTCAATTGTATTTTATGATCTTATAAAATAATTCATACTTAATTGAACTGAATATTATGTAATACATATGTGCAAGATGTGAAGTGTGTTTTTAAGACAGTAAAAAGGGCGACGCCTTTATGTGCTCAAATGATAGTCTTCATATTTTGAAGGACTTTAGGTCTGGCCAATAATGAAAATGAGATGGCGTGAATGGACCAATGACTGAGAATGGGTTGATACCTATGTTAAGGTGGTGTAGGGCGTGCTGTACTATTTAAACCGCTTGTCTCTGACGGATGTCACAGAAGTACCTCTAAGAAGGAATTTACGGTCCAATCGCTAACTGATAATCTCAGGTAGGTATATGCGGTAATATATGGTATCAAAAAAATAAAATGTTGTGGATATGGGGTAACTACTACTTTAATTATATAATTTAATTGATTTCAATTCCATTTATGGCTTCTGAATATTTGTACACTTAATAATTTTACAGTTGAGGTTCCATATTACCATTCACACGCATGATTTGATATGAAATATTTAGTTTACTTGCATCTGTTATTGCAAGTTCATTTATGCGGCAAACGCACCTGTTTATCCACGTGTTATTTTATGTTTTCTGCTTTTCCTTCTTTCTCCGTTATGTTGATAGCGTCTATAGCGATTATATTTTCACGCTACCACTGTAGCACATTCCTTTGTGCGAAGTACTGCTCGGTGGAATTTTAGTCATAGGTGCTCTTGGCGGGGCTATTTTATGTAGACCATCAGGTCAGCTGAATGTATAGCTTATATAGCTTTAATACATTAAAGCATTTGGGCTGAAAGGTATATAGCTTTTTTTCGTCCGTTATATTGACGCGTAGAAGGTTTAATTCGTCTATCTGCCTATCTGATTCACGCATTCCTCTGCAGAATGCGTTCTTGTGTAGAGTCTGTGTCAGGGAGTGCCTGCTGCCGCACCTGCAGGCAGAGGGCTTGCAGTCACCGATCTGATCCTCCTCTTTGATTGGCTGTGTTGCTACTGTCGGTACTTTGTTTTCTCGTTGTAGAGTTAACACTCCCCAGAAGTCGAGTCCTTTCTGGAGCAGCTCCATTTTCCATTGTATGATAAGGATTTTAGATAACAGAAAGACTGATATTATTTCCTGAGACAGGGAGTAGGGGACGTGACATTCGAGTGCATTTTCGATGGGTTTATTATAGTCTGTGCACGCAGGTGTAAACTGTGATCTTTTACCCCCTCCCCAACACACTCACTCACTCACTAAATATTGTACACACCCTTTTGTACAGTCACGTCGCTGTACTGTGGTTTCAGGGAGGTATTTCAGTTAAAAACAGGTCCATAGAAATGCAGGTCTTTGTCAATTTTGCATTTATTATAGATAACTAATGTACAATTTAGATTTGTTCGAAGGTTGATAACCGTTCAATAAAAATCTTTTAACGGGCACAGGTATAATGCCACACCCATAGGCGTAGGTTTCTTTACAACTGTCTTTACAAATTCTTGACACACTGTCTTGCATGGTCAAACATCAAGTTTCACAAACATATTAGGTAGTCTAGCAATTAATTCAAGTGACAATATTGTATACACTATCTTGTAACCCTGTCTCCCCCACACCTACACAAATGGTTTCACCCATTGTGAAATTCTGACAAGAATATTGTTGGAACCGTATATGTTGGAACTAGAGCCTATCCCAGGTGGCCAGAAGTTTTACGTAACATTTGAGGGGCTGAGTTTTTGACTTGAATGTTGCAGGTTCACATCCCAGGAGGGATGGTGCCTCTTGAGCTAGGTGTTCTGCTCCTATTAAATTTACGAGTGTGAGAGCTTCATGAGTGATATGAATTATGTAAGCTGCCCTGGATACAGACATCTGCTGAGCAGTGAAAAGAGAATGAAAGACTGAGAAGAAGGCTGTGTTATCTGGCAGGACAAAACAGTTCCATGTGCAGAGGTCCAAATGCACTGGTGTCCCAGTAGCAGCAAGCAGTGCTGTGCCGTAATATGCAAAGCTGTGGAATCATTTTTGTATGATCTGTTACAATGCTTTTGCATACAAATGGGTCTTGCTGAGCAGGGTCCTACACGGCAATATGTTTCTTCTCACAATGCGAAAAGATATTAGCACAATTGCTGTTTGGGGAAAGAAGAGAAATTACACTGACTGAATTTTCTTTTATTAAAAGCCGAAGTAGAAAACCGAAATGATTGCTTCTGGAGCTGGCCGCTTACACTCTGGTGAACTGCTATGTGGTGCTTATTTAACACCAGCGTGATGGAACTTTCCCATAAGGCTGATCTCCTGCAGTTCAAGGAAAGGGAGTGGGAGCCAGATGCTGAGGGTGGGGCTAAGGAAGGATGGGTGGGGGACGGAGGGAGGAGGGAGTGAGCAGTAGGGCCGAAGGGCACTGGATCCCCAAATACCGGGAAGCTGAAAGGAATAAAATATGGAGAGGTAAATCGGTCGTAGAGGGTTTGAGAATAACTCAGCCCTCCAGCCATGCTGCTGTTCTCATTGACATCAGTACAGGCAGTAACTGAGTTTGAGTTTCTGATTGACAGTTTCAGTCATTATTATTATTATTATTATTATTATTATTATTGTTAATATTATTATTGTTGTTGTTGTTGTTGTTGTTTTTATATACTACAATTCAACGAGCATTACAGTGAAGGGAGGAATTCACCTTAACCACCACCAATATGTAGCACCCACAGGGGTAGAGCACAGCTATTCTGCAAAAGAATTGTAACCACGTACCAACTGATCCAGAGAGGGAAAGATTATTAAGCCATTTAAATTGGGAATGATAAAATGGGCAGACTGTGAGCTTCCTTGGGAACAGATCACATGCTTTGCATTACACAACAGTACAATCAATTCGAACATACTATGCACATAATATGCAGAACGTGAAGTTAAACTCTGAGTCAGGGCAGGATCTGTGTTTGATACAAGGTCTGGTAGACGGAGATATGTTTTGTAAAGCCTTAATGACTGTAATGGTTTCCTAAAAATATACACAAATTCTGCAGTGGAAAAGTACCAGGCTGTAAAAATGTCACGATGACTGCAGGTGGAGGGGTTGGCATGCCCTTTTAAAGTTAATTTTCCCTGTAGCAGGTGGAGAGACTCTTCCACTCCTGGGACTGTGCATTAAAAATGTGCATCTGTGATTTAGCCCAATCAACCACAGTCCTCTTTCAAGTCCTGCTGATATAAGTTGACCCATTGTATCTTGCAGCCATGAGTAGGTTCATTGTTCCTAATGTTATGAGTCTGTCCTTTGTTTCATTGGGTGTGTAGTTACAGTATCAGTGCTATCAACAGTTCCACTGATTAGATCCCTCTAGCTACTGACTCATTGTGTGTAGGAGGCAGCAAGGACCTTAAATGGTCCCCCTATTAACATGCATTCATTTGTTTTCAGAATTCCAGACATGAGAATTAAATTGATGGGAGCCCAGTATTTTGTATGTCTGAGGTGTCATTAATAGTATTAAAAATTCCGTAGTTATCCCATTGCAATAATTCTATTTTTATTTTTTAATTTGCAGAGACTCTCCAAAATGTCTGACACAAACCCTGTTAAGGAAGAAGTGGCAAATTTTGACAAGAAGAAACTGCACAAGACAACCACAGCAGAGAAGAACACACTTCCCACTAAGGAAGGTATGTGCTTCTTTTAAACTAAACTCTTTATGGAATCAGTGAAAAAAGAGTATACCTGCTGTGGAATTCAAGTCAAACTGCATCAAATTCATGTTCTGGAACTGTCACAGAGTATACAGAGTTGTTCTAGGTGCATGTGTGAACACACCTTAAGATCGACTGCCTTGCTTCATATTCCGTTAATAAAAGCTGTTCGGCCGGAGAAGTACTTAAGATTAACTGTGCACTCACTGTACATGCCTGCCCCCACATTTCGTGCCAGGAGCAGGACTTTGTCTGGTCTTGTCACACCCTCAGCTTAAAGCAACTAACTTTCTAGCAGGTGCTTTGTCAACCATGATTCATTTCAGTTACAGCATGCAAAGGAGTGGCTTTGCACTGTTAACCCACAGGACAGCATGGCCCTGCTTTGCTGTGCTTGCTCTCAAGAAGTGCAACAATACATATGTCAAATTTGATTTCATATATGTACTTATGACTTATATACCCTTCTGCAGTAGAAATAAAAACTTAAAGTTAACAGGCAGTGCTCTTGCTTTGCATTGTCGAGCGAGTTAGTTTGTTGGCTGCCACCTCCAGTCATTAAAAATACATAAAATTCCACAGAAGGCTCCCTAAAACACAATGCCAACCTCATGCTGGATTCGCTGATTCCCATTTTACAGTGGCGGAAATACTGAGATTGAGGACGTTGCTGTTTTGTTGGAAGGGCAGATAACAAGAGGCATATCCGTCTCTTTAAGAATGGCACCCTGCCATTGCTGTGTGTGTCATCGGGTGTGTCTGTAGTACATTTTCCCAGCCTGTTACGCACACAACCTCTGTTACTCCTGCACTTCATTTTTTCTCTTGTTGCAATTATAACTTCAGTAAAAGCACTCAGATAATGGTCGGGTTCCCTTCAGAACACCTGTAGGTAGGTAGTGCAGATTCCATCTTAATCGGACTGACAGCGATGGGGCCACCAATATTAATAGAGGCTTCTGAAATATGGCACAGTCAGAAAGGAGTGCTGATGGATTAAAACCCGCATGTCAGCCCTGCTGCTCATGTCGCTGAGAGATCCAGCTAAACCTGTTTTAATTCATCACCCGTAACTTCAGGATGGATTTGTCAGATTGTGTTGCATGTAAAGTCATTTGCATTTTGCAGAATAGATTTATGGAGCCAGGACCTCACCAGGTTTAGAAGAGAATGAATCCAATACTAGAGATTACCATACTCATGACCCTAAAGTGAAAAATTGGGGCTCTTGGGGATATAGCTATCATATCATGTGTGTTTATGTCTTTGGTTCAGTTACTATAATGCATTATACAATCATATCTAATTATGGATACTACTAGAGTGTCCTAGGGCCTGTATTCCAGTCTGTAGTGCTGTACATGATGATCCAGGGCAGTCTAGTGGATCCGTTTTCTAGGGCTGTAATCACTGTGCCTTTCTATTTGAAGGTGATGATTCTGAGTACAGCGACCTCTTGAGCGAAATGTTGTCAACCGTGCGGCTACAATTATGTCTTTAGACTGTATTAAATAGCTTTGGTGATCTAAGCAATTTAATGTGTATTCATGTGCATTTCAGCAGCCGCAAAAATTTCAGTTTTAATTCTCTTTATTTGTTCTTCCCACTCAGTTATCGAGCAGGAGAAGGCGGCATGTTCTGAAAATCCACCTCCCAAACCCCGCAAGTGAGAAGTTCTCCAAACCCACCGAGACACCACCCCACCCCACCCCCACCCCTGGTTTCAAATGAGAAGTTCTGTAACCCCCCTGCTCCCCTCATGCCTCATGTCCCTTGCCAAGGGCACTACACCATTCGCCCTGTTCTAATTGTTGATTCCACCCGTTATAAATTCATCCTAATTCAACACAGTTCTAGTGGGACTAAAGGTTGGAGGGTGGGGCCAAAAGAAAAATGAGGGGACAGAGTCCAGTTTTCAAGCCATTTGCGATCACAGCCATCACGGATTCTTGCTCTAGGATGTATTCCTATAAAGAGGAAGATGGAATTGAAATGTGGGAGGTGCCAGGTGGTTGACAAGTTGACTGCAAGGAACTTGCACCAATCAAATGTCATCAATAACTTGGCACCCCTCAGCTGCAAAGTCTGCCCACTGTAATGATCCTTGTATCAGGTGCCATTCTGGATTAGTTATCCTTTAATTAACATGTTGAAAGATATTTTTGTTTTTAAAAGAAAAATAATAAAAATGTTTTTAAATTAAATTGTAGTTGCCAATTGTTTTTTTCTTTTCTCTACAGCTGTCTTGCTTGCTGTTAAAAATGTTGATTTTGTTTAGGAAATAAGCATGTGTTAGGTTGTCTCATTGTTTACCCACAATAAATTCCCTTGAGGTTAAGCAATGTGACAGAGTGGTTCATTTGTACTATTTAAAAATAAATAGTAAAATATTTTAAAACGTAAAAAAAAGTATTTTTAGGCTTTCTGAGAGGACACTGTGGCAGTGATCGGGAGGACTCGTTGCCAGATTGGAGACATCAGAAAGTGGCCTGAGGTGGTAAGGCGGGATGTCATGCAGTAATGTGATCCCTAAACCAGTTTTTCCCCGCTAATCTACAGAGGTGGAAAATGGCAAATATTTGCTGTCTAGCACTAAAGGCGCCATGACTCTTGATAAGAGGGCCAAATCACACAGGGCCAGCTTTATATCAGCAAACAGTCCCCAGTGCTAATCAATAGGAATCAAGTCTGGTGTTAGAAAAATATCCTTCAAGCAGCATTTAGCTAGCAAGCTGCATACCTTATTCCACAGTGACAGGTAAACAAAATAAATAAATAGAGTTTCTCTGAGGCAGATATAACCCATCAAAGATAATCGGTCACTGCAGAATGTAGGGAAAATAATAACATAATTATAACAGCTGCCAAATATGTGAAGTCAAATACATTTGGATGGAAATGAGGACACGAAAGCATGTCTTACATTTAAGCCATGCATAAAAAACTATGTCCCATTGACACTGCTTTGAGAAACGCGGTCTTTTCTCAAATGTCTCACGTAGACCTGTTCAGATGTTCTGGAAGGTGCCAGAAGCAGGTTTGAGTGGGCTCCTCCCCCTCTCACAAAGCCATTCATCAGGCTGCAGCATGTCAGGAGAGGGTGTGGCTTGCAACCTGTCATATATCTCACAATCCTTCAGAAAAGAGGGTATGGGAGGTGGAGAGGGTTAAAGATTCAAGATTTCCTCATGTCATGTCTTTATTGTACACAATTTTGGTTCTTCTAATGTGTTCCAAGTCTGATGTTGCAATCACCATCTTCCTTCTGTTAGTTTTCAGCCAATTATGGGTTGCACATGTGCACATAACTGACTCAACAAACTGTGGCTCTGTTTGTAGTGAATGTCATGCTTTGATGGGTGTGTGTGTCTGTCTGTGTGTGCCTGCACACATGCCTGCATGTGTATATGTGCATGTTTGTGTGCATCCATATGTGTCTATGTTCTATCTCGACACACTACCACATTAGCAAAGTGGGGAAAGATGACGTCCAGGAATGCTTTTCACAGCTCAGTACATGCCTGAGCATTGCTTAACCAGGAGCAAGTCTATGCTCGTGACACCACCCACTCTAGTTGGTGCAGGGAAAGTTTAAAATCAATATGCTGAGATGATTCAGTCAGTGCTGTGAGCCGTGGCTTCTCCTATGTCTGATATATTCAACATTAATTGCCATCAAAATGACATTTGCATGCAAGTTCATGACACAATATAAGCTTAAGTGGGCCTATGGACAGGAAAAAGACAAACAACCGTTTTTATTAGTCAGGAAAGTTACAAGGTGGCTCATCCTAT
The DNA here is from genome assembly GCF_013347855.1 of Anguilla anguilla. NCBI lineage: Eukaryota > Metazoa > Chordata > Actinopteri > Anguilliformes > Anguillidae > Anguilla > Anguilla anguilla. Next base: position 53,995,058 of record NC_049203.1, on the reverse strand, counting down.
TAAAGCACTTTTACAGTATGCAGAAGAGCCCCACAGTCTGTTATCAGATTCGGACTGAGCCAGTGCCAACAGCCCTGTAGGGAAATACATGATTGGCTGTAGCATCACCCAGGACTCTAGGGATTTGGTCAGCTTGAATGGTTATGTCTTATCACTCACCAGCAATCCCCACTGATCAGTCCTGCTTGCTGAAGCCACACACAAAATGTCTTTCTCCAGCTCATGTCTGTGCAAGCTCAACTTGTGTACCGCGGTGTGAAATGAAGCATCTCATTAGTCATTTATTTATTTGATTTATTTATTTATATAATAAACCCTTCTCTGGTCTACTGTCAGGTTATCACAGATGCTCATCATGAAGGCTACAGCCAATGGCATCTGACTACTGATGGCATCAAGGTCAGCTGAGGCCAGTGCTATCTGTCTTGTGGAAGAATGTATTACACACATTGGCCCATTAAGCTCAGAATCCACAGTGGGTGGAGCATGGGGCATGTAATACCCATACACCTCAATGAATAGACTCTTCAGAGCCTGAGTGAAAAAGCCAGATCTGGTTTAAGATTTGTTTCCCAGAAGCTTTTTTTGCCAAGAGCCTATTATCTGTGTTTCCATCATGTTAACTGCACATAACAGAGCAGCACAGCCATTCAGCATACCTACTCCCTAACTAGAACTGAGGAAGTGATTGTGTCCTATTGAAAAAAAAATTGTTTTCACCGAACTTGTCATGTTGGTCTTCAACATTAAAAATCTGATTCCAGAACCCCTAATTAAAACAGCCATTGTGAAAGAAAGTTCACAGCATTAAAAACCTAGCATTTAACTGTTGTATTACACTATTCAGATTTACCTCAGTGTGTACTCATGTTACACCATACAACTTTTTCTGAATGCATTTCTGTTAAATGATGTGCTCTCTCCACCCTTGCCTCTCACATATTTTACTCAACATGCCATGTTTGGTGCATTTAAATCAATGTACCACAAATAGATGTTTCCGATGTTCTAAAGACAAGGCATGCACTGCAGAGCTGTGAGAGTGGGTTGGGAGGGGAGGGACACTGGAGATATAGCTGTTGGGAGACAGATCCTAACATGAAGCCTGAGGAATGTGAGAAAGAGAAAAAAGGGGAGGGAGGGGAGGACAGATTCAGAGATGGGTTTCCAAACAATCACACAAACAAGTTGTGATTCGTTTCCTCGTACAATGCAGCTCGATCGATTTTTATCTGAAAACTAAGAAGGCATGGTATTTTCGTTTTTGTACTACATCTCAAAATATCTGCTGTAATTGCGCAAGAAGGCCAACGTCTCTGTTTAAAATAGTAGACATGTTGGCAGGGATGAAGCTCTTGACTTATTCATAAGAAGCTTGTGAGTTTTAGATACAAATAATGCTGTACAGTTCTTGTGTGTGGAATCTGAAATTTTTAGTTCCAAGGAATACTGTGCTCCTCTAATACTGCACTTGCCTGGGAGCCAATGATGACTTTCAGCACTATGGGCCACATAGTACTACATGAGACTAGGCACCCTGATGACAACTGGTGGCCTGTGAGGACCAGGCAGGCTGAAAAACCCTCTTTATTGACAAGCCAAACTCAATTGAGTCCTACTGACGTAGACATTCCATGGCACTCGGTTAGCACCTTTACCAGCACAGCCACTTGGGAGCCAATGCATTCATAATTGTCTAGAAACAACTGACACCATGTCAAACAAGTGGCACCATATCATCTTGTGAGAAGCTGGTCTTGTAATTTTGCCTTTTTCTTGGAAGCATTTGTATCATTTTTTTTAGCATTGCATGTTCAAGAAACAAGAATTAGGAAAGTTTTATGATGAGAACAAGTCATTTTACTCATTAAGGCTTATCATTTGGCAATGCACCGCACTGCACTGCACGATCAACACTGGTCTTCAATATGCCACAGCATCTGTTTCCAGAGCATACTTAATAAGCTATGGCAAGCATCTAACTTGGTAAAAAAGCAAAGATATTTGTGTCTTTGTGAAATTTTAAATCATTACATATATATATATTTTTTTTTATTTTTATTTTAATTAACTTTTATTTCCAGCTACCTTATGCTGTCTCATTATGCCTCATTCTTCACATTTGGAATCTTGGCTAGGTCCATCCTCTGTCACCTGCCCACCAATGGAGGAAGCACTATAGTCACAACGTGTGCACTCATCTGATATACTCAATGCAAAACCAGTGAGTACTTTCCAATCATAGTAATGACATAGCCCAACCAATGTCCAGGCTGTAACCTTGACTGAGGTGAATGCCTTTGCTGAATGAACAATCCAGGGATCCATATTTTAGCTCCTTTAGGAATTGAAACATTTAGTGATGGATAAATGTAATTCACATTAAAAGACCTATATGCTCATGTGTGATAATATTTATTCCATTCTGTAAACATGGCCTGTTGTACTTTGATAGTCCTGTGCCAGAATATCACAATTACAGATGGGTAGGATGGATTTAATTGATCCAAGACTCATCTACACCTAAACCTGCAGTAAATAAGCTACAAAGACAATTATCCCATTTGCCAGCTCTTAAATCACAACTGGACAGATCAACCCAACACTTGGATTGCTTCATCTGTAAAGCTTATCTTCCACAGTGCAGTTTCCTCTAAAGGATATGTGATGGAAAGGGCTGTGTTGTTCAGGAAGGGTTTTCCTGGCTTCAGCTGTTGCAGTGCTAATCTTGGCCACTGACATTCCGCTTTGGGCCATATAACTCATTAATTACTTGTCAGTGGAAGGCAGTGCTTGGACTTGATTTGTTTCTTATTTCTTTTTTTCTGTTATCCCTCTCCACCCTCCCCCCCCCCCCTCCCCGCCCCTCAAAATACTATGTTGCAATCGTGTGGTCCATCTGAATTTAACATTCCCACCCTGCCTTCTGCCCTATTCTATAAGTGTGTTTACTGAAAGTGGTTGAAGGGGATGTATCCGTTGAGACCAGAGGTGAAAATGCAGATGCAGTTTCATTACATACTCAGCAACATGCTACATCATAAAGTAAAGTTTCTCTTTGCTGTATTTATAATATTTCCTAAGTGTAGGACCATCAGAGGCTATTTACTTAGCAGATGAATAACCGCACCTCTGTTCAGTATCAATGCAATATGTCACAATGGGGTTAGAACTCACAACCTCTGTTAATAAGTCTATAATGGCTAGTATAACAAGGAACTAGACTCCCATACATGTAACTAGGATGACGGAAGTGAAGAGGTTGAAGTGCCACTTAGATATGACTTACGTGGTCACAGTAACCGTTATGACTGAACAAAAACTGTAATAATTCTCCAGACTACAATAAAAGGAGATCAGAAGATACTCCTGTAAAATGGCGTGAGGATGACTCAATGCCTGGTTTTTCAGTGTGACATATTCTTTAACATGGAGTATACACCTTGTTGAAATTGATGAAACTGGACTAGCGGTTCCTTCTCATCTAGATTCTTAACAACAGAGTGACCGCTCAAAACTCATGTCCTGGTCATTATGATTGAATCTAACATGGGTCATAGCGCAACTTAATCTGCTACCAGTTATAAATGTTCTCAATGCTTCTTTGTATCATATTCCACAGGGGTGGTCAAATTCTCAATAATCTGTTCAAATAATGTTCAAATAAACTTCTTATAAGTGAGTTTTCTTATCAGTAGACAGTGCCACTAAACGCTCACAGTCCTCCTTGTAGGTCAGTACATCTCCTGTGGCAGCATTGTGTGAGAGCAACCAGTCTTAATCAGCCCCAGTTCGTCCTGATCCAGGGTAATTTCGGTACAGTTCCAGACCATTGACCACCATTGCCTTGGCACCTGAGGACTGCAAACAGACAAAAAGCTGGAGGAATTCCCCTTCCTGCTGACACATGGAATTCTGTCCTGATTGTTCTTGTCAGAATCAGTGGAACCTTACCAAAGAAAGGAGGTAACCGAGTGCTGTAGACACCCACAATGCTGACAGGTGTGCATGCAGGAACATGCCGACGTGTTAGAGTACGAGCCAGCCACATGAAGATCACGTGTCATTCACTCTTATTATCTCGTCATCTCTCAAGCCTTTACAACTGCCATCACAACCGCCACTGTAATACAGAGCTGCAATAGAATGGAACAATCGTGGATTACAAACGGAACAGAGCTTAACTGGTGAATGTGTTCTGACTACAGCCACAAACTGTGTGTTTTCTAGTATTGCCTCCCCCTTAGCAATATAGGTTCTACAAAATATATCGGAATAAGGATTATTTTTTGAGACAGTTTAAGAAGTGTAATCACTAAATTACTTGAAAAATAACAGTGCATGGGGGAAAAACTTCCGAGACGTAGTTGGGGGGTGGATGTGATCTACTCACAAAATTATTTTTGCTCATAAAATTCATAGGTATTTACGCTGGCAAATAAAGATCTCAAAGGGCAGGCACAGACACGGACAGGCACCCGCACAAACCTGGGTACATGTGTAGGCATGATCAGATCCCTGCATACACACCCACCACACATTCCAAACTTTGACCTTCACTCTTGTCCTCATATCGCCATTTTTTAAACATGAGTAGGAAGCGGGACTGAAATTGGCAAGTATTTGGCCATTTAAGTTTTAAACATATGTCAACATTTTATTTGGAGAAATGGGACTAATGCACAATCAGAACTACACAGGGACAAATACAGTTAACATTGTTTTCAAAATACCTGCTGAAAGCCTGGCCCACACACAACAAACTATATCACACAAGAATATACTTTTATTATTATTATTATTATTATTATTATTGACCCTAAATGTAAATAAAAAAGCTAGAAAAAGAATCATGAATGTCATAAGATCAAATGGAGAAAATATGTCACAAATCTTAATTTTTGCAGAAAATACTGTAGTATCTTTGTACACCACACCCAACATTGGTTAGTAAAATCAAGAAATAAATCATACCAGGATAAGTATTCCACAAGCTGGTGTAACAGAGACATCTGCTGTATATAGACATAACTGCAAACACGTTCCTTCAGTTCTCACTGATTTTTGTTGTAAAATTGATATTTGTCTTTTGAGAAATGATAATCCATTTTGGAATGTTGAGAATGAAATTCTGCGAATGGGCATTTCTGTATCCATAATTGTATCTATTATAGATATTGCTGTTTGCAAAATAAATGAACAGGCTGGGAAAAGAGAAATCTGATATATGAACTCAATGTCACAATGTACAAATCTATGTAGTTTACTACATTGCACACTACTTACAGCATATTCATAGATTCATAAGTACAATTGAAAATAAATAATTTTTTAACTTTAAAAAATATATTTAATCATCCATGCTGAGCCCATTTATAGGCCTAAGTGAATATAATGAAGCAGTGCGACATTCTTGTCCTGTAGGTTACCATTAACAGGCTACCCTATGGATTCTGTTTAACATTGAGATGCATTATTTGTTGCTAAAACCAACCGTTTTGATCATAGCCAACTCTTTCAGGGCATATTTTTATTTTTATTTTTTTTGTTTAAAAAAATACTCAATAACATAAATTATTTAAGTGTATATTATGACACGATGGGTTCATTTTTCTTAATTACTAGATTCAAATGTCTCTATAACCACAAAATGATATAACACGAAAACATAACTGTTTAATGAGAGGATGTGAAATTTGTAAAATGACATAGTTACAGTACGTAGTTTGTGACATTTGCTAATAATTGCATGGAATATTTATTTTAAATTTGAATATGCTTATTATTTTTTATAATAACCCTGTGTTAATGTTGACTGCCCATGACTTATTTTTATGACTATACTGCCATCTATATTTTGAAGTAATTGTTACTATCAAATTTGCCAATGCATAAGTGGAGCTGTGTATTTCAATTTGAAAGAAACAACTAGCCTAGCCTGTAGGATACATTATTTTAAAACTTTCTCCTTTATCACAGTCCAATCTCAGAAGATCCTGGGTGATCATTCCAAACATTTGATTTTAGAATTTAAATGATCAAATTTAATTAACCAGCCGTTGTCATTGAGATAAAACTTTATGGATGTATGACATCAACAAAAGCACATTTCCAACATACAAAAATGGCCAGGCACTCACACATACAAAGCACCATCTATAAGTCATTAATTACAACTTGAAAAATCTAGGCCTGCCATTAAAAGTATTCATATCAAAATGAGGACAAGGTACAGCAAACAATACTGGCTATCTTAGGTCGCACAAATTAAACAAGCTCTGTTCCAAAGCAATGCTACCCAATGTTTCCTAAAATATTTCATGTAACTCGGCCCTGTGTTTTTTTCGTCTTACCATCTGAAGAGCATGTGGTCATTCAAAGTTCATGAGTCACATCAAAGTGTGAAATGCCAATCATTTATTGTGGTTATAATCTGCAATTCAGCTGTTACACTTAAAAATGGTAAAAATGACTAGACTCTATGTTTGAACAATTGTTTCTATCCAGTGCATAGGATATATTAAAAGCACACCATGAATAAAACTCATTAATTGGGGCCAAGCATTATAGGTGTGTAGGCACCTATTGTATTTGTTCGTTTTCTTTTCCCCACTGTTATTATTTTTCAGACATGGCCGTCTATGGAAGCTCCTAAAACTGCTTGGTGGATTTTTGTGTAATTTGGCAGACTAATATCAAATTTGGGGTCAGTACATTAACCCATCTAGTGCCACCAACAGGCCAAATTTGGACTTAAACTTTTGACAGTAACTTTTTGGCTTGAACACACCCACCCTAGTCAATTTCCACCATATTGGATTTTTTGCCATTTTGAATTTTATGAAAAACACATTTTAAATATCTCCTCCCTGACCGTTGATCACCACAAAATTTGGCATGTATCATCTTCTGAGTAGGCTGACCAAAAATTGATTTAAAAAATAGCTGCTCAGTCAAACAATACAGCCCAATCTAGCTGTAAATGTAGGTATTAGCTCTTTGCACCATTGCCTTTGAGTCTTTAAAAAATAGTTGCTAGGGTAAAAAATATGGCTGTGTTTATACAATGGATTTTGAGGCGAAGTAGCCATAATGGATGAGTGGCCCTATCTTGGTTACACTTAGGTCTATTGTCACAAAATTTAGTACACATGCTTGCAATGAGGCCTTGGGTTTCATGAAATTTGGCCTTTTGGAGGCGCTATACCAGAAAATTACCTGACAATTACTCTGCAATGAATGCAGATTTTTCATCAAAACATTCAGGGATAGTGAAGTATTCGCGCTATCTATTCATCTATCTATCTACAGTATCTATTTTACAATTGGTATTTACAGGTGTGTTTATTATTTGGTTGTGCTACATAGGGAAGAAGTTGACGCAAGAAGAGCACAGGTTTCTTTTGTCCACACAATACCCCGAACATGACCAGCAACCATTCTGCTATTTATTTTTAGCTCAGTGTTGTCAGGATTTTGCCCCAAAAAACCGTCAATACCCACTACTCGAATGTGGGTATTTCCCTCCACTACCACCTCGTCTCCTCCCTGTCCCAGGAACCAATCCTTTTATCCTCTCTCCCTCTAATGTCCCAATATTGAAGCACAAAGAACTGTATTAGCAAAGGAGCTTCAAACTTGTCTCCTACCTGTAAGCATGTGTTGGAAAGGAGGGGAGGAGATGAGCGGTAGCAGGTAGTGGAGGGAATGAGGTAAGAAGGGAAAGGTAATGGGACGCACCTGATGTAACCTTTGCCAGGAGGTCGAGGAGCCGAGGTTGAAGCCGCTTCGCCTGGCTCATCCAATATTGGAGCACTGGAGGGAAGAAGGTCACAAAGATAGGTTTCCAGGGCATGGAAGACATGAGGTGGTAGTGGAGGAAAAGAAGTTGCATTTTTCAAGTATTGTGGCACACCCGTGGTAGTGGAGGAAAGGAGGTTGCATTTTTTGAGTACTGGGTTGCACTCCCTAAGTGACTTTGACCATAATATGAAGTGGATGGGCTACAGCAGCAGAAGACCACACCAGGTTCCAGTCCCATCAGCTAAAAACAGAAAAAATTAGGCTACAGTGCGCACTTGCATCACCAAAAATGGACGACAAAAATTTTCCTGGTCTAACTAATCTTGATTTCTGCAGCAACATGCAGGTAGGGTCAGAATTTAGTGTAAAAGCATGAATTCATGTATCTATCTCGCCTTGTTTAAATGGTGCAGGCTGCTGGTGGTGTAATGGTGTGGGGGCTGTTACATTAGGCCCCTTAAACAAATTAAGCATCATTTGAATGACCCAGCATATCTGAGCCTTGTTACGAACCATGTGCATCACATTATGCCCACAGTCTACCCTTTGTCAAATGGATATCCAGCAGGATAATATGTCATGTCACAAAGCACACATCATCTCAAGCTGGTTCCATGAACATGACAGTGACTTCACAATCCCCAGGTTTCCATCCAATAGAACACCTTTGGGATGAGGTGGAATGGGAGGTTTGAAGCATTAATGTGTGGCAAAAAAAGAACTGCTTGTTGCCATTGAGTCAGCATGGACCAAAATCCCTAATGAATATTTCCAGCACCTGAATTCTTCATTATTCCATGAAGAATTCAGGCTGTTCTGGAGGCAAAAGCAGTCCAGTGCTAGAGAGGTGTAGTGGCCGGTGTGTGTATGTGTGTGTGTGTTTAATACGCTTATGTTTAATAATAATTCATTAAAACAAAAACAACGTTTTTTCTTGGCTTCTGGATAAATAAGGAAGGATGTAAAGAGTTAAATCAGCCATAACCCAGGAGAATCCCCGTAATTATAAAGGGCGAAATTCCGAGAAAATAAAATACAGGAAAGGGCCTTTTTGAGTGGACAAATTTAAAACGTATAAAACGTTAGACCTGCTTCTTTTAAAACGAGTAAAATGGAAGAAAGGGACATTAAAAATTGAGCACTAATCGCACCACCCGCCATACTCAAATCCGCCCCTTCTGCTTCTGCACATGCACGCTAGGGGATGTAGCAGAGACGAGCATCATTGAATCGCGAGAAAGAGTACTGCCGTGGAACCCGGGCTTAGCAAACGGCGCTTTATAGCAGCTACGCGGGCACATCAGAGAGAGGACAACAAACTGCATCGTCTTGTTTATTGGTGTTGGGCTCTCCTTTGGTCCATGAATACCTCCGAAAGTGGATTTTAATTTAAACATTTGTAAGGAAAACAGCACACCGGCGGTGGTAGGTTTTCTATTTGTTAAATCCGTTAACGTTAGCGAGCAAGTAACATTAAGAGAGGCAAAATCATCGGATTCAATTGAAATTTTTGAATAGCCATTGGCTAGCTTGCTTCTAGTTTACTGTGCCAGTTCAACCGAATGCAATTTTTTAAAAAGTATTTCGCTGTTAGTTTAGTTGCATGTAAAATGTGTCTTATAGCTAGTTTGTATTTGTTAACAAGCTAATCCAGTGGGAAAACGTGGTACGGTGACATGCGAAGAGACCGTTATTGTTAGAAATTCAAATTCATTGAGCAGATTCGGTAAATTGTAAAAGAGAGTAAGATCCTGGCCCACGAACCGGTAAATTTAGCGGCTTGCTTGTTATTGTTAGCTAGCTACCTAACTAACCTTTCGTACAGCATGTATGTAGTTTGCTAGCTGGACGTACTAGCGAGGGCAGTTTGGCTAACAGGATTAACGTAAGCTGCAAGTGTTGAGTTGGGTCAGTCAGTCGGGTAACCGAACGCTATTCAGGTCCCCGTGGATTTAATGGTTTCGATTTGTAATTGTAGTGTGTTGAGCCTTTTTATTTTTATATTAGCGTGCAGGCCAGTTGGTTGGCACGTAGCACCAGCTAGTTAGTGCTAGCTACCTATCTCAGTCTAGTAAACGAGCTAGCAATTTCATATGAGACAAGAGACTGTGTGTGTGTGTGTGTGTGTGTGTGTGTGTGTGTGTGCGTGTGTGTGCGTGCGTGCGCGCGCTGAGAGAGAGAGGCCATATAACGCTACATGGCTTGGTGGATAGACTACGTAGGTACTGATACATACATGCATTTGGAAACATAGGTGGCAAGAAAACCAACTATGATACTGTTGATCTCTGCCTCCACTGCTCCATCGGGGACCATCGTGCCGTTGCTTAGTAATTTAACAGCCCTGACTATCGTTAAGTTATATTAGCTATCATAGCTTTTGTAGATGTTTTTTTCTAGTTTTAGTGTTGCTTTGGTAAAGTTGCTAGTTAACATTTGAAAGCATCCAAGCAACTGCATCTCTTATCACAATTGTTTATTTAAAGGGCAGTTAGTTATCTCCCTAAGTTGGAATGATGTATAACTAGCTATCGATAACTACACGGCAGTTGTAATTGCTCTTGAATGAGCTAACTGGCTTAGCTGCTAACGCTAGCTCCGTAGCTAACGAGCTATAGGGGCTGGTGCACAGAGCATTTCCATAGCTGCAGGGTGACAATGTTCTTAGCGTTTGTCAGTCTATGGCCGACCAAGCTAAGGTACGCAATATTTACACATGAGTCGCAGTGTTCACACGGAGTCAATGTATTGAAGTATGCACTGACAGAAGATGAGACTTTCTTTTTGCTCACCAGCTAACTAAAAATTTGATTCTGTAAATTCTCTTTCTATTTTTGGGCGGCAGAACCGTTTTTGCTCACCTGCAAACTAAAAATGGGATTCTGTAAATTCTCTTGCTATTTTGAGGCGGCAGAACCCTTATTTTAATTTTAACAAAATACACTCCTGGAACATTTGCACTTTTTTACTTATGTTGCAAATGGGATACAGAGTAGAAGCTCCAGGGAATTAATGCAAGAAGTCACATTGTTCCTGTACACACCAACGGTTGTGAATTCAAAATCGCATTCTGTCATACCTTGCTGTCTGTTTTGCCAGTGCCTTTGTGTTTACATGTAATCTAAAACCTGTATAGACAACCTGCTCTTGGCCATTTTGCAACTCGTGATCAAAAGACAAGGATGTTGTCCTTTTATACACTCCCACATCCTGTATAGATCCATCATTGCTGCTCATGTTTGTAGACCAGTACTCGCTGGGATCCCTTGCGGAGTCTGAGCAGATGTGTAGCAGATAAAGCTGTTCAGCGCTGCTTGTGACGCGTGTAATCCCTCCAATTGATCAGCAGATCACAGATAACCTGCAGGAGCCTGGGGTAGTTCTCTGTGTGTGCTGAGAGGGCCCAGCCCCTACTGTGCTCTCAGAAGTGTTGATGTAAGTCAGTGGTTGGTGGAATCCTCCTAGGTGAGTGGTCATTGGACTGCATCAATACAGTTTGCTGTCCAGAAAATTGTAACATCAGGTGAAGCATAGCTTGAGTGCTCGGTTGTAACGAGAAAGCATGTCTCTTTTTCTATATTTGCTGGATTCTGATTGCCGCTCGCTTCAGATTTAATTCCCTGGCAGTATTGTGCTTGGCAGTCAAGGACATAGCTTCTGCCTACCTACAGTCCATCTTCAAACTTCACAGCCCTGCACTTGCTATATGCTCTGCAGCCTTAGCCCCCCCCCCCCCCCATGATCAAACATCCACATCTACCTCATTGGCTGGAATGAGCTACCTGCTACTGTAGGAACTACTGAAAATACACATAATATTGCAGACATCGCCTTGGTTCCTATATTGTGGACACAGCCCACACCTAGCACCCATTGACTAATGTGATTGTTGTTGTATTTTTAGATGTTAACACTTTTTCCTCATAACTGGATGCTCATTCACATCCTACTCTAAGAACATATGTAAATTAATGATTGTTTTTTTTTGTATCCCTGTCAGTCTTCAAGCTTTTCAAAATTAGCATTAAAAAATTTCTGAAATGTGTGCATTTTGATGCTATCAGTTTAATTCGTGACAAAACCTTTTTAAACTGCTTGACGCTGCAGTCGTTACAGATCTCGAGCCATCTCCATGGAGCTTCTCCCTCTGGCAAGGGAATGCTCTAGCTCTGTCTCGTTGTCAGAACGATTTATTGTAGCTAGACTGCGCCGCCTGAATAGGTATGACCCTCCGTGCAGCAGGGCCGTTGCGATGAGCAGCGCTCAGCCAAGGGCTCGCTGCTGAAGGGAGGCCGTAGAGGCCCGTCGCTGCTCGGCTGTGGAAATTCCATCCGTGCCCGGTGACGCGGGCGTGTTTACCAGGGCAGGACGCAGTCAGATGACCGTTAGCGTCCGAACCCAGAGAGATCTGTGAAACCTCAGCCGAGGCGGAGTGTGACCTGTTCTCCCGCGTCAGCCGCGCTAGTGCAGCGCCAGCAGGGCGGAACCAGAGCCTTTGCTGCTCCAGTGAGGCCGTTTGTCACACGCAGCTTGTCTGCATGTCCATCCTTAAAATGAGAAGGGCACGTTACCATTGCTCAGGGTAATTGCTTTGAAAGGATGATGATGGGTATAATTAGTGACAAGTTGGCATTGCGGCATTTACTGTCGGCTATTACTTTCTCTGGCTGCGGCTACACCTCTTGCAATGTGTATTTCATGTGGCCCTGCTGGAGCTTTGCTTCAGGACCTCTGTTGTAGGAATGTTTGATGTGGAATCAGCCAGTCTTTTATTGTTGGTGGTAGCACTGGGTTCAGGCATTCTCATGTGAGATTTATTCTAATTTCTTACTCACTCACTCATTCAGTCAGTCACTCAGCTTCTCGCTCCCTCACTCGATCACTCAGCTGCTCGATCATTCGCTAGCTCGCTCTCTCTCTTCCTTGGCAGGGTGTGAGGATGGTGGTACCGGAGAGCGGCACTGTGATCCCGGCAGAGAGCGGTGACCTGGGCGTGCTGGGCGAGAGCTCGCAGCCCGGCTTCGGGGCGGAGCCGGACTCCGCCGGGGCCGAGCTGGAGGAGGTGCGCAAGCTGCAGGAGCTCGTTCGCCGGCTGGAGGTCCAGAACCAGACGCTGCGCAGCCGGGGGAGCAAGGGCCTGCCGGGCGGGGGCAACGGAAACGGCAACGACAGGACGCTCGCCGAGGAGACGGCCGAACCGGCGCCCGCGCCCGAGGACAACGCAGGCCTCGGCGGCCGGGACTTTGAGCCCTCCCCGACCCGGGACAGCAGCAGCAGCAGCAGCAGCGGGGACGCGTCTCCTCTCCTGGAGGTGGGCCGGCCCTGCGGTGGGTACCTAGACCTGCCCTGCGCCAACGGACCAGAGGAGACGCGGGGCCCGGCTCCGGAGAGCCCAGAGTCGGAGCTGCAGGACGGGCCCGAGTCGGGGACGGACCAGTCGGCCCTGGATGAGGTGGAGGTGCTCGACCTGGAGGAGTGCGACGAGGCGGAGGATGAGGACAGCTGGTAGGTATGAGCAGGAAGTGAGGTCACTTGTTCCTTCTGCCTCAAATATTTATGTGAGTTTAGTGAACACACCTTGAAAATATCGAATGATTATGCCTCTGGTGAGTTGTTAGCTTTACCTTGGTCTTTGAGCGGAGAGGACACTGCTTCTTAAGATCACCTTCAACCTTGTGCTCGGAGTCAATATTTATTGCTTGTGCAGGAAGCCTTGATTAATTGATGCCTGCAGATGCACAGGCTAGCAGCTACATCATGCATTAGTGACAGGTTTTAAGGAGTGGACTGATGGATGCCGTTCAGATGTTATTAGGGTTTGTGACCCTTCCTTTTCTCTGACAGTGGATGATGTGACCAATGCATTTTTGTGAGTGTTGCAATTTGAATTTCCATGGAATACTCTACTTAGCAGCTCACTTCACATGTTGTTTCTGGGGCGACACTGTCAAAAAAAAGGAGCGCCCTTCCAAAACTAAACTACATGACCAGAAGTATGTGTACACCCCTAGGTCTGGGGCTGTTTTTCATGGTTTGGGCCAGGCCCCTTGGTTCCAGTGAAGGCAAATCTTAATGCTACTGCATGCAGTCACATTCTAGATGATTCTGTGCTTCTCCAACAGTTTGATGAAGGCCCTTTCCTCTTTCATCATGACAATGCCCCCGGGCACACAGTGAGCTCCAGATAGAAATGGTTTTGTTGAGAACATTAAGGAAGAACATGACTGGCCTGCGCAGAGCCCTGGCCTCAACCCCATTCAACACCTTTGGGATCAGTTGGAAAGCCAACTGTGACCCAGGCCTAGTCACCCAATTAGTGTTCTTCTGGCTGAATGGAAGCAAATCCCTGCAGCAATCCTCCAACATCTAAGTAAAAAGTCTTCCCAGAAGAGTGTTATAGCAAAGGGTGGACCAACTCCATATATTTTGGATGAGATGTTGGATGTCAGGTGTCCACATACTTTTGGCCATGTAGTGTAAGTTTACCACCGCCTCATGACACAGCAAACCCAACTTGACTTGGGCCCGCCCACTTGAGTGAGCCCACTCCCGCCATCTTACTGTCACTGCCGCCTACCTTTTTAATGAGATCCCAACCAATGCCTATATCAGCACGTATACTTTGCTGATGTGTTGCCTTGGATTGATCCAGGAAAAGCAGCTGCCTTGAGAGATTGCTGCATTACCGCTGGGCAGGTTTACAAAACCCAATTAGGGAAATCAGAGCTGTCGTGCCACTGCGGCTTATTACTACAGCACGCGCGGGGCTGGCAGAATCGACCGGGCCGAGTTGGTGAATTATAGAGCGCAGTGTATAATGGCTGCTCCTCTTCGCATCACTGTGAGCTGAATGCCACAAGCACGGCGTTGCCGTGTGACAGCTCAGCCGCAAGCTCACAGCAGGGATAGCAAGTCGGTTAAGGGCCACTTTGGGAGAGCGGGGGGGCCTCCCCCTGTGTGCGGGGCGAAGCTGGGGCGACCAGCGGACGGGGCCCAGCTCTGCCCTCCCACACGGCCTCCCACAAGTCCATCTGTGTCCCTGGCAACCACGTGCACCATTCACACGTGCGTGTGCAGCAGACGCAGCATAACAGCCCATCATGCAGGGGAGTGGACAGAACCCAGTGCACGCATAGAGAGAGTCGAGCTATGAAAGTTTCCCTTTGTATCAAGGCCAACCCTTTGTGCCTCCAGAGTTTTGTATATCTAAGCAGCATTAACTCCATGCTGTGTAATAGCCACTTGGGATATTTTTATGCACTTAAATGTATTGGTATACTCCTTTAGTCTTTTGCTGCAGTGTTCACATTCACTTTCAAAAAAAAAAAAAAAAGCTGAACTTGTACGAGTTTTGTTTTTCCTTACTTAAATCTAGCAATGGGAGGTGTTATGGGTGTCTTTTCTGTGAGGGTGAATGCACATACCAGAGGAGAGTTGTGTACAGGTTACTGTTTTATATCATTTCTGCAGTATGCAGCTCAGTAGACTTAGTAGGCTGTGGAGACCTCATTCATGAACACTGCCTGTGTTTGTCTCTGTGGCGGGCGATGCTTGCTTGGCACAGTCACTCCGCATCTTCGTTCTGTGTAATCAGCGCGCTCTATATATAGAGGCAGTGGCTGTGGCTAGCTGAACGCTCCAGTGAGTCGCTGCCTGAGAGAGCAGCAGGAGCCTGGGGGGCCAGAGCTCTGACCTGGGAACAGTGGTGTGCTCGCGCTGGGACTCAGTCAGAAAGGGCTTAGCCCCGCCTTTCAGCTTTTGCTTCCAGGCAGGGCTTGGAGACTAAGAGCGTCCCAGATATGATACATGCGTTTTTTCATCCCCAGGGATGATTGTTTTTCTTTCTTTCTTGTTTTTTTTCTGTATCCTTGTTTGTCACATTACTCAGATTGAGTCAGATGAGCACCCACCCCCTCTCACTGGCCAGTAGTTGATGCAGGTTGACAATGACAGACAGTACACAAGAGGGACGCGAAAGTAATATGTCAACAAATATAATTCCCATGGTGCCGGCCTTTACGGACAACCTTGCTTGTACCGCAATTACTAACTCGAGAGCCAGTGAGTCTGCAAGGGTGTCATTTCAGGAAGAACTTGGGGAGGGCAAAAATGACAATGAATTTACAGAAGCAGAGAATAGAATGTGTGTTTATTGTAACAAATTGTGAGCTGAATCTAATTGAACAGTGATGCTCAGACAGTCAGCTGTTTCTAAATCTTATGGTGAAAATTCACCAGCATTAACCTAACAAAAAACTGGACGGCTCAAAGGTATTCTGCAAATTAGCATAGCCTACTACAGTAAGACAAGCACCAAAACTGCCTCATGCTAGCTAGGATTACTGGTTGCCTTTGCCATGGTAGCTGTTGTGCAGTGCCCTCCGTAATATTTGGGACAAAGATTTCTTTCTTCATTTGGCACTGTACGTCACAATTTTAGATTTGTAATAAATTCACATGTGGTTAAAGTGCAGATTCTCAGCTTTTATTAAAGGTTATTTTTATGCATTTTGGTTTCAGAAAGTAGAAATTACAGCACTATTTCATACATACTCCCCACCCTCCAATTTCAACTTTTAAAATCTGGTACAGTCCACATTCACTTCAGGGCGGTTAAAATTGTTTCCCGGGACAGTTCCAGGACGATGGTGAAAAAAAGTTGGTCTGGAGCCCTGTTCTCTGAATTACTAATTGAACTATAGCAGTTCCCTTTGTTTGAAGTTCCTGGGAGAAATTACTTTGCTGTTCTTGTAGATTATACCGATAATATATGTTAAAATTAACATAATAGTCTATTACGAGCTCATTTGCTTTTTTTTCCCCCTACACAAAAAAATTGGCATCTAATTGGTGACCTTCCTTTATGCAGTCAGATTGGAAAGCTGGCGCGTTCAGACACTGGCTTTACACAGGCAGTGTGTTTATGATGTGTCTTCATAGCCTGGTGAACACCACTGTATGTGAGAGCCTGGAGTCCAGGCCAATCAGTGTGTGGCACAGGAGCCAGTGGAGAGTGCTGACGGGTGTGTGCTTCTCCTGGCAGTCATGGCTGCTCCTCCCCCAGCTTGGCCTGTAGATCCTGCCAGCCTTCCACCGCTGCGCTCAATGGCACGTCTTGGGGCCAGCGGGATGACAGAAGGAGCTGGCGACGGGAAGCTTCCGGGCTGGACTGCTCTTTACCTAACATTCACTCTGCGCTTGAAACGGCAGTTTTTAAAAAAGGCGATTTTCTCTGAAACGTGGCCTCATAACTAAGGCCACTAATTATCATTTGTTGGGTTTTCTCAGTATAGAGGAGCTGTAACTCATGTAAGAGTTAATAAAATCAAATTCAGTTGGGGATCCTTTCCTTTGTTTTGAAGGACCAATGCTAAGTCAACTTAGCGATTTATCCAGTCATCCTTTTTCTAACCACTTACAGAACAGAGTCACAGTGGCAACAGAGCAAGCAGAGCAGCCCAGACATCTCTCTCCCAAGCGCCTTCCGCTAATTCATCCCTGGGGATCCAAAGGCAATCCCAGGCCTGACGGTGGATATAATCTCTCCAGTGTAGTCTAGGTCTACCCCTGGGTCTTCTCTCAGGTGGCTGTGCTCAGAACACCTCCAAAGTAAGGTGCCCAGGAGGCATCCTTATCAAATGCCCGAACCACCTCGACTGACTCCTTTCAATGCAGAGGAGCAGCGGCTCTACTTTGAGGTCCTGCTGGACAGCTGAGCTCCTTGCCCTGTCAAGGAGAGTAATTTCTGCCACCCTACAGAAGAACCCCATTTCAGTTGCTTGTATTCACGAGCTCTCTCTTTCGGTTGCTAGCCATAGCTTGTGACCCTAGGTGAAAGTAGAGATGAGAGTTTTGCCTTTTGACTCGGCTCCTTCTTCACTACCACCGTTTGATACAATGCCTGCAATACTGAGGCCACTGCACCGAGACAACAGTTGATCTCCAAATCCCTTTTTCTCTCACTCGTGAAGAAGACCCTGAGATACTTGAACTCCTCCACCTGGGGCAGTTGCTCCCCCCTCACTTGAAGGGGACAAGCCGTCTTCCAGGAGAGGACCATAGCCACAGACTTGGAGGTGCTGATCCTCACCCCGACCACATCACACTCTGCTGCAAAACATTCTAATATGCATCGAAGATCACAGTAAGATGAGGCCAAGTGGATGACATCAATGCAAATAGCAGAGATGCCACTCCTATGTCCCCAAACCAGACACACTCCATACCTGGGCTGCGCCTTGAAATCCTGTCCATGAACACTAAGAACAGGAGAGGAGACAAGACGCACCCTTGGCGGAGTCCGACACCCACTTTGATCGAGCTTGACTGAATGCTGAGAATGCGAACACAGCTCTTGCTCTGGGTATACAAGCCATAGCGAATGGCTTGCAATAGCATCCCCGGCACCCCATACTTCCACAGCGCCTCGAGATACGCTAAGGAACACTGTCATACGCCTTCTCCAAATCCAAAAAAACACATGGAGACTGAGTAGGCAAACTCTGACGGCCCCTCAAATATCTGCGAGAGTGTAAAAAGCTGGTCTGCTGTTCTGCCACCGGGACAAAACCTGCGCTGTTCCTCCTGAATCTGAGGTTTGACTGTCTGTCGTAGCCTCTTGTCCAGCACCTTGGCATAGACTTTGCCAAGGCAGCTGAGGAGTGTGATTCCCCGATAGTTGGAGCACAACATTAGAGCTTTCAACATTTCAGAATGAATCTTATCCACCCCTGGTGCTCTGCCACAGAGGAGCCTAACAGAAAAATAAACAAATAAATATTTCTCTGTCATTTTGTTCGGTTTTATTCTGGATAATAATACTTTTGATTAAGAAAATTCAAGGTTTGTCGAAGTCATCAGCACAATAATCGTAAGTACATTCAGTTTGGATCAGTGTGTCCGCTCTGAAATGTCTAAGCCAGTTTTCCCCCTTTGTCTAAATCTCAGTGTTTACGCATTCGATTCCATATCCTTTAGAACAGGTGGCCCATTGTTTCCCGATTGACGGAATAAAGCTTAGCTGTTCTATCCATCGTTAAAAAAGAAAAAACTGCCCTGCCACCGATGAATTGTTCTCAGTTTCACATAATTAGTTAGTTTATGTATGGTGCAGGAGGTCAACAAAACCTCAACAGTGCATAATGCGTTTAATGACTAAGCCGCTGCTGACTGGATGGTAATCTGCTTTGGGTGGACTTAGACCACATGTGATCCGTGTGGGACAGATGCACTGAGCGTGGCTGTGAGCAGGAGGCTCGACGGGGCGCCGGCGGGTATGTGGAACCCCCCCCCCCCCACCCACCCACCACGCCCCCTGTCTCGCAGAGCCTTAATCTCTCCGCTCGTTTCTCTGGTGTGAGAAGAGGAAAGGAGGTCCGCGCGAACGCGGTCAAAGCAGATGCTCACCCTCTCTCTTACGGAGGCAGCCCCCTCTGCCACGCATCCCAGCATGGGCATTAGCGTCTGGGCAGCGAAGTGAGCCCTCGCCCCAGCGCTAATCCTTTAATGACAGGCCTCAATCTCGAATTACAGCTGTACGTTAGCAACGTGTATGTTCAGCAGGCAGCGACACGCATGGTGTGGATGGAAACGCAGAGGTCAGCGCTGATGATTCACTTTCATGTGAACAGGCCGGCACTGCAAACAGGATCAGTGTAAGTTGAGTGACACTCAAAGCGACAGCCAACGTTGCTGTCCTCAGCCCCAGCGCTTAGATGGGATCTGTGCCCCGAGTGCTCCTGTCAGCACAGGCTAATCGTTTCCCCCCCTGTGGCTCGTAGGTTCCTTTGTGTTTGTGTGTGAGAGGGAAGGTGATAGCGCCGGGCGATCATTTGGAAAAGCGGTACAGCGCTGGCCGTTGTGGTGTAAGTGCGGTAATGGGCGCGCGGAGACGTGAGCTGCCCGTAAGCGCCGTGTGGGGATCTCCGCCCTCCGGCCCTTCTCCGGAGGCTAACGCCTCGTGATTGGTCAGCACATCGGCCGCTTGTTAGCGCCAGAGCCTGGGCCATGCAGACGTTGGGTCAGGGCAGCTGCAAGCACTGCACTCGCCAGCTGTGGTTCTGTCTGCTCTGTGGAGGTTGTTGACAATCTTGCATTGCGGGATGATGCAGGACCTTTTTCACAGTTCTTAATAATTCTGCTTTACTCCACCCCTCTATGCAGTACGGTTGTGGCAGTTGGTCCTGTGTGACTAGATACTGAAGATACACCTTCAGGCAAGCCGAGTTCCAGGGTGACAGGGGAAAAAAAACTCAATGGTTTATGGTTCCCAGTAATATACTTGTTTTTTTTTCATGTAATTTATGCGCAAGTTATGCTCAGTCCAAATGAATCACTCTTTTTTCAGTATGGACCATTACAAACCATTTTCCTTTGTATTGTGCAGCAACACCCATGCTTTTGTTGTGATGACTTTTTTGGATTAGAGTTGTCAAAAAAATGTAGGTCATTTTGTCATAGACTATTGACACCACCTTAAAGCCATTCATAAAAGTGCTTGTCGAGAAACTAATGACAAACAAAGGAATATAATGGCAGGAGCATTCTCTTCTGATGTCATACCTGATTCTCACCACCTGAGTTATAGGCCCATAAAAATCCAATTATGTGACCATCTGAAGTAGGCTATTTGCTGTTTTCATCTTTGAGCACAATTAGTGAAACGAGTGTGAATTCACAATGGCTGTTCTGTGTTGGCTTTCCCATGGTGTCCCGTTTCGCCGTGTAGCTTCCTGACAAACAGGCCGTGCTGGTTGTCACGGGAACGTCTCGCTCCTCTCCCCACAGGTTGTACGTGTCGCCGAAGAAGCAGGCGTTGGCGGAGCAGAGGCCGGAGTCGCCTCTGAAGTGGTGCAGGAAGGTGCTGGACCACCCCAGCCCCGAGACGGAGGTGGCCTGCCGAACGCTCCTCAGCCGCCTCGACCAGAGTACGACCGGGCGCAAAACCCACCCAACGCGCACACACGCGCACACACACGCACACACACACACACACACACTCAAACATACACATCCAAACACACTCATGCACACACACACATACACAAAGACACGCAGCTGTGTTTGCTGTAATTGCGTGCAGCTGAATACCAAAGCAAAGTTCCTTTCATCTACTTGTTTCCTGTACTTGGGTATGCGGGTATGCTAGCCTGGCAGCAGCCAGCAATGATTACATCACTGTTACATTGCAACCAAGTAAATATTGATCGAAGGTAGTAATAATACGAAAGTGTTCATGAGAACACAGCTGAAGATATTGGATCTTGTAATTAATGACTTTGGCCAATTAAAATAGTCTTTATCACAGATTTAACTCAAATATTGCGACACATTTAACGTGCGTATCTCGAGCATTGGGTGTGCATGCCTGTGGTTCTCTTTATGGCACGTGCCTGCTGACATCACTTCCTCCTGCCTTATCGTTTGACACATTCAGTGCAGCCCTGCTGTTTGCATTGTTCGGTTCTCCTGCAGCCGATTGTTCGCTCAGTTCCGTAAACCTCTTGAGTGGTGCTTCAGCGGAAAGGCCTTTCCATTGTGTCACGTTACAAAAGTAGTTCTCTCTCCAGTAAAAAAACACATAAAAACATTTTTGCTGTATACAAAAATAACTTTGAAAACTATTATTAAAAATAAAATGCACGATTCACCCCAGGTCCAGTTCATTTCAAAGCCCAGTAATTGGCCACTAGGATGAGAGCAGCCAGGTAGAGTGAATAGGACCAGGACTCTTATTCAGGCTCTTTTATGTCTTCGAAACAAAGCGATTGATGGGTGCCAGGTGCTGCGCCCTGTACTATATGGGAGTTGACCAAAGCATAGGACATTACTTTACAAAATACACAATAGGCCAGGCTTCAAAGGCAACGGTGGAATTTAATAGGAAGCTCTGTGTTCAGTTTGTCATCCTGCTTTTCAAAGTAGCACCAGAGGCCATGAACTATTTACCCCATGTGTGTAACAATAGTTGTGTAAATTATTAGAAGGGGGTAAAAAGTTAGAGTTTTATTATTAATACCAAAAAAGGTGTAAAAATTGTGTTGCATGCTGATAATTGGAACTTTACAAATGGTTGAAAATTTAATCAGCAGTTTTTGGTTTTTGAAAGTGGAGCTTTCCCCACATGAAACCAGTATGTTAATTGCATCATTACTAGTGAAACTTGTCTGTTTGCTCACTGTGTGGCTGTCTCGTCTCACCTGGCAGGTGTGTGCATTGAGAAGGCTGCTCCTTATCCCACAGACCTTTCCCGAGCTACAGTCTTACTTACTGCTCAGAGCCGCCAGCGCTATTGTGAGCCCCGCTATGCGGGTGACCCTGTCCCAGATAGCTTTCCTATAGCCACCTGCTCAGCACGCAGGAGACCGATGCATTATTCATTCTGCAGCCAGATCCTCGCTTCCTTAACAGACCTCCAGCTCCGCGGCAAACAGCAGCCATGGCAGGGGCGGAGCCGGCAGGTGAATCGCATAGTCTGGTGTGCGTTACAGTGTCCTGGATCACTTCCCCTTGTTGATTCAAACGACAGTATCTGATTGGCAGTGCAACTGCCGCACGAGCAAGCACAGTAAACCAGGACTTAACAAATTAAAAGCGTGAGTAAACTATTTTTGACTGTGAGAGTATGCATTATAGTTACTCTTACAGTTAAGATACATGCCCTCTGAATTTCAGAAAATGAAAAAGTTATATTTTTCCACCATCTGAAATTTGCATGATATTCAGCGATTTGGAACTTATTGATTTGAATTATTATAATTTTTTGTTTTTGTTTTGACAGTATGAGTAGAAAGGGAAGGGAACTCCATAGATGTTCAAAGTGATTTTCAGCATCATTCCTGCCATTCATGTTGATGGACAGATCCTTGCACCAGTGAGAGAGCCACATGACCGCGTGAGGAGGCGCTGCAGAGCGGGGGGCCCGGCTGTGACGCGCGGCGTGCAGGGCGTCTAACAGTGTTTGTCCTCTCCTGTCTCCCCCCCAGCCACCCGATGGAGGAACTTGTACAGCAGCCCCACTCAGGGCTCTGTCGGGCCCGGCTCGGAGGCTGGCTCTTCCACCGCTGCCTTGCTCTCTCCTGGGTACCACAAATCGACTAACAAAACAGTACTAACCTGTGGCAGCTCAGGTACGGCATGACATTAACACACCGCGCTGCACGCTTTCCGTGGCTTTCACACGCAGGGTTACAGAGAGCGCAGATCAAACTGGGTCATCACACCAAAGCCCGCCCCCTCTCCTTCAGTACCGCGGCCTTTCAGAAGCAGCCAGTGTGAAATTCCCACAGCCCGCAGAACGGCCCGCTGTCCCTGAGTCATCCGTTCCCTCGGAGACCAGGGTACGGGGGAGGGAAAAAGGATTTCGTACATTTAGTTTTCACTCGTGCCAAGTCAGCCGAGATCGTCTCGGTTACCTGGCCCAGAATATTATAGCACTTAAAATGCGAATCTCTGACATATGTCTCCTGCTTGCATTTTGTTAAGCTTGTAAGTGTAATGTGCGGCGGAGAGGGATTTGATGTTGTGCTTTAGGCTTTATGCAAGACTTCACACAAGGTCTGCTCATGACACGGTGAGCCAAAAACCCAGGTCTAGTTTGCATGAAACTTTTATTTCTGTACAAGCTTTGCCTGCAAATGACACATCTTTACACTGCTCCCGCCCCCGCCCCCCCCCTCCCCGCATGTAAGAGACTGTTTTTATGTTACTGGTGTCGAGGTGCACTGTGTCCAGTGCGGCTGAAATGGGTCCTCGGTATGTCTCTGGGCTGTCAGCAGGGTGGACTCAGCATATCTGTCTGTTTGAAAGTCTCCCATCCTTTGGTCGAGCTCGGCGCGAGCAGCCATCGGTCTTTGCATGCGTTTTGTTGTAGCCGAAGCGCGTCAGTGTCGCACGGGGGATCGGTACAGATGGGAAAATGTGTTTTCAGTGCCATCTGCTGTGTGAATTCTCTGACCCCGCTGCTAAGTGCTTAAAGCGGCCGTGATGCTCATTAACCTGAGTGTCGGGCAGGTGATGGAGCGCTCGTACGAGCGCGCTGAGGGGTTTTCCGCCGGTGCCCGAGCGTCCGCGCGCGCCTGCGAGCGCGAAGGCCCACCGCGTGCTGAACCCCCGCCCCCCCCCCCGCCTCTCCGTGTGACCGCAGGTTACGCCAACGCGCACTCGGCCCTGAGCTCGCAGTCCTCCGTAGACAGCGAGCTGAGCACCTCGGACGACTCCATCTCCATGGGATACAAGCTGCAGGACCTCACCGACGTGCAGATCATGGCTCGGCTGCAGGAGGAGAGTGAGTGGGCCCTCACTGCCCCTTTTCCCCACAGCGAATTGTGTGGACGTTGTGTTGTATGTGCAGGGCCCTTATGGAGCACTTGGCAGGTTACTGCTACCAGATTATTAGCTTCACTTTAGCTGGAGCCTTCTAAGGAAAATAGCCCATCCTCCATTTAAGAAAACTGTCCAAAATTTAAATGGCATAGACTTATCACTATATATAGAACATATATTAATCAAACCTGAGTTTGAGCCAAAACCTGAGGAAAAAACTTGAGCCTGAGGAATCTCTCTCTCTCTCTATCTCTCTCTCCCCATCCCTCTCCCCCCATCCCTCCCTGGTTTGGTATGCTCGCACGCCCGCGCTCAGGCCTCAGGCAGGACTACGCCTCCAGCTCCGCCTCCGTGTCGCGCCGCAGCTCCAGCGCGTCCCTGCAGTCCCTGCGCCGGGGCACCTACAGCGACCAGGAGTTCGACACGTACAGCCTGGAGGACGAGGACGACGACTGCTGCTCCCTGCCGCAGCGCCTGCACCGCTACTCGCCCTCGCCCCTCAGCTCGCCCCGCTGCCAGTCGCCCAGCGCCTTGGCCGAGTACGGCCGGCTCAGCGCCCAGCGCGCCCGCCCGCCCCGCCGCTCCCTGCAGGGCCCCGGCCCCGAGCTGCTCAAGTTCGCCAAGAGCGAGGGTAGGCACCTCGTTACCGCGCAGCTTCAGTACTACAGCCCAGCCCTTAGCACTCCTCTCCAGAGCAGGAGCGCTTACGAAGTGACTTCTGTGAAGTTCTGTTTTCCCGATGACGTTTGCTTGCAGAACTGTAACTAGTGCTGTGCTGTCATGCCGCCATTGGCATTGAGATGCGTTGTCACGATGTGAAATTCCTTCTCCTCGAATTGGTCGGTGTCCGCAGTTGACGTCACGATCTGTGTCAGGGTCGTGTGAATTTTGCCGCGTATTATCAAATTGTCGTTTCTGTTGTTCATGAACCGAACCCTGTTTTGTGCGTGTGCGTGTGCGTGTGTGTGTGTGTGTGTATGTGTGTGTGTGCGTGCATGCGTGTGTGTGTGTGTGTGCGTGCGCGGTTTCAGAAGAGCTAAGGCACAGCATGCCCAACCTCGCCCCGCGCACCAGCCTCCGCTCTCTGGAGGCGGTCCGGAACAGCCGCAGCATGGAGGCCAACCTGCAGAGTCCAGGCAACCGCATCTCACGCCTGCCGCACTCCACCACAGGTCTGTACCACGCTGCTGCTCCGCTGCACTGTGTGTCTGTACCACGCTGCTGTTCTGCTGCACAGTGTGTCTGTACCACGCTGCTGCTCTGCTGCACAGTGTGTCTGTACCACGCTGCTGCTCCGCTGCACAGTGTGTCTGTACCACGCTGCTGTTCTGCTGCACAGTGTGTCTGTACCACGCTGCTGCTCCACTGCACATAGTGTCTGTACCACGCTGCTATTCCACTGCACATAGTGTCTGTACCACGCTGCTGTTCCGCTGCACAGTGTGTCTGTACCACGCTGCTGCTCCGCTGCACAGTGTGTCTGTACCACACTGCTGTTCCACTGCACATAGTGTCTGTACCACACTGCTGTTCCACTGCACATAGTGTCTGTACCACACTGCTGTTCCACTGCACATAGTATCTGTACCACACTGCTCTTCCGCTGCACATAGTGTCTGTAGCACACTGCAGGTCTACTGCATTTGTCCACACTGCTTTCCTACAGGCCAACTGCATTGCCTCACTCCATTATACGTCTGTGAACATGCTTAGGTGGATTGTGTGTGGAAACTGCACAGGGCTTTGTTCTCTTAATGGATTAACTGGCATCGTACTTGATTAGGGACAGAAATCTAAAAATATCCAAACTGCAGGTTTCCTGAAAATAACTCCTCTGGAAAGTTTGCCATTGTGTTCAGGGCTTCCTGCTCTTAGCTCAGTATGCAGAGGTGCAACTTCAAGGCATTCAGAGAAAGCCTTGTGGTCCTCTCTGATCTTCTGAAGACTGTGTTTACTGTTCAGATGTATCAGCCAGTCCGTTCACATGAGAATTTATTTTTTGGAATATATGAGCTCCACAACGGGTTGCACAGGAGAACCTCAGAGATAATGAATCTCAGATTTATGGGCTGTGCAGTCAATCAAACAAAGTATAAACATGGATTCAGCAGTTCCGCATTTTCAAACCCCTTATTATAGAATACAGACTTTCAGAACATCAGTGAGCATTAAAAGGAAGCACCTGGTTAAAAAAAACCAATAAAATAACATTAACAGCAACGCAAGTAGCTAATCAAGTATATGATTCAAATTAAAATACATTTTTATTTAGAATTTATTTTATTTTCTAAATTATTATTTTTACTACTTTCAAACTAACAAATGTTTAAATATATATATTTTTAAAAGTTCCAAACTGCCCTCATTCCCTAAGAGTTTGCATCTCTGGGGTTCTTCTGTGTTCCTTGTTTTGGGTGTATGTTTCTGTTGGAATGACCTGGAGTTAAATATTTAACCCATGTACCCACTTGGATAAAAAGGATAATCTACATACCGTTTCAAAGATGTTTTCAAAGTGTTTTCACTTACAGGAGGGACTTTCATTATGCTGTGGTAATTGGTTTATTTGAGTTGAATTAATCTTGCCACTTGTAATTCCTCTAGAAAGTACTCTTAAATCAATACTCAAGAAAACTGAATGGGCTAACACTGCTTAGTTTGTGACTAGACCTAGTTATTTTACTATAGCAAAGTTTGTTTTAAGTTATTTTACGTGAGCAGAGGAAGTCATGAGTTAACAAATGGAATGTAATACAAATTCAGAAGGAATTTTGATCACTGTAGTCACTGGATTACATAAATTACTGTGTTTGCTTAAAGGGATATAGAGTGCCATAAGACATTTTCTCTTAAATGGCTTAGTCCTTATTACTTGTCTGAGAGACTCTCCACATTTCACATGAGGCTTTCCAGCTTAGTCTTGCTTTTTGAGATTTGTATTGACAGTTATAAAAAGGCTTGTTATTACCACAGGAATACAATGGACATATTACCAAGTAAATTAATTTAAATGAAGAGAAACAGTCAATGTTTTTAACTGCTCTCAATTTGCACATTGGGTTCAAATCCCCCTCTTGATGGAAGCCAACACTCGTATCTGCATAGGATAAACATGCTTGTGTTTGCAAGGCCATATTTTCAAAGGTGATTCAGTGCATCTGCTCTGATGTGATGGAAAACATGCAGCACATCACTTAAGGACTACTCAATGAGTACAGGAACTGATTATTGGCTAGCCAGCACTTTTCCATGACCAACTGGGAAATTAAGAGCAACCTATGTGATTTACTGTGCTTACACTACTTACCAGCACAACCAATAAAAATCTTAAGAATTACATTTCACGCTGTATTGCTGGGTTCTTAAATGTGGCAGTCGAGCACGAAGCATGCAAGGTTTTTTCTCCCACATTAGGTCTTGTTTGCACAAAAATCGGATACACCCGACAAATCGGATGTATGTAAATGTGGTCAACTGTTCATGCAAACTTTTCTCCGGGTTGCCGCTTGTGGATTTGCCTCACTTGCCAGATGTTTCATATCCTTTTGGATATAACGCCTGGTTGTAAAAGCACTGTTTGATCATAAGCCTGCTCAGATTGCAGGGAGGAGCCCAGTTAACACATGCTGTCCCCACATCAAAGATGTGATATGGCAAAACCTCAGTTGGGGAGGTAAATTCAGCACTGGTCAACTCTTTTTACTTTTTACTTCCAAATACTTATGGGACAATGCTGAACCCTCTTTCACACAGGGAAAAATATGCATTGAAGTGTGCAAGGGCTCAATTGCAGACTTTGCTAGCACTACTTGCTAGCTTGCTGGCTTGCCTTCTGAACTAGCTAGCTACCTACATGGTTATTTATTTTTTTGTTATTCTGTCAATTAACATACGGTAATGCATGAAGGGAATCTTGCCAGCTGCATTTGTGCTGTGCTATATTTTAATATAAATGGACACGGACAACTGCTGCCATTCATTCTGTATTGACTATCTGGCAGCCGGAAAACCAGAAATTACAAACAAGAGGGAATGGCAATTCCCACAGAGTCACATTTTTACTCAAATGTTACGGCCCAAGGTGGCAACCGGAGAAATGCATGCCAGAAAGTTTACATTCATGTTGGATTTCTGGTGGGTCAAATCAGCTTTAGACATGTATGATCTTGTGTGCAGACCAGTCATCAAATGTGACAAGTATTGGGGTTGTTAGGATATTATATACATGGTAAATAAAAAGGCCAATGTGGAAGGCCTTGGTGACCAGCGTAAAAACTATGCAAACCAAGTACAGATTTCAGTAGCTAAGTCTTGGTCTTAAGCCCAGCAAGGATATTTTGTCCCAGCAGCCAGTGTAAAAACAGTTGTTGGCAGTCGTGCGGATTGCTACGTACTTTGGAATGGAACACAAAGATCAGGCTGGAAAAGCACTGATTACCAACTCCCAGGAGCCTATTTTCAAGCTCTGGCTCAGTCTGTTATCCGTGGTCTGTGGCACAGCGTTGTTAATGGAAGCAGACAGCACACTGTCGCCACTTGGCCTCTGATGTGCTTTTATATTAGTTACATTGTATCGCCCTCTAGTGGAAGCTGCAACTATGCGTCATGAATTTATTGCCTTTAATACAGATACACTTACTGGTTATGTGGACATGGTGCAAGGTGAGACACAGTGCCATGCCCAGCTGGGAACATTTAACTCAGGCAGTCTGTGGTGGGCTATTGTCTACCTGTTTCACAAAAACAGAATGGAAACTAGGTCTGAAATTTGTTAATATATCCAAATAATGTGAAGCACTGACTTGGAATTTAATAGTAGGGCGCTAACATGTGTATGCTTATTAACCTTGAGATGGTGAGTATGTGTGGTCATCTACTTTGTAAAGAAATCTCAATGCGTAATGGGCAGGCATTTATAATGGTAGATAGAAAATGCATGTGCATAAGTTATGAAGATATTTTAATATAAAAAGTGTTCTGTAACATCTGCCCATTGTAACATTAACACTGGTGTTCTAAGGAACACTTAGGAGAAGATATTTGTATTTTTCTAAGGGTATTGATAAAGAAACCTTTATCAGTGGCCTTGTCTTTTGGCATAATAGTGGGGGCATTTATAGTTTTTCACCGTTTCTTTCATCTCACTCTCTAGGACTGAGTCACTCCACCAAGGCAATCTCAGTACTTCAGTTTTTCACTAGATGTAAGGAGTATATTTGCAGAAAGGATCCACCACATCAGCAGCCTCTGAACGGCACCTGTCCTGTTGGCTTTACGCCAGCTTGTCCCCGAGTGGAATGTGCTTACCCTGCTAACCTCAGCGAATGTGTCTGCTCTCCCCTTAGGCGTGTCCTCCAGTAGGATTCGGGGCAACGGCCAGTCGCCCCTCTCCCTCCGCGCCCCTGTCAAGGCTTTGGGCCCCATGGGCCCGATGGCGGGGGTCCGGCAGCCTCCGAGAGGCCCGGCGGCGGCGGCGGCGGCGGCACCGGGCGGCCCTGCGGGAGCGGTGCGGAGGGTCCAGTCCCCCGGCCCCTCTAACGGGGGAGCGGCCCCCGCCGGCAGGGCGGCTGCAGGGAGCGGCAAACAGACTCCGGGGCGTGCCCGTGCCTCCCTGGGCGGGCCGGGACCTGCACCGCGCGGAAGACTGGGCCAGCCAGCCAGGAGGTACGGCATCACTGAGAGATCATTTGGTTTAATGCCAGGTTATGTTGTTTCAATTTCAAATCTGGAAGGTGTGCTTTTGTAACGGTCTGACCGAGCGAAACTTGCCTAGGCAAGGCTAGCACACTGTCAACCCGCCTTTACATACCAGAGCTGGTCTAAATTTACACAGTTTTTGCCGTTTCTAGTGAAAAGAACATAGTGTACGTACATCGAACTGGCATGGTCAGGCGCAGGGCAGAATAATAAGACAATGAAAAAATGAAGGATAGCTGCAGACCTGCAAATATTCCCATGTGGTTTATGTAGTGCAACATTTCAACGCAAGAGGTCTTCATCAGGCATACATATACCAAACAAAGACCTCCTGGGTCGAAACGTTACACTTTAAATATATCACAAGGGAGCATTTTCTGGTGTGTGGGCATCCTTTATTTTTTCTTTGTCGTTTCTAGTGCCTTTGTTCATGTAGTGGTTGTAGCTTGGCTGTACGGGGTAGATGGCACATGCACAGTCAGAGCAAATAGAGCAGTCCTGCTTCCTGAGCTGTGTAAATTTTGTGTGCCAACTCTGTGCATTATATGTAGTGTGCATAGTAATACATGCCCATGGTTGCTTCCTTCCATGCATGTACCTTCCCAGCCATGTATTTGTTGAGCGTACTGGCCTTAAGCCCTTTTCCTTTCCTTTTGCAGGTCCATGGGCTGGACCAAATCATGCGGCCCGGTCACAGACGAGTCGTGGAAGGATGGTTGTTACTGAGGGCAAAAAGCCCCAGCGCGTCCGATGGCTCAGTGTAGTACCACCAATAACGCACTGCCTCTCTCTACAGCCGAAACCCAGCAGGCTGGGACACTGGCTGCTCGGCACCTCACACAGGACAGGCGATGCCACCGCGCTGGCACGTTCGTCCCACAGACGCACTCCAGACAGGCCGGAGAGACCACAATGCACTGCGCTACAGAGACTGACAAGACGGGCGCTGACATCGAGGATTTCTTCTTTTCTTTTAAATGTCATCTCGGTCGTTGACGATTTGTGAAGCTGCTGGAATGGTACAAGTTGATTTATGTTGTAAATATACATTTTCCAATCACATTTTACTGATCCTTTATGAACGTGTAGGTACCTCCAGATTTGTAATGGTGTTTTAATGCACGTTGTTGTCAAACCATATGTCAGCCAACTAAAACTGGACTTGGCCTATTTTTTTTTTTCCATTTACAAAGTACTGATATGTACTGTATTATGTGAGGACACTGCCACTCAGCAGCACCCATTTTTAGGGATTTTCTTCCATCCGGGACTGTGGAAAGTGAAGAATGATTTGGTGAGACTGACTGTTGTTTTTTTGTTTTGTTTTGCTATGAAGGTCTGTTGTATGTTTTGTTGGACACAGCAATGCAATATCTGTCTGAACCATTTCCTCCTAACAACAACAACAAAAAATAATTTTATAAATGGGGACAATGAAAACATGTATCCTGTGTTCTGTAACTCGAGTCAAAGCTTATAACACTGAAGCAAGATCTGAAAAGAAAAGCACTGATGGTTGCCTGCACATTAGGCATGATTTATTTTTGATTGGTAAAACACGTGGTCCAGACAACAAAATATCCTCCAACAACAAAATCTCCTCAACCCTCAGTTGTCATTCAAAACCTTCAATTACAACATGCAGCATCTGGGTATGTAGCCAAAACAGGCATATATAGGACCATACAAACTAGATGACGAAGAATATTAGACGATACACATCATGATCCATATTCTCAGAGGCATAACACTTGCACAACAGGCGTTCTAATGAGACCATTCATGCATTCCTAACATTTATCGTTAGTAGGTAAGGAGTATGACCTCAATATTAAAGCCTTGCGGTATTTACGTAGCTTGGGTACTTAATTTGATCCGTTTTTTTCCAGTGGCAAGAGACAAATGCTGCGGACCACAAAGTATTTAAGGACGTATAGAACCATAGGCATAGGCGAAGGTAGTGAAATTGGTGACTTAGTGAATTTCGAATTTGGAGAAATATAACAGGTAATATTTGAAAATAGTAATGGTTTGTGGGATAGTTCAATAATGACGAGGGGTAAAGTGAGTTTACACATTTTTAAGAATGATTGGTTTCAAATACATAACATCTATACTCGCCTAACATTACATATATCATCCATGAAACAAGTAGTTAGAAATGTACAAGCTAGCAATAACATCCCCCCCTTACCTCAGCAGGCTATAGCTAACCAATTTACAGTAACATGTTCTTAGTGGTAATTTTTTTTGGATAGCTAAGATAGCCATCCAGTCTGGATGATTAAC
The DNA here is from genome assembly GCF_013347855.1 of Anguilla anguilla. Lineage (NCBI taxonomy): Eukaryota > Metazoa > Chordata > Actinopteri > Anguilliformes > Anguillidae > Anguilla > Anguilla anguilla. The sequence continues at coordinate 53,962,946 of NC_049203.1, read as the reverse complement.
TAGCAATTTTCTGTCCATAAAATACTGCTAACGATAACGGGATTGACAATAACTAGCTACTGCTAATTTTAGGTAAGCTAGTAAACCCCGGGTACTATAAGCGATTCGCAATCAAAAGAAAGTATTTTTCCGACCATTAACACAGCAGGTACCTCGTGAGTATTGAGAGCCGTTCGACAGTCCTTTTTATAGAAAAGTACATTTGCGACCACAGACGCCCCGGCCTATATTGCCCTGCAGCATCCAATTTTAAACCCAGAAAAACACTACAGCTTTTCACTCGAGTGACGTAAATAGACAGGGATCTGCTGCGAAGGAGGCCGCGCGCGATGTCTCCCCCTCCCTCCTCTACTGTCAGCAAGAAGCCTGATTGGTCCAGGCCTGGAAAAGAGAGTTCGAGAATCCAGAATGTGCAGGCCGCGACGTCCCTACTGTGGGAAAAAATAGCAAAACAGGCTGTGACAAAACTAAGAAAGGAGAAAACCTTCCCAGGACGGAAAAGGGAATTCGAAAACAGGTAATGTGTTTTAAATCCGTAGGAATGTAGTTGCGAGTTTGCGGCGAGGGCCCTGTCTCTCGGGCCTGGGCCTCATTAAACCCGCACCGAAAACGCAACAAAGGCGAAGAAAGCAGCTACCACATGCTGCATGTCTCCGTCAAGATTTTAATTTTGTTGATTTATTGTTGGTGTGTGATCGCAGTTTGCTTAGAATTAATATTGCACAACTAATTATTAGTGCAAAATGAAATTGCATTGAATTTATTTCTGATAAAATGATTTCGGTAATACGTGAAATGTTAGCTACCTAGCTTGGTTGCTAAAATGGCGGAATACAAGATGTCGGCCGCTGTCGCAGGGCGTCTGTGTTGAGTCGTTAGCTGGCTGAAGTTGTTTGCTACCGTTTTTGATTATGTATAGAAAGTAGTTGCCCATTTATAATGCTATTATAACAAAAATGTTAATTTTGACATTCTTTAGTAATTCGATCGTATGCTCCGAATTATAACGAAGTCAAAGTCCTAGAATACTAAGGTTTCGGATTCTGTTGCGCCTGGTTGCAAATTGTCCGAACACCAGGGAAGCGCCATGTTTCAGTGGCTGCATTAGTATGAGCTGTGGGTGGGATTGACAGGCGCCAAACAGACTGCTGTGTGAAACGTGCAGCTAGCCAGCGAATGCAACATGTAGCGCATTTTCTTGCGTTTAAATAGCTGAACATTTCACCGCCACAAAACGATTAAATGTTCAGCTAATGTAACGAATCGAACCCCAAATTCACATAGGAAGCTGGTTTGTTAACTGCTAATGTTCATGTCCAAGTCGTAGACTGGCTAGCTACGCAATGGAAGGTTCCTTTCTGAAGTTAACTATTGTAGCTAACCGGTAAATGTGAAATAGAAAAAAATTAGCAGCTTTTTCATTGAGTGACTTGCCTTGGACATTTTGCGCTCATCTGACTTCGATTTGCAATGCATAGCTAATCAGTTAGTTACGTGCTCGATTAAACGGCTGGTTGTGGTATAACCTGATAGCCAAGTATTTACTGTAATCTTGGTTGGCTAGGCAACTCGTATGCAAATTAAACGCATTGTCTGTGCAACAATTACACGGCGGGGTACTTTCAATATCATAGAATTGTGAAGTGTGGACATCTGGGAATTGTATTTCATGTAAACGCGTATTTGCAAAAATCTGGGGGCGGGGAGCTGGAGTATACCCGTATAGTTTGTTTTTTAGTATACTGTATTTTGATCATTTTGAACATCTGTCTACATGTCTTACTGTCTTCACCAATAAAGTCAGATGACGGTGATAAATTCTCGCCGTTTACTAATTAAAGACTTGCTGAAGAAAACATTGTTTACTGTGCTGTCATTTCGAAACCTGTAAGAAATATATATTTTATCTCTTATGTGAATGCAAAGCACGCATTGTTTGTTCTCCCTGACCCATAGTTTCCCCTGCATCTAAAACATTTATGACTATAATGCGTTTATCAGACTGGACATTTTGCCTCAACAGCTAGATAGATTAGGCAGCGGGCGTTTCTGTAATATATTCTTTCTTTTAGCTGTAGCAAAATACTGAGTACTCAGTTTACACCAGGCAACCGCGTTCCCTGAACCTTATAGCAATTGAAGAAACACGATTTTCATGATTATGTAGTAGCACTGGACTGAAATGTATATATTCATGAAGATGTGTACTGTAATGTGGAAGAATTTGATAACCTACACCTTATGTGTTTATTTTAATTACATTTTCCCCATTCTTGTAAGGAATGCATTTCTATGGCTGTTTAGGCAAAATGTCCAGAAGTCAGATGGGTGCATCATATTCATAAATAGTGACAACAGTCCTGGACCAATATTTTAAATAATATCTTTAGTTCATGCAGTGTTTCACGTAGTGAAAGCCACATGTACAACCAGATTATATATTCCCAATTTTGTGGTACAAAACGGTGAGCTAATTAACTTGATTCTGGCTTTTCAGTTTTTAGTACAAGAACAGATTTTTGTTGTACAATTGTGTCAAGGTGAGTTTTCAAAAAACCTGTCACGGGTTATCTAATGTATGCATTCGGTCTAAGAATATATTACTTTATAAAATCATAAAGGAGGAGTCGTCCCTTTCAGACTCCACATGTTTACCTCATCAGCCCTATTTCCTACCCCTGTTCTGGCTTATGTACTATATTACTCCATTCACAAAAATTTGGTGCTGATTAGCGATTGGATGTTGACTTTTTGGTAAGATTAAATTGTCCTCAGGTTGCCCTGCAATGATTATTTCTCTAAATGGCAATGCAAAAACCTTTTTTTCTGAAATGTCTTGTATGTATTTATAATGTGATGTGTGATTCATTGCCTGCACTTAATCTCGAGTTGTCCTGCAAAGGCTATTAATCTTTTTTCCATATTTCTCTTTATGAATGTGAAGAAAAACAGCCACCTAATACATTTACCAGCGTTACTAATTAGACTCTGCCTTCTTTTCAGGTTATTTTGTCCCTGGACACAAGAAGAACACCTTATTTTTTTAACCATTTTATGTTTTTGCCAGTACGTTGGAATCAAATGTGAAGGTAGGATTGTTATTGTTAGTCTGGTTTTGTTGTCTCTTTTAGATTTTGTAATTGAACTATAATTGAATGTGACAATCATACTGTCAGCAAATAATAGTTTATTTGCTTGGCAGGTACGCTCTTATCTAGAGTCACTCATACAATTAAACATTTCCATGTTATCCATTCATACAGATGTGTATTTATTGAAGCAGTTCTGGTGATGTAGGCCTACCTTGTTCAATGGCACATCAATCTGTTGTGACGTAAACCGACTATTCTCTGTGCCGTAGTGCTTGGTATTTTCTTGACCAGAACAAGTCTGCATCCATGTCTGTCTGATGTAAGGTTTGCATGGAAATGCCAAGCTGAACCAAATTAGTTCTAAAATTGCAGTTGGCAATGATAAGGAATTAGCATTCATTTTCTTCACTCCAAATATTTTTGTTGAGTAATTGCAAAAGTTCATTTTAACAGTCTTAAGTTTATATAGCGAGATGAGACTGTGCAAAATCCAAGGCTATTAAGCAACCACATTAGTCAGTCAGAGGATCAGAGGAGCGTACTAAATTGCTGTCCATATTAATTAGGTTATAAGGGTAGCGCCTACAGTCAAGCACACATTTAAAAATGGCTAAATCTTTAAAAAATAATGATTTCTGCGAGTTGCAGAAGTCATGCATGCTTGTGCTCGCCCATCTGAACTAATGAAGGATGTTGCAGGGATGGGATAAGCATCCAAATTGGAAAATACAGAATATGAGAAAAATGGATTGAAAAAGCTTTTAAAACAAATTAGTGTTTTAGACAATAAATATATCTTAAAACATGAGGACTTCCAGGTGCCAACACTTCAGCTGGGAGAGGTGCTCTGGGGCTTAAAGTATTGTTATATATATATATATAGCCTATATATATATATATATATATATATATATCTCAAACAAAAATGAAATCCACTTGTACTTATTTGAAGTACAAGGCAGGCAGTGGCCTCTGACCTAATTCTATCCACTTGTTTTTGTACTAAGTTTTAGGAAATTAAAGACAATGGACCAAGGTGGTGGGGTCTTGGAGCTACACTCACAGGATCTGAAAATGCCCCACACTATGATAATGCAGGACTTTGGTAGGTATATCTGACAAGTTTTTTTTTTTAAATCAGATCTTTGGGTAAAGATGTGTAGCAGGGATGAACGATAGGAAAATTTCATGGTAGATATAAAATGGCCGTATTGGTTGATGCCTCCCTATTTTACTTTATAGCACAAATGCAGACTGCAACCAAGTTTCAGCATTCATTGAAATAAATGAGCACAACCATCAATTAATGAACGAAAAAAGTAACCATTTATTTGCAAATATTTAAGCTTGATTACTTTGTAAGTAGAGAGCACGGTATAGACAGCTGCTGAGTCTGAATGGCTTGCTTGTGATTTTGGGAAGGTGTGGGTGCAGGCTTTTGTTTTAACCCAGCAATACAAAGTCTGATTGAACTAATCAACTAATTGTCATCGTCAGTCAAGACGTATGTTTTACTACTGGGCCAATACAAAAACCTGCACCCACACCGGCCCTTTTCGGACAAGATTTGGGACCCCTGCTCTGGTGAAATACTTTATTTATTCCCGAAGCACTGTAGAGGGTGCAATGTGTAGCATATGTGATACGTAAAAGAAGGTTGGTTATAAGCCAAAGTAATGCCAACGTCTTTACAGTGGCGGGCATGGGGGGCATGGCCCACATCGACGGAGACCACATCGTGGTGTCGGTGCCCGAGGCCGTGCTGGTGTCGGACGTGGTGACGGACGAGGGCATCACCCTGGAGCACGGCCTGGAGGCGGAGGTGGTGGAGGGGCCGGACGTGGGGCAGGAGGACGTGGTGACGGCCGAGTCGGTGCTGGGGGCGGAGGTGGCCATCGAGGAGGCGCTGGGAGGAGACCACCACGTGCTGACGGCCGACCTGATGGGGGAGTCGGACCAGGTCTTCGTGGCCGACCTCCTCTCCCACCAGCAGGAGGGCCACCTGGAGCACGAGATGGTGACCGAGGAGGTGATGGTGGCCAACGCTGAGGCGGAGACGGTCATCCAGGCCCACGAGGGCATGCCCGCCTCCACCGTCACGCTGAAGACCGAGGAGGACGAGGACGGCAAGAGCACCTCCGAGGACTACCTGATGATCTCCCGTGAGTAAACTCTGCACGCGCATTCATTATTTTCATTATTTAGTCAAACGCTGCCATTTCAAACCAGTGAAGATGACGGTAAAACTTGAATGAATTGGGTATAGTTTGCTATACGTTTCAGAAATTGCATCTTGAAACATGCAGTCAAATATAACATATGTTGTAATACATTTTATATAGTATTGATTTGATTTGGCTCTGTACTCCACAATTAATGGAGTGATGGATCGCTTTCAGTTTTTTAAATGATATTTTGGTTTTCATGTATTTTTGCAGTGAAAGAATAAAGAACGTTTTGACATTTACACTCACGGTATGTGGTCTTAAGCAAGAAATGGTGTCTTTTTACTCTAAAAAGTAGTTTATATCATAACTTATCTAATTTTTCATTGCATACAAAAACTGCCTGGGCCAATCAAGGACATGCACTAAAACTGAAATATCAAGCTCCAGAAAATGGCCCATCCCTTTAAGGCAGTTCTTGGTATGCGGCCGCTGCTCCTGCGAGCGCCCGCTGCTCCAGCGCACCTCAGAACGTGTCGTGTGTTTTCGTTCTCACCGGGTAACGGTGCGGTGACGGGCTGCAAAGCGGCGGCGCGCGGGCGCGGTTTACTTTCGATTCCGAGGAGGGAGCGACCTTAAGGGCCCGCTGTCCCGTCTTAACGCAGTGGACGACGTCGGCGAGAAGCTGGACATCGGCAACACCCCGCTGAAGATCAGCACCGAGGTGACCCAGGGCGACGGCTCCAAGGAGGGCGGCTACGGCTCCGAGGTCATCAAGGTGTACATCTTCAAGGCGGAGGCCGACGACGACGTGGAGATAGGTGAGCCGCGCGCGTTTTTACAGCCTTCGCTTTGATTGCCCTGCTGGAAGAGGTTCAGGCCTCAGAGTGTTATCTGCTGCATGGGCGCCTGTGTGTGTAGATTACCTTTCAGATAAATATGCATGTGAAATTATTTTAGCAACTTTACATTTTTTGAAAATTTCTTTTTTTTTTTGAGGGGGATGGGGGGTTGGACAGACATTGTTCCTGTGTAATTGCTTACCATTACTACCACCCTTTGGCAAACTATGGTATTGCTCCTATTAATCCCCTAAAAGCGCCCTTCACCAAAAAAATGGTCCATGTTTCTGTTTTTTTTTTTTTTTTTAAATGCATATTTGTATCTTGAAATATTTATTTATAAATTAATTTTTCCTTTTTAAAAAAGGAAAAAAGTCAAAATGTTGATTGTTCCAAGTATCCTCCATGTATTTTATTGCTAATCTGTAAATGCTCATTAGTGCTGCCCATTGGTAAAGTTTGGTACTGCATGCCTTCATGGGCCATTAGTAACGTAACATGAAACCCGATTCATGTTGGATCCTGGTCGTAGTTCAAGTTTTCTATTTCTCGCAGGTCGAATAAAAAGCTGAGTCTGTGGCCGCTGCTGGGCTGTGAAGTGAACGCCAGCGTGGGTTTGACTTTTGACTGCAGGTGGGACGGAGGTGGTGACGGAGAGCGACTTCCACAACGGCCACGCGGTGCTGGAGCCGGGGAACGTGGGAAGGCTCTCCCGGGAGAAGATGGTGTACATGGCCGTGAAGGACTCCTGCCAGGGGGACGAGGATATCAGTGAGTCTGGGCTTTTTAACGGCAGCGTGGAATCGTGGGATTGGACCCGCGCCCATTTTTGCCTTCCGCAGTTATAAAATGCAGTCGTGTGTTTGCGGGTTTCTGTCCGCGTCTCTGACCCTCGCCGCTCCTGTGTGCCCCCAGACTGCGCGGAGATGGCGGACGAGGTGTACATGGAGGTGATCGTGGGGGAGGAGGAGGCGCCGCCACCCGCCATTCAGGAGTCGCAGCTGGAGGACCCCGCCGTCAACAAGACGTTTGTGCCTGTGGCCTGGGCGGCTGCGTACGGTGAGCCGTCAATCAACTCCCGGCCCCGCCCTGCCTGTGCCTCATCCTTGCCATTTGTTTAATGCAGTGCTGGGGGGGGGTCGGGATAAGCTAAACCCCCCCCTTAATAATTTTTAACATTTAAATTTAAACCCAGTTCTTCTGCACTACAATTTTTTTTTTACTTTGGATGTTGAATATAATTCAAAAGAATTTAATTGAACATTTGTTTCAAAACTCACCAAAGAAAAAGGCGACGCTTTAAGAGATATCTTTTAATTAAAGACTTAAACATTTCAGCATTGAACTTTCTTCTTGAAAGATACTGCTTTGTGTGTCTGAGGCATCTTTTTCTTGGACCCAATTTACATCCGAGCGCAGTAATTTTGGAACATAAAAACTCATTATCGAAAAGTAATAAAATCAGGGGAAATACAAATTTGCTCACAAGTTGTTCGTGCCCACTGTTAAATTCATATTTAATTTTTAATGAAACTTTTTTATAAATAAATTAGATTATTTTGAATGAGCGGTTCAGAACGAGTAAGCCAGATCCAGTCACTGTGGGCGTGCGAGCTGATTGGTCGCTGAGACTGTGGCTCTGCCCCTTCAGGGAACAACCTGGACAGCAGGTTGGAGAACAAGAACGGCGCCGCCACCCAGTACCTGCAGATCAGCGACAGCCTGAGCACCAGCAGGGCGCTCAAGCAGAAGGCCAAGAAGAAGAAGAAGGGAGAGACGCGGCAGTGCCAAACGGGTACGAGGGCTCGCCGCCGCGCCCGCTTAGCCGCCGCCGAAATTAAAGGGCACCGGCCGAGGGCGGTGCGTCCGCTGTTAGAGAGCGGCACGGTGGCGCGGCACGGTCGCCTCACGACCAGAAGGTCCTGTGTTTGAATCCCGGCCTTTCTGTGTGTGTGTGTGTTCTCCGCATGTCTGCTTAGGTTTCCTATGGGTATTCCAGTTTCCTCCCACACTCCAAAGACATGCTGGTTAGGCTAATTGGAGAGTCCGATTACCCCGTAGGTCTGAGTGTGTGAGTGAATGGTGTGTGTGCGCTGCCTCTCTCCTAATGCATGCTGGGATAGGCTTTGTCCTTTCAGGCTATAAAAGTGACTAAGGCTCAGTTGAAATTTGAAATGAGTTGAAATTTGTACGGTCATGTATTTGTAGTAAATTTGTGTGGTCAACAATACATCAGCCCAGGCGCACCCCCTGTAAATTTAAAGTTGAAGCTGGTAAGTAGAAGATGTATCGCGGTGTCGGGAATTGTGGTAGACTGCCCGTTTCGTGACGGCCCCGCCTTTCTTCCCCACAGCTGTGATAATCGGGCCGGACGGGCAGCCCCTGACGGTCTACCCGTGCCACATCTGCGGGAAGAAGTTCAAGTCGCGGGGCTTCCTGAAGCGCCACATGAAGAACCACCCGGACCACATGTTCAAGAAGAAGTACCAGTGCACCGACTGCGACTTCACCACCAACAAGAAGGTCAGCTTCCACAACCACCTGGAGGGCCACAAGCTGATCATCAAGAGCGAGAAGGTGCCGGAGTTCACCGAGTACACGCGGCGCTACCGCGAGGCCAGCCCGCTCAGCTCCAACAAGCTCATCCTGCGCGACAAGGAGCCCAAGCTGCACAAGTGCAAGTACTGCGACTACGAGACGGCCGAGCAGGGCCTGCTCAACCGCCACCTGCTGGCCGTGCACAGCAAGAACTTCGCCCACGTGTGCGTGGAGTGCGCCAAGGGCTTCCGCCACCCGTCCGAGCTGAAGAAGCACATGCGCACGCACACGGGCGAGAAGCCCTACCAGTGCCAGCACTGCGAGTTCCGCTGCGCCGACCAGTCCAACCTAAAGACTCACATCAAGAGCAAGCACGGCACCGAGCTGCCCTTCAAGTGCGGCCACTGCCCGCAGGCCTTCGCCGACGACCGGGAGCTGCAGAAGCACATGGAGATCTTCCAGGGCCACAAGACGCACCAGTGCCCGCACTGCGAGCACAAGAGCACCAACTCCAGCGACCTGAAGCGCCACGTCATCTCGGTGCACACCAAGGACTTCCCGCACAAGTGCGAGGTGTGCGAGAAGGGCTTCCACCGGCCCTCCGAGCTCAAGAAGCACTCAGAGACTCACAAGGGCAACAAGGTGCACCAGTGCCGGCACTGCGACTTCAAGATCTCGGACCCGTTCACGCTCAGCCGCCACATCCTGTCGGTCCACACCAAGGACCTGCCCTTCAAGTGCAAGCGCTGCCGGCGGGGCTTCCGCCACCAGATCGAACTGAAGAAGCACATGAAGACGCACAGCGGCCGCAAGGTCTACCAGTGCCAGTACTGCGAGTACAACACTACGGACGCCTCAGGTTTCAAGCGCCACGTCATCTCCATACACACCAAGGACTACCCGCACCGCTGCGACTACTGCAAGAAGGGCTTCCGCAGGCCCTCGGAGAAGAACCAGCACATAATGCGCCACCACAAAGACACCTTGATGTAACGCCGTAGGGGGCGGGGCCTCGGGGACAGGGAACGTACCATTTGAGGGGTTATAAATGAGTTTCAATTACCCGTTCTCCTTATCAGTGCTCATCTGCCACCCCCGCCCTCCGAGAAGCATGAGACGAGTCTTAAAAGAAATCATAGCAGTGGAAAGTACTAGACGGAGCGTTGCGGGTGGAGATTAGGGAGGGGAGGGGTTTGTGGGAGAGGAGCGGGGCGTTGGGTGAGCAGTGGAGAGGAACGGTATCACTCCATTCTACATGTAATTCTTTTCTCCTTGATTTGTTGCAAAAAAACCTGTCACCTGTCAACATTCAGGGGTTCAAATGTTTTTTTTTTTTTGTGTTTGTTTTTTTTTTTTTTGAATAACCCACTTTGGTAAAATGCTGCAAGCAAATAGCCTAATGTTCTCAGTGTTGGGAGAGATGCTTAAGGCTTAAGGCACATCTCATACTATCAAACAGAAGTCCTGCGCGTGTGACTTTCCCTCCTTCATTAAACTACCTGAGTGTGGTGCGCTTCATCCTCGGTAAATAACACGTATATCCTTTTTTTTTTTTTTTTTTTAAACCAAATATCAAGCCTTCGTCTGCATTTGTTTCTGCTGATCATTTCCTTTAAACCCAGTCTGGGCTGTGGATTGATTTAAGCTGTGGCCCACTGATGTTGCAAAACTTGCTCTGAAAAATGTTTACATATTCACCCTGCCCTAATTTAGCTACCGCTGCAGGAAAAAAAGAGGAAAAAAAAAAATCAGATCACTAGATTTTAGGCTTCTGTGTAACATTGTCCCTGAACACGTCATTGGATTGTGTCAAATGTTCTGTCATTTTAAGTCTCCAACATTTGAACTGGAAAAATGATTGAATTAGTAATTTCAGTGGTAAGGGTCATAGAATTAAATTGTGATTCACCTTGTGATTGCCACTATTTGAGTGTATACATGGTTACACGTAACTACCTGCCAGGCAAACATGCGCACCCATATAGTCAAATACTTTTGTTCACAATCATGCCTTACCTGTAATTGTAATTTCCATGCACTGTATTTAGTAAAAATGTAATCAAACTGATTTAATTTGTAAAAGTCTCTGTGATGTATCAGTACGTTGAGTGATTCTCTGAAACCTTGTGTATATTTTAGTAAAGTGAACTCATTTTCTCAAGTTCTCGAGAGGAAACAGGAAATGGGTATTTTCAAGTTTGTGTTCTTTAGCCAATGCATTGTCTGATCGTGGGAAATGGAGTTGGAAGTGTTTGTGCTCATTTTCACTTCACATGCACAGTCTTGGTTTACGCCCCTCCAGCAACGCTCATGAACCCTAACGAAGCCTTAGCACGAGCAAACGTTTAGCGCGGAGGTGAGTTGCCCCTTTAGCAGGGTTGAGCGGGGCCGGGTGGGGGTGGCTGTGCCTTTGTCTTTGCGTTCGTCACAAGTTGAGCCCTGCATACAGCCCCACCTGTGGCCCAGGCCACTGCTAAAATTGAATCCCGTGTCCTGTCCGGGCTCCTCAGCTCTAAACCCGGCTGCACTTTCTACCGGAGTGCGTCCTGTAGTTCGAAGCCATTCGATTCGCCCGCACCGTTTCAGGCGGACTGCCCCTCCCCCTTCCCTTTTCCTGTTTCTAAGGCACCTTGTTATGTTGTAAAAAAAAATTTAAAAAGTGGGTCTAAAGCAAAGGTTTTTGATCCCCTGAAATGTTAACGCGCCCCCGACATCGGTCAGTCGTCCACTTAACTTATGTAGCCGAAATATAGACTTCAGGTGTCACAGAAAGCAGAACGTGGTGTACTGGCTTATTAAACTGCATTATATTGCCCTCTGTATCCTGTAACTGCTGTACATTAAAACAGACTGATGACCGCGGACCTTGTCATCCCATGACGGAACGGTCAAATGATCCAATGTATGCTTTTTAAGTATTTCTGTTTTTATTTGATTTTTGTTGATGTCAGTTGGTGGATTACCAGTAAGGGGGAACAAAAATAAATATAATTTTTTTAAAAGGACAAGTTCCTTTCAGTTATTTAATTACATTTTTTCCCCATTTTGAATTTGAAGGCTTGGCTGGTTTAAAATGCATCCTTAAGGTGGAACAGTAAGACTTTATCAGGAGCTCTGTTAATGCATATCAGGGTAATGGTAGATTTTTAAATATTTTTTATTTTCCATTTCAGAATTATTTGGTAGGGTTTATGATATCTCGTTCTTACTGTTGCAACAGTGATGCATTTTAAGCCTTCTTTATAGTCTATATGGCAAGACTTGTTAGTGAGACTTTTTGAAGTATAGATATAGGTTGCCGTTACAGATGATTATATTGAGTTGCCAAAAAGGCTTAAAATGTATTGCGTTCCACACGAGAGACAGATAATGTGGTTGTGTGCACATTAATTACTGCTGTCTGTTTATCAACAGCATTGAAAATATTGTTGAAAGTAAAGAATTCTCCAGTTTATACATTTAAGAAATTTGACATTTGTCTAATTGAAATAAAACTTTTGTCCCACTCAAAATCACTAGTATTAAATCCTAAATAGTTTCAGAAACTATTTAACGGCATAGTATGCAGAATTTTCAGCTTGGAATATATAAAACGACCATGCTCTGTCATTACTACGATGCACTGACAATCTGTGTCTGTATTCACTTCTGCCCAGTCCTTGTCGGAAGGTATTCGTTATTTTAAAAAGTGTTTGGGATGTTTCTGGGCGTTACCCATTTTTGTTTGTGGACTGTATCTGAAAAACATGTAGCCAATAGAAGAGGAGTAAACGTGTATGGGCTGGCTACTGCAGTGGTGTGTTTTCATTCGGGTTAATGCTGGAGAGATGGGGTCGCCTTGTTGGCTAACCTAATGCTGACCAAGTGGCTGGTCAGCGTTCTGTAACGTTATGGCTGCCATTATTAGCTAACTGAATTCAGTTATGTTTTACAGTGTTAGCTGCTGTGGTTCGGATATTTTACAAAGTAACAACTTAAGGCTGGAGAATAAGATTCACAATCCACTTCCTTCGGCTCATATGGGCTAGCTAGCTTTCATTAGTTGGAAAATCCTACAATATCATGTACATTTTTTTTTGGTACAACTGCAGTTTGACTATAACAGACCAATATTTGTGGTCGGCGAGACACATTGCATTTTTCACTGAATTAATATCATGGGTGAACGTGCGGTCGTGTGCATTTTTTGTCAAGGGGATTGGTTGGTAGGCTGGAGGTTGGAGGTCTTCTAGGCTACCCCCCAAATCTGCTGAAGTGGGAAGGCAGCCTCCCATATAGCTACGTGGTGGACATTTTCTGCAATAGATTCACTATGTAAAGATGCAAAAAATATAATCTATAAAAATAAAAGCAACGATAAATTGATGTGTTTGTCAATATGTGTGATCATGTGAGAATTTTGCCAAGCTTCCAGGCAGGGGCTAGAGCGAACTGAAGCCCAGTGGTCCTGTGCTAGCAGTGGCTAGTGTGGGTTCGTTCAATCACAACTAAGCTAAAGCTAGCTACCCTGTGACTTTGCTGCATATGACAGCGAAATGGGAGTTTTTGCTATCGGATATGTTAGTCGAGCATTAGTCAACAGCTGTTGCTGTGTTGTTTTGTTGGTGTGTGAGATTCGTCATCTTGAAGGTGTAGGTGGGGTTGAGAGCAGAGGAGACGCTTTTGATTGTAAACACAGGAGCAAGGTAAGGAAAGAAGTCCTTCATAGTATGCCTTCAAAATGCACACACAGCATATTAGAAACCATACCACCACACTGCTATGAAAGTGCTCAAGGAGGGAACTGAGTCCAAATCTCAGCCAAGGAGCCTGGAGCCTGCCAGGGGCCCCAGGGTTCAAAGACATGGAGGATAATAAGAGACTCCAAATTGTCCTTGGGGTACGAATGTGTGAGTGAATAATGTGTGGGCACCGTGATGGATGGGTAATTTGTCCAGGGTGCATTCCTGCCCCTCAATCGATGTCCACCGAAATAGCCCCTATCCCCCCCCACCTCCAGCAAACTGACCAGGGGCAAGCATCCTAAATAATGGTTGAATGGATGGACAGATCATGAGGGAAGGGAAACAGACCTGCAGGAGCAGTGCTGTGCATGCCCCATGCTTAGAGGACATTGGCAAATTGTGGTCTGCAAGTACTCCCCCTGTGGTTTGACGGTGGAGTTGCAAAGAAAATACTGTTTGCGATATTTTGCTAGCTGGTATGTTGTTGTGTTGATTTTTGGGGCTTTGCTCAGACACACAGGCATACCCATGCAATTGGTAATTGTACACAGGTTTATTTCTACAACACCCATCAAATATACATTTTATTTTGTTGAAATATAAACATTTAAATGGTGCATCAAGATCTCTATGCCTATCAGTGGTCAATGTATAAAAAAAAATTTAAAAAAAGCTAAAATGTGGGAATCAGTGGTGTCAGGCATAGTACTGTCATACTGTATCTGAGATGTTGAATTGAGAGTTTCTCTGGAAACGTGACTCCAGTGCCGCTTCTCTTCCTTTCAGGTTCCCCTTTTGGCGTTCTCGCTGATAGCGCGGAAGAACTGCTGCACGTCTTGCTCGCCGAATTCCAGCGAGACTCCAGCTCCAGGGTAGCACCGGCCAACGATGCTCTCGAACCCGCGACACTGAGCCACAAAGTCCTGCTGCATATCTCTCCACACCACCTGAGGGGCGTGTGTGTGGGGACAGTTTAATTTCTTGCAAGCACTGTTAAAGCCTATCTCAACTGCTTTCTGCTTTCGTGTTCTAGCCTGTGCTAGCAAACCGATACACTATCAAAAAATACAAGCATGGTTTTGTTAAACCATACAATACCAAATACAAATACTGGGCTCCACAATTAAGAGTGTCTCCCACCCCCCCCCCACCCCCCCTTATGGGAAGGACACAGCAACATAGCTTGAAACATTCTGTCATAAAGCAGGCAAGATAGAGAAATGGTTGTATCATGAAAACATTTAGCCGACTGCATTAATGTGATGAGTTTTACCACTGAATAATGGGCCTGCACACTGCTGAGTAATTGTCTCAGTTATCAGAGCGACACTTAGCCAGTCTGAGACGAGCCTGGTACATCAGCACAAACAGTGTGTCAGCTACAGATAACTGCTTTTAATTAGTTTTTTTTTCTTTTTGCTGCCAGTTGTGTTATTAGAGTCTCGTGTTGGACTTTTTTTTCCACGAAGGAAATTTCAAGAACTGCATTATGGCAATAGGCAGACCGGTTTAAAGAGGTTCCAAGATGGCTGCCTCACCCGAGAGCAGCAGCTGCCGTGGCAGAGGCTAGGTTACCTGCAGCAGGGCGGGGTCCTCGCTCAGTTCTCGCCCCATCTTCTTGTGCAGCACCTCCAGGGTGCGCTGCACCTCCTGGCCAGACTGCTGCGCTGTCAGCCTGCGCAGCTCCTGTTTGCTGTAAGCCAGCTGGAAGCACACCTCCTCCTCCCGCACACCGTGAGCCAGGCAGCCCCGCACCCCGTCCAGGAAGTCCTGAAAAGGGAGGCAGTCAGCTGCTCTTTCACTCTGTGCTTTGGAATGTCCTACTGGAACTGTTCCTCTGCAATGCTTTCCTTAACTATATTGCCTTGATTCCCATTTTAACCCATATTAACACTTTACACCCGTGACTGCCGTCTGTGTGCTTGTGCACACACAAACCTGACCCACATGTCCAAATCTGACCTAACCATTTAGTTTGTGTCCGAGCATGTGTGTGTGTGGCCTGTAAGTGTTTGTACTGGCTGTTAGGCTTAGAGACCTGAACGCCCCTGCACGTTGCGCACACTCACGCTCAGGCGCCCGAGGGGTTGGCCCAGGTGGGAGCGGACGTATTCCCGCACCAGCAGGGCCATTCTCTCCTTCACCTCTTCCCTCAACGGCGCGAGCTGCGGCAGCCCCACGCGCCCCAGGAACCCTGCCAGCCGGTGGAAGTTCGGCAGCTTCACCACCAGGGGGCTGCAGCGACTGCTCTGCCCTGGCAGGCTGTCCACTGCCAAACCCGGGACAGAAGGGCAGTCACTACTCAGTAACTCAATAAACGTGAGCTTGTTTCATTTAAAAGATTCAAAGTTCTGAAAACCGACAATCTCAGATAAGTAAAACGGTGTGTATGAGCTGCCCTCAGCTGCTGTACTCACGGGTCTGAAAGGCCGTGGTAAAGAGCTGGGCGTAAGCTTTATCCAAACCCCAGCGTTGCTCTGAGCCGCCCAGCACTGTCTGCCCCTCTGTCACAAACTCCTCCAGCCTGGGCACAAAGGGCAGGATCCCCGCCCGAGCCTTCTTTAGCCCCCGCATGCTCTCCATCTCCCTGCACAGAGACTCCTGAGGGAACAAGGCCATCAGCACAGAGACAAACCAGGCCATTACACAGGGATGCGGAGAAAGCAAGAAGTAGAGTGTGTATTTCTCTGTCACAGCCGCACATGCTGAGAGACAGCACGCTGCTCAGTGCAGCTCATTGACTCTAAAGCAGTCTGAGGAAGGACTGTGCTGCTGATGAACTCACAGTGTACTTGCACAGGCTCCGCTGGCTGTGCTGGATGGCGCACTGCAGCAGGGAGCAGCAGAAGGACGCGGCGGGGTTGTGCCTCTGGCGGGTCAGGCACTGCTGGGCGATCTTCAGCACGCTCAGGAAGCTCAGCGGCTCCTCTTCCTCACAGTGGCTGAGCAGGGACCACAGGCGGGTCTCCGCGGGTCCCAGCACCGCCCGCACGCAGTCCCGCCCCTCGAACCAGGGCTCCGGGGGTCCGGCGCCGACCGAAAATCTGCCCCAACTGTGAGGCCTCCTCTTCTGCCTCAGCTCGCTGCGGGGAGCGAAGACACACGCGGCGACCTGCCATGGTTACTGCTCTTCCGCCTCGGGGAGCAGACCCCTCACCGCGGTCACCCCAGACGCTGGCACGCAGGAGACAGCGTTTGCGTTTCCACAGCCAGATGATCACACGCCCCCCACCCATCGCCGCGGCGGGAACGTTACTCACGCGCAGATCTGAGCCTGGTCGATGGCACTGCCCCTCCTGCCGGCTGGAAACTGCAGGGACACAAACGACTGCAAAGTCATTCTTTGCTTATTAAACGGGTTGCTATTCTCCGCGTGCCCTCCCGCGGTTTGGGAAGCCGCACTGTACATTGGGCCGGTTTGATGACTGTTCGATGCCCTTCGTTAATTTGAGAGGGCATGCATTCTATGCATGTTGTAAGCTGTGTTCTGGCTATATTGGTAGTGCTTAGTTTCCAGAGGGGGGGGGGGGGGGGGGGGGGGGGTAAATCGCTAGTACAGAGAGGCTTCATCAACTCTATGAGACTGGGGTATCATATCCTGTGAATTACTGACCTACATGAACCAATCACTCAGCTTTGCTGTCCGCAGTAATGCAAAGACATGATGATACTTTTAAGACAAGAAAAGCATTTAGACATCAGCCCATTTAAATGCTTGAGTTCAACCCATTTCTCACAGGTTTCATAAGTAATTTAAACATCCTCTATTCCCACATGCATGTGGCTGCATATATATGCTTATTCAGGTTAAATAGCTTGCACAAGGCCACGGCAGCATTGCCCTACTTAACCTTTGAATCTGCAATCTCCGGATTACAAGCCCAGTTCCTTAACTACTGCATTATCTTGCCACCTCCCACTCCCCCGAACAGAGCTCAGCTAACCTCGATCTTCGGGCCGCTGTCCAGGCTGAAGAACGCCGTGAGGAACTCCTGCTCCGCCACACACACCGACTCCAGCTGGATCAGAACCTGCTGCAGTACCTACAGCACACAGGACGCAGAGGCACGTTTCTGCCATTATGGCGCCGAGATTGTTTTCTCAAGCGGGCCCACGCCATCGCCCTAAGGAGGGAGGGGTCTTCCGTGCTTTCAGACCGTCCGCGCGATGAACGATTTGTTGCTTCACTTATGAGTCACAGTAGTCCGTCCACTAGATTAGCTGAAGCGCTTCTGTTCTCTGTGAGGTTTTATTAATGCTGCTGCAGTGTGCTTTCTCTCAATCAAGACTAATTGCGCTGCAGTGCATCTGCTCTCAGCCAGCACTGTGTATCGACTGGCCGTAGCGCTTTTTTGTTAGAATGCACAGGCTGTGTTGCTGCAGTATGTTTTTTCACCCCTCGGTGTGGATTGATTTTATTGCACGAGGACAGTTATGTGGAGCCGGGCTCCGCGCTGCAGTGCAGTACATTTCTTTCTTATTGTGGACGGGGTGGCTCACGGGGTGTATTGATGGCATCGTGGCTGGGTGGAGTGTGTCGTCTGTGGATTTGAGGAAGGGGGTCAGAGATGCGTGACTCACCCTGCTGGCTCTCCTGTCAGACCGTAAGGGCACAAATCCACCACTGGAATCACGGACCATGCAGGGGACTGTCCCTGCAGACACAAACACGCCCAGCCACAGACACAACACTCAGATAAACAAAACGGACCCTGTCTGATACACCTGGGTCCTCCTCACACAGCCAGTTCATAAAATATGTATTTGCTTCACACTGAATGTGGAAACAGAGCTCAAATCATGTTCAGTTTCAATCACAGATTGTTTATTTATTTAGCTATGATTTGTGAGCTTTTTTTTCTAAAACTCGCTGTACCGCAGCAAACTGACCGGCTTTCTTTGTTTCCTTGGAACCTAGCAGCTGTAGTCTTGCAGCATCAAAGAAGTCCTTCATTTGTTTGTCAAACAGCTTGCCAATGTTCTCTGCATACACCTACAAAGGGAGATCAATAACTAATCACTCAGCTTCTCATTTGAGAAACATGAAAAGCCAGTTCACTAATGTTTCCTATAACAAATATTCCCACTGGACTATGAACCCTGTGAACTTGTAAAACTTTAATGGAAAACATTATTGATGTCAAGGTGCTTTTGACCCGGGGCATGGAAATTTGCATGTCATCGGATTGATATGGAGCAGCTTAAATAATTATCCACTAGAGGGCAGTCACAACCTTCTTCACTTCTGCGACAGCACGTCAGTAGGACCCGCAGTCTGGGAAAGAAATAGCGTTTGCCCAAAGCTTAAAATGGGGGTATTTGATTGTAGTAGTTAGAGTGCTCTTTTAGCCTGCAGAACTAAAGGGCTGAACAAGATCTGAAGAAACAAAAGTGAAAAACCGAATTTGAGGTTTCCAGAAGCAGGACTGGAGGCCGATGCTGTTAAACATTACCAAAGTTAAAACTCCTTATGGGTCATGATCCAGTGTGTAAAGGGCACTCTGTCATTCAGAGAGCTCCGGAGGCCTGCTTTGGTTCTGACCTGGATGAGTTGCTGGAAGACCTGGGGGCTGCTTTCTCTCAGCCAGCTCATGAGGGGCGTGTACTCCAACAGCTGCTTGTGAAACTTGGCAGTTTTCAGCAATGTCTCACCCTCCTTTTGGGGTTCCTTCACCAGGCCCTGCGAACACTAATCGGGGCACAGGATCACTCCGACCTGCTGGATGTGCTTCAACTGCGCCTCTGGTACACACTGATGCTTCAGGAAGTCAAAGGTTTGGGTCTGTTTCTCTGTCTGACCCATGAAATACATTACTTTTGCTTTTGCTCGACTTCAGACTTGCTTTTCTACTCTCTGTTTGGCTTTCATTCTTTCATGTGGCTGAGTGAAGGGCGGCCTCTGTACCTGCTGCATCACGGCGTTGTTTATCTGCTGGGTCAGGCGCTGCTCAAAGATCTGACGCACGCTCTCAAACCTGATTAGCTGCTCTGCGACGCCCTGCAGCCTGCGTTGTCCTGGCAACACACACACCATCAGATACACACAAGAGCACACACACACACGCACACACACACACGCAGAGGTTTACAACAGTTAATACAAAAAGAAACTGTTATATATCTGTTCTGATTCATGTTTTTCAGCAAGATCACAAAAGGCAAATCCAGCAGGGGTCAAGGAGTGAGTGAGCTAAAGAGCTGATTCAATTCCAGCCAGACTAGAGTAAAACCAGATTCGTATTTTTGACAGAATGGAAAATTCGCTCACTCCATCATTCCTCACTCCTTAAGCAATTCCTGTTTTTCTGACTCATTCATTAAGTTACAGAATAACAACAAAAGCAAAAACTTTCGTCACTTAATTCCAAAGATAATGGTAAAAGAGTAACGGCATGAATACATTAGTGACCAGTTGATTTCTGTCAGCAATCACAGGCTTCACTTTGTTTGCGGCACATCCGAGTTTATGCATGGAATTCCTGTTTCTTACACTCCTAAAATCACTTGCTATTGTCCACATGTTAACTTGTCCTCCAGCTGTAGGTTAATGCTCACTTCTCTCTCAGTTCCACCAGTTTATTTCTCCAAGCCAAAAAAACTAAAAGCACACTGATGTCATTTTAGCATTGCCTTAAATACCCCTGCTATGTGATTAATGTAATTCTCTTTTTGCATGTCCTGGCTTTTCAAAATGCACAGCAGCCTCCTGATTGTTTGAAAGGGTAAAGCCGTGACTGTTGGCTCCAGGGTACAACCAGGGTACGGGACATCAAAACGGCCGATCTAGAGAGGCCAACCTTTCAAAACCTGACAGGAGGTCAGCAGGGACTTGGATATTATATTCCTTTTCTTTTCTGAGTCACACAAATGCAGACAAATCGTTTGCAAGGTCGAGAGTTTAATCCCTCAACCCCCACTCCCCTCCCAAAAAAACGAATAATAATAAAAATAAAAATTCTTACTGAGTCTGTTTCATAAGAGAAAAAGTCAATACAAGGAGTGGTGGAGAGGTATTGAAAATGATGAGTAAAATCGAGTGAGTTGAACTTTGAAACATTGAAGCCTGGATAGAATCCAGTCTTTTGAATACCTGCTCCTTCTCCCTCTGTACGGTGGCAGCCCCATTGGGGAGTCACAGGCCACAGATCTGCACAGACTTCTTCTTTCTCTCACTCTCTCTGCCTCTGGGTATCTGCAGAAAACTTACTATGATGGTGACCTTCGTGCCTTTCACGTTCCACGCTCGGCAAATCGAAATGCATTTTTTGCTGGAGTGGAGGAGAGGGATTTACTACAGCCTGCATGATAAGGTTAGATTGCCTTGCCATGCTGTGCACATTTTCGGAGTGCATAAACAGCAATGGGAGATCCGGGGTCAAGACTTTCTGGCCTAACCAGGGTGTATACCTCCCATCAAAAGCCCAAAGCCTAGAAACAAACCTGTATAATGATGTTGCAGATGCAGAGTGTGTCACACCATGATCAGTGTAATTACGATCAGCTGTTGCAGGTGAGTGTTACGCTGTGCTCAGCTGAAGCAGGGAAAGATTACACAGTGAGTACCTGCTGTAAGAGGAGTCTTGCTGCATTGGGACAGTGCTGTGACTGCTCTGGCACAGGCCTTAACTTGTTCCTTATCCTCCAGGTCCCCCTCGGTGAGAACGCGCAAGTGATCCTCACTCAGAGTCAGTCCATCCTGCAGAAAACAGCTGAGTCACATAGTTTCTTCTGGACAGACTCAGCGCTGAGTCACATCTCTGCAGCACAGACTCTGCTGAGTCACATCTCTGCAGCACAGACTCAGCGCTGAGTCACATCTCTGCAGCACAGACTCAGTGCTGAGTCACATCTCTGCAGCACAGACTCAGAGCTGAGTTACATCTCTGCAGCACAGACTCAGAGCTGAGTCACATCTTCACAGCACAGACTCAGAGCTGAGTCACATCTCCACAGCACAGACTCAGAGCTGAGTCACATCTCCACAGCACAGACTTAGAGCTGAGTCACATCTCTACAGCACACACTCACAGCTGGGTCACATCTCTATCAGCACAGACTCAGAGCTGAGTCACATCTTCACAGCACAGACTCAGAGCTGTGTCACATCTCCACAGCACAGACTCAGAGCTGTGTCACATCTCCACAGCACAGACTCAGAGCTGAGTCACATCTCTACAGCACACACTCACACCTCGGTCACATCTCTACAGCACAGACTCAGAGCTGAGTCACATCTCCACAGCACAGACTCAGAACTGAGTCACATCTCTGCGGCACAGACTCAGAGCTGAGTCACATCTCTACAGCACAGACTCAGAACTGAGTCACATCTCTGCAGCACAGAGTCAGAGCTGAGTCACATCTCTACAGCACAGACTCAGAACTGAGTCACATCTCTGCAGCACAGACTCAGAACTGAGTCACATCTCTGCGGCACAGACTCAGAGCTGAGTCACATCTCTGCATCACAGTGTCACAGTTTTTTTTTCATTGAAACAAACAGGTGGGCTGATCAGAATACAGTGCCGGAACACACAGGTGGGACAAGTTAGTGGGATTATGTGCCTGTGCTTTAATGGACATGGCAGACTGATGGAGCAACTGGGCCAATGAACAATGCAGATTATTACATGTGACTGGATTACTGGATTAGCTCATAATTTTCCAAATTATGAGCTAACATTTGTTTAATAGAGGATATTTTTGTAAGCATAAAGTGCTCTCCCAAAATCCAGTCTACTGTGAAGCAATGACACAGGGGTTGCTTTTACCTGCACTTAGAGTTTGGAACTCGAACCAAGTCCATCATTCACTGCCCTGAGGTAGACGTGGGTGGCTCAAGCATGTCTTTTTCACATTGCTCCTCAGTAGACAGTAGCAATGGTGTGCTTTATATGTGGATGAAAGTATGCATAAAATAAACCTTTTAAATTTGCATCTCAATGACAGTGTCTCCTGCAGTGTCCCTATTGTCTGAGTCTCAGTGTTCAGCTTCAGATGCTCCGTGTCGGAGACGTAAGAGGAAAGGGAAAAGCAGAAGTGAACCACGGCTATATTAGACCCTGTTCTTTACGAAGCTACAGCCAGGGTCTTTGTTAACGCAGATCTTGGAGAGTAAGTCGAGTGTGTGGGAGTGCGCTCTTGGCACTATGGCACTGGAACGGACTGCCAGAAATGTTTTTTTTGTGCATCTGCGATCCTTTCATTACATATCAAAACAGCAATGACGCATGCTATAAACCAAATTATTTGAGTTATTCTGACTGGGATTATTATAGCATTAGCGTAATACTGCCATTAGTATTACACAATATTCAATTATTAAATAAGGTCATTATTGTTAAATTAGTTATAATAGTAGTATGTACTGTCCAACACGTCCTCATCCTAATCAAATTACAGTTCACCATTGAAATATATATGTTTTAAACAGATGGCCTTTACTGAAGACATTCAGGCTGACCCAATCAAAGCATCAAACCTAAGAATCAACTGCCAACCATTGCACTCTAGTCTCAATATTCAGAATGACTGATAAAACAACTACTCAAATAGCTCAACTGGATTGCAATAAATACACATGACGACCAAATTCATATGTAAACCGATTGCAGTCAGACTCCCTGTTCCTCAAAAGTATGCACTTGTTATGATGCATTGATCGCAGCACATCATAATGGCAATGGGATTTTACACACAGCCACAAGGAGGCCAATAGAATACATATGGACATTTGAGTATAAATAATTTAAATAAAATGTATCATCTTACCACATTACATTACTACGTTACCGATACAGCTACATGTACCGCTACTGTTTTTTAGCCACCAAAGAAAGACATTTCTCATGAAAAAATTCCAAACTCCAATTTCTGACAACCAAGAAAAGGGCTTTATAGTGAGAGGTAAATATCTTCTTAGAGTGAGATATACTGTTCATAGCTAACCTGAGAGAAAGCTGTTGAAGCATAGTAATACTGTAATAAAGATGATGTGTTTGCATGGTCAGACTCAAGGAAAATATCAGGTTTCCCCAATGGGACCCATTTCAGCCCAGGAGTTATGGAACTATTGCTCAAACAATTTCAGCTTCTTCCATCCATCCTACTTGTACAAGTGAAAGATGATGAAAAGGCAGTCACCCCGAAATACCCCCCCCCCCCCACCACCCCCAGGAGGCCCTTGTCCACAGACTATACACTGCCAATGTTCCCAAATACATGGCTTTAAAAAAGCTTCACCGTGAAGCTCAGATATGGTGATAAACACAGATCTATTTGTTAAGCTTCCGATGGCTGTCATTATGCCATTACTGACTGGATGCGCCAGTACACACTGTGTGTAGGTGTGTAGGCGAATCAGGCTGACTAATAGGAGATATTCCCTTAATCTGGGCTGCAGTTTAAAAATTGTGTGCATCTGTCAGTTATTAATGTTTAAATGGTGAAAAAATTAGTTTATGAAAAAGTCATTTTGGACATATCTAAAAAGAATTACCATTGGTAAAAATGATGAATGATGAAATGTTTCCATATTGGGAAATATGGAAATATTAGCACAAAAGGTTACAATCAATACTGTCATTAATTTATATATGGCCAATCTTTTCCTTCTTCTTAGTAACACATTTACTATCACCTATTAACATTGACTAACCTGAATAATGGACATGACCGGGCCTTAAATTAAATATATGAGGCTTGAATTAAGGAACTTTCCTAATATAAAACCAATAACTGGCAGAAAAATTTGGCTAATTTAGTCCTTCAATTTAAAATTCAAATGGAGCTGGACAAGTGACAGAATATTTTATCGAGCTAAGACTGTGTATACAGGATGCCTTTGACAAGAGCTTCCCATGATGTATACTCCGGCTAAAAATAAAAATTGAAATTAAATAAATGTGCTTACTCTTGGTTTCAGGCATGTCTATCTTAACAGAGAGAGGAAGACACATTAAAAGGAGAACCAAGCCACCCCAAAAGAGAAAGCATGAATCATGAATAGGCAACCAGTGATAAGAAAAAAAATGGCTGCCATGAAATCTGTAGCAAGTGTATAGTCAAATATGCCCACGGGATTAGGGAATGGCTGTTATCTGACTGAGGATGAAAGAAATTTAAAATATTTTAGCATCCTCTTATGAATACCACCTGTAAGCACCATGACATGCTGATGTATAATAATTGTTTTCAGTTCTTGTCTCACTTAAGGAAACGTAAGGACATTTAAGGAAAAATCAAAAACATTTTCAGCAATGTGCATTCCATCAGGGGACACTGATGCACTGCTGCAAGTGTACGTCAGATTTAATGACCTACCTGTCAATTTAGGCACTGTAGCTATAAATAAGTTAAACACTATCTTGGTTGTAGCCTCTGAAAAAAACATACCTCCTTTTTTATAATGAAATATGAAATGTGTTGATAGTAATGACTATACTTTTTTTGGCTACACTCAATTCTGGCAGTGGGGACAAACTTTGCATACTGGTTTATTTTGCATTTAATGGATTTGGTTTTGATTGCAAGGTTCAATGAACAGTTGGCCATATTGAACAGTTCTAGTTAATCAGCTGTTTTTCATAGAAATAGCTGCTAGAGCTGCCACTGAGCTTATTAAATGATTCAGTAAGGATGTTTATTTTGTGTGTTTAGCTCATTTGTACTCCTTAAAGAAATCAGTGCAGCTGTCATTAAGCCTAATTAGTTGTGAGGCTCCTAATAAAATCATATCTCAGTAATCACATCTCATGTCTTTGTTTAAGAGATACAAAGTAACAGAAACATGCATTTCCTTTCTGTTGTGGTTTTCTGGACGCATAGACAAATACATACTAAAGCAAACAGCTCCAGAAATGTGTGCTCTTGAAAATATACAATTGACTGCTCAATGGTATCCTTTAAATGAAAGATACTTGGACCATTGTTGGACAAACAGTATACATTAGACCAACACTATCCATGCATAGGAAATGATTCATTATTTGGCTAGCATAAGCAGTACTGTATTGATTCCTCCTCACCACCAGGTGGCACAGCTCAGTGCGCAGCTGTCTGCGGTTGTGGTCCACATGTTGCAGCAAAGCGCCGTACGTGTAGAGGTTCTCCATCTGCCTCTGGACGCTCCGGAGCTGGCGGTCATGTTGGGACAAGGCCTCCTCTATGTGCCCTAGCTCCTCCAGGGCCTCGTCCACCAGGCACAGGAGCTGCCCTGCCTGTGACTCTGAAGCCATCATGGCCTGCACGTTCTCCTGTGGGAGGGGAAGAGTAGGGGGGAGGAAGAGCTTAGCATTCACTGATTCTGAGTGATGGGCCATTATGCTATTGTTATTCAAGGCCATTCACTGTCATAGTAAGCATAATATAAAAATGCTATAATCCATGTTCTGACACATCAACATCAGCTGTGCTCTAATATTTTATTTACTACCATGAAAAAAACACAAATAACCTTTAAGACAGTATTAAATATACAATGGTGACTCACTGACAAATGAAATGACTCACTGAAATGAAAGAAAGCAGTGAAAAATAAGAAATAAATGTAAATATTAATACAAATCTTCAATATCTTTATATCATGTGAAAACAACCCACTGTAAAGGTTTTGGTGGCCTCCCTCAAATTGTTATGAAGTTAAATCAGTGTCAAGTCATAATAATTCTTAATCCCAGGCATTGTCATTATGAATCCCAATTTGTCACTGTTACTCAAATGTATGAAAAAAATTGTACTCCTAAATATACCCTGATATACGTCTATATTTTCTCATCATGGTCACGATCCTCAAATTTGCAGTTACATACTCAGACTTATGCTTATGGTGCGCAAATGCATGATGAAGGGACTCAAAATTGCAAGAACTGTTACTTGCCCCACCCTTAAGACTAAGGCCCGAAACATACCGTACGCAAGTACGCCAACGCAAATGACTAACTGACGCACTGCAAACGCACGGCTCAGTTGCACATACTCAACATGCATTCTCATGTCCATGAGGAAGTAATAAACCCGAGTCCTCAAGGGGGCGATCCAGGACAGTTGTGAAAGACTAAGCGGAAAGAATAACAAATTGAAGACGGCTCCATCCTGTTGTTACCGGCTATAATTCCCCTCACTGCGATGCTTGAAACTGCAGCTTGTGCTTCCGTTTCAGGTGCCACATTTTAGAACGCAATGACGCGTAAAACCAATTTTGCGCAGCCAGACATGTCAGCATTCGAGTACTTAAGTAGGGTATGTTCATAGCCTAATGGTTTCCCTAACCCTAACCCCAACCCTAATTGTAAACCAAAGACGAATGATAGGCCTAAGAGTCATCTCAAATATGGGACTTTTCCATTAAAACAAATGAAAAACAACATAAATATTATCAGTTCAACAAATAAAACACAGGGAAATCTGGTTGAAGTAATTTTTTTAACAAATGGATTTCACTGAAAAAAAAAACCCAATAGGACTATCATTTTAGGCCCCAACAGTGAAAACTTTGGTTGAGCAAATCAAGAACAAACTAGTGTTGACACTGGTTGTCAGTCTCACACCCTCACGCTCACCCCCACACCCCCTTGCCAAAACCCTAGCTCCACCCGTGGTTGACTGTGCATATTAAATATCCTGGCACTTATTTAAGTCGCTGAGAGCTATGTATTTCTCAGTATCTAGGCCACATTTGTAATCAGGCTTTCTAAATCTGTCCATCTAATCATCTCCTGGTTTAATTGGCTTAATGAATTTATCCTGCTTCACCTCAACTGATATGCAGTGCTTGTTGTGGCACAACATACTCCACCCCTTCACTGTAAAGCACTTTGAAATCCATTGGTAAAACCTGAAAGGGGTTATTTAAATGCACACAGCAACGCCTACATGTCCAGTCCTACGGAACTCACTGTAAAAAGACAACGAAAAAATGATGTCACTTTTATAATTAAAAGAGAAGGTATCACAATATATTTGCATTTGTCTATTTTTCTGTTGCGTTTTCCGTTCAGCTTTTTAAAAAATGATTTTGTACGTTATTTAACTTTCTGTAATCATAATAAAACGTCTAAATAAACTATGAAACAACAATGCTTCTCTGGAGGGACATAGAAATGCACTCTTTCCGCGCTCAGCCTCGGTGCGCTCCAGCTTTTCACCTGGTCCATGTTGGCCAGGCTGGTATGCAGGGCCTGTGAGAAGGCCTCGGCGTCAGACATGGCCAGCTCGCTCTCCTCCATGAGCTGCTGCACGCTGGCTGCCTCTCGTGCCGTCAGTTCTTGAAAGCCTTCCTCCTCCTCCTCCTCCTGCTCCTCTGACACCCTGCAATGCTGCCATGGCAACACCTCTGTAAATCACAACAGGGAAATGTGAAGACAGGAAGAGATAGCTTCTGTACGCAAATTACCAGAAACAAATTAATATCTGAGCATGAGGTTCTGTACGCAATCTACCAAGAAACAAATTAATATCTGAGCATGAGGTCCTGTACGCAAACTACCAAGAAACAAATTCATATCTGGGCATGAGGTCCTGTATGCAAACTACCAAGAAACAAATTAATATCTGAGCATGAGGTCCTGTATGCAAACTACCAAGAAACAAATTCATATCTGAGCATGAGGTCCTGTACGCAAACTACCAAGAAACAAATTCATATCTGAGCATGAGGTCCTGTATGCAAACTACCAAGAAACAAATTCATATCTGAGCATGAGGTCCTGTACGCAAACTACCAAGAAACAAATTCATATCTGAGCATGAGGTCCTGTCGCAAACTACCAAGAAACAAATTCATATCTGAGCATGCGTTTCTGTGCCACGTACATTTTCGTTGACTGTTTATTTGGTAAATGCCTGAAGTGATTTTGAACAGTTATCTGGATGAAATACAATGTGTGTCTGACTCAGTGAATAGTACTACACTAACATGCCAAAAAAAGCCTGATTTATCATCTAGGTCTTCACAGCCCATGTGAGATCGATAAATGTCTCTGTTCTTGTAGACAGTATCCATCTGCTATAGCAGATCTGGGTATGTGTGCTTGTACGTGATGAGAGGAGGAATATGAGATTCTAATATTGTTCTGGTGGATTAATAATGAATCTCTTTCATTAGAAATGAAGCCAGAACAACAAAATTAACATGCAAATGAATGAAGAAAACCTGGCAATTCTCTCTTTCCAGACCTCTGCAGCTGGGAGCAGAGCTGAGTTTGCTTATTACCCTTTCACAACAAAAAGAAAGTCGCACACTCATATCAAAATTCCCGCGGGCAAATGGGTGGAGGAGCAGAGCGCCATTTGCTTGATATCATACAGATACGTACAGTGCTACAACGCCCTGTTGGGGAAAAAAAACTCTTTCAGCTCCACTAGCTCATTTCCACCATAGCCCCAAATCTAACTAGGCCACTGTTTTCATAACTGCCATTCTTCTTAACCAGGTTCATTGATTTGCACATATTTTTCTGAGGATTCAATTGGAGCTCAGGTGTTTTGCTGCAACACTTGTCATTTGCAGATGCTTTAAGCAACAACGGGTTGCAAAAAAGAGATGGGTAAAGCTACAATCAGAGACAGACAAAGCTACAATCTTTAGCATTCTCATATATTGCTACACTTGCCCATGCCATTGCTTTAAAAATCAGGTTACAGGGAAAACATACATGTTACTTTGATAAATATACTATGCAAGGTACATGTAATTATAAGAACAGAAAAAATGATGGTGGAGAGAAATGATACCAGTGCTTTTTTTGGTCGTCTGACACTGCTCAAAATACATTAGGATGTGCCCTTACACCTGGAATTATTTTATATTTTGCTATGAAACCATTCCATCACACTTCTATATGACCGTGCAGCCATATCTCAGTGGTAATATGCAGTCGTTAGCTCCTCACCCCCATAATTGCAGTGATTATGTGTCCTGCTGAGGAGGAGCTAGGCCAGAACAGCAACCACACAAACAGCACATTAGTAAGCAGCCTGTTTCTGTTTTCCGGTCTTTTTTTTCTTGCTGATGCGCTGATTAAATTTATGCTTTACTGATCCAGCATGGTGATTTCAAAATTATTTAGACTTTTTGCTTTCCCTACTGCAAATTACAGCGGCAGCATAGTTACATGATGTACTATACCTGCATTCATTTTTGGACTATTTGTGTATCTATCCTGATGCATCTTGGGAATAACATGATGTGCATGTGTCTTGAAAATAACTACACCTTAAAAACGTACTGGTCTGGTAGCACTGACTCTCTCCCAACTGCAAATCGACAGCTGATTGTTGTCAGTCCACAATAACTATATTTGAATAATAATAGCAGAGAGTTCAGTTAACTTGATTCTGAGCTTTTTCAGGTCCAGGGAATGCTCCTGGTCACCACTGTTAAAACACATTACATATTAGTACCAAGAGAAATACTCTGGCAACTGTTGAATGTATCATGGTACCATTTCATCACACCATGATTGCATTTATTTGCATAAGATGAGCATTTGACCAGGATAGGAATGGAGAACAGCATGGTAACTTTAGATGCTAGGATCTGACAGCACCATAATCTGATTGAAGGTTGAATCTATGCAGCTTACCATTTCAGGATACATGCTGTTATGTGTGGGACCAGTACTCTATCTAGATGCAATCCTTGCAGACAGAGTAAAGCTGAGAAAACCCTCTCTACCTCATATCTACTTACAATCTAAAAGCTTAAAAAAATATAGACATCTTAAACTGCTTTGCACATAAAACGAAGTTTAAAAAAAAACAATTTGTCAGAAGTGGTTTACAAAAGAAAAACAACTGAAGGTAAAAATTACTGTAAAGAGATGTCAGGCTAAAACCTTACTTGAAGCACACCCATAATTAATTGATACGTACCAATACATTTCTGACTAGACACCCAGTGAAAGACAATTAAATGCTAAAGGTGGGCAAAAAAAGCACTTACAACACACAGACTAAAATTACAATCCTCTCCTTGCACGTAGGTGCAATTGTAATACAGCATTAGTTATACCGATAAAGGCCGTTGAATAATTTAAAAAGCTTCCCAATATACAAAGCATTTCTATTTAAAAAACCATATGCAAATCCAAAATCACAGGTTTCCCCATCTAGAGCCACACCATCTGGCAATTTCTCTACATTTTAGACAGAACACGTCTCTTCAGCAAATTAGCTTAACTACACTTCACAATTCCAATTGGATTAATGCATCTGTGTCCTCCTCATCAAACCACACTGCACATGAGCTGATCTCATCATCTCTATCACCAGAAAAGGATTGTGGGAAGAGGTGAACATTTGCAAAGTATGGACAGATTTTCCACTGGCTCTTAAACGGTCGGTGGAAGGAAATTTGACTCAGCGTGCCTTAGAACAAGAATACTTCACTTCAGTTTGGATGATGGTTAGTCCCAATACCTATTCAACAATACCAGCAAATTAGAGTAGGTGACAGCAAGTCAGAAGGCATGAACTTGCAGAGGTGCAGGACCTTTCACGGGAACATGTTCACAAAAGGAATATCGTCTGAATACTCTATGGTGGCATTGGGAATATGTTGGACAAACTGACCAATAGCTCAGATTTGGGCATGCAGTAACTTGTTTCATCAGGTGCAGTTGGTTCCTTTGGAGCTGAACTTGGTGCACTTATTCTTAAATTTTATTCTTAAATTTTATGTGCAGTACACGGTGTGTCTGTATTCTCTATCAGACCCGCATATCATTCAGCGAACAGCCACAGCAGGCAAACAGTGAGCCCAGTAAAAGTGGACTGAACAAACAAAGATGAATATGCTGGAATGCTGAATTCACTAAAAGATTTACTAGTGGAAACAATGCAAGCCTAAACATTTTTTAAAAGTCATATGAAAGTGCACCATGCAAGTCACTTGCAAGAGATTGACTTTGTGTGCCTGTGGCCTCTATCAACCACTCCACAGGTGACTGCACAGTGGAAGTTGGTGGTGGAAACCATGGTCCTACCATCTAAGATGTCTGGAGAGATGTTGACAAACTTGACCCTCTCCTGCAGGTAGCGCTGGTTGATCTTCCACAGACATGCGACAAAGGCTCTCTTCTCCAAGGGGCTGCTGGTCTCCCACTGGTAAACCTTGTCCAGGTGCAGGTGGAACTCAGCTGTTTCCTACCCAATCACAGAGAAGCTCTCGTGAGTCCAAGCAATGATATGCGGCCTGGCGTCTGCCATCAGGCAGGTGGAGATAGCGTAGGTCTCTAAGTATGTGAGCCAAGCCGGTGACAACTAGAGTGCTGTTAGATGTTACATTTTTATTGCCTCATTCAAGCCCTGCCAAAAGACATAAATGCCAAAGCACTGTGCCCAGACAAAGTGGAGATTGGCTAAAATAATTTTCACAGCGTGATGAGTCTGTTAGACTCAGATGTGGACAAAAAGCCAATGTTATCTGCATGGAAAGCGGTCTCCCCTCAGTCAGAATGATGAGGAGGACAGAGCATGATTGGAGGCCTCCCTCAGGCTGACTGTTTCCCCTGCCTGTGGTTCTGAATTTAATGGCTGTGGCTCTGGGAGATTTGGAATGGACCTCATTCTGCCAACTTACTGGACCCCCATTCCCAGCTTTACACCAACTTTTCTCTAATTTATGATTGGCGAGGGTAATACATTCTGCCAACTGCCCTACGCCCACACAATGTGCCAGACATAGAACTAAAACAGAAAAGCTTCAGATCTAACCCCCTGATGACAACCAATGCATAAATCACTAGAGGGTCAGCAAAACCGCTTCCTCAAAATTTTAGATAGTAGTTCTGTTTTCTGTGTCTCTCAGCCCCTAAATATTTTCTCGTATCTTTAAAGGCAGACGCCAGCCTCAAACAACACACAAATAATTACAAAATGTCTGTGGCATTGTTACAACACACCACAATGTCATGAGAAAAAATGTGTGGAGAAACACTTGACTTGATTTGTAGTTATGTTAATGAAGCCTACAGACAGAACTCTTGCAACTCCTATGTCTCCAGAGTAAATATATTCCATCATTGAGCAGATCTACACCAAGAGTTACATGCATCATTAAAAAAAAATACTTGTTTAATTCATCACTGTGCTAAAATCAGCCTTGAGAATCACTAGCCTAGCACGCAATGTTAGCATAAGCTCATGGACTCTGCACGTTATCAGTACCCGAAAATACTCTGTATTCCAGCCATGAAAAATCTAATGTGACTCACTGTAATTACCCTATCAGATTCCTCTTTGCTGCAGCAGAGAATGAGCTTTTAATCTGACTCCCAATTTTCACAAGATAGTCATGTTTAACTAATTAAAAACAATGTGATATGTTCTGTGTAAGGACCCACA
Source organism: Anguilla anguilla (assembly GCF_013347855.1). Classification (NCBI taxonomy): domain Eukaryota; kingdom Metazoa; phylum Chordata; class Actinopteri; order Anguilliformes; family Anguillidae; genus Anguilla; species Anguilla anguilla. Next base: position 53,930,241 of record NC_049203.1, on the reverse strand, counting down.
CGCAGACCAGGGAAATCCAAAAAACGTTGTCTTTATTCAGTCTGAGGTTCGAAGCCAGGTAATCAGAGAGAGGACGGTGCCGAATCGAGTTTCCAAAAGAATAGTGAAAAAACAGGCAAAAAATCAAAAACCAGGAGATCAGAATGGCGAAGGTACAAAGGGACAGGCAAAAGAGAAGTCAAGGCAAAGCGAAGGTCAAACCAGAAGCAATCAAAAGGGGCAGGCAAACTCGAAGTCGTACAAAGGGGTGTCGCAGGAATCTCGATAGACAAAGGCTTACTAACAATCGGCAATTGAATGAATTCGATCAACATTCTGACACTGAACAGGTGGAGAAGACTGACATTTATACACTGGGGAAGATAACAATCAAGGAGGGGTTAAGTGAGTGAGGGAGGAGTAACAAACAACATCCAGGTGAAGAACATTAGGAAAACTAATTAAGTGACAGGGGACTGACAAAACGCGGACTGGAATCACATAGACCACAATGATAATAGACGGCCTGGGTGAGCAGGTACAAACGCGTGCAGAGAGAGAGAGGTGCAGTCAGAGCAAGAGACAGGTGCAGGCAATTGCAGAACTCAGCGTTAGAGCAGGCTAGAAAGAAAAGGGGCGGAGCTACAGCGCAGCATGGAAAAGGGGAGACTGGTTAATGTATTAGTATAGTGATCTAAACTATCAAAAACCCAAAACTATTGTGTGCTAGTCCATTAGTAATATTCACATGTTAGTATATTAATGAGGTTAGTACTTTACAATCTATAAGTTAGTAAGGATTAGTAGAAATTAGTAAAACTAGAAATAAGTAGGAAGTAAGTAAAAACGAGACTGGAAGGAAGGGGGGGAAACCACGAAAACCCGGAACCACCCGAATAGTGAAATCACACAAGTACAGGGGAGTGAAGCAGCTCAGGGAACACAGAGACAGTACTGGGGAGACAAGTGACCGGGAATTACAGACTACAACACAATGAATATGATGTATCCTTAAAAAGGTTTTTTGGAAAACATCTTGGTTATAATGTTTGCCAAAATATGCATATTTAATTTAACTGAAAAAACAAAGAAAGAAACTTAAAATAATTTGCAATTTTATGCTGTTTTTGAATATATTTTACGATATATTGTACATATTAAATATTATACATTATACTGTATTATATAATATAAAATACATATTTGGCAGTAAATACTCATTTGGCAGTACATGTATGATGTACATATACAATACTTTTGATTACCCTGAAATAAGGCTCAGAAACAGGATGAATGATGTTTATGTTTTTTCTGTTGACTATAGTAGATGTCCCTGATGTTGAGGTCATCCTGTTTTATTAAAAGCGTTATGATTCAGACCTTTGAGTGCTCCAGATCTCCTTATTCCATGGTAGACCCTGAGAAGTAATCAGGGTAATTTCTGTAATTTGGACTGCCCTGGTGAAGCACCAATTTTGTCCTCTTTAATTGGCTGGGCTGTAGTACTTTTGCCATTATATACCGATTAAAATTTTCAGCATGTTAGGATCCTTCATTTGTTCTGCTGAAATGTTTCAGTTTCTGAGAACTGAGAATACAGGAAGTTGAAAAGTAATGAAAGTGCGTTGTGTGATTTCTATTTCAGTGCTCAGTAAAAAAAACAAAAAAAAAAACAGTAAATCATCTTTAAAATATTTTAGCTTTCCTGACCTTGACCGCGTCTTTCCCATCGACGAGGGAGAGTTCACTTGCTGACCAGCGTGAGGATAGCTTGTAATTTCCCCTCAGTCCCTTCACTGTCGCCAGGGACACCGTCCCCCAAGAATCCAAGCTCACTGCAAATGGGTCAGAAAGATTTACGTTACGGAGCAATTTTGCCCCGTATAGGGCCTGATTTGCTAAGACCTTTAGCATGTGAAAAACATTGCAGCACATGCAAAACTAATAACACAATAACACAACCAATGATTGGTGCAAAACAAATACCATGACCAATCATTGGTCATGTTATTGGTTTTGCATGTGCTAAAAGGTTTTTCATGCGCAAAAGGTCATACTAAATCAGGCCCTTACATTTTCAAAAGTATATGGACACCAGAACATCACCCTTATCAACCCATGCATACTTGCTGAATATCTCATTCCAAAACCATGGGCATTAATATGGTGTTGGACCCCCCTTTGCTGTAAGAGCCTCCGCTGTTCTGGGAAGGCTTTCCAGTAGATTTTGGAACATGGCTGCAGGGATTCGCTTCCATTCAGGCACAAGCGCATTAATGAGGTTGTGCACTGATGTTGGGAATAAAGGCCTGGCTTGCAGTGGGCATTCAAATTCATCCCAAAGGTGCTTTATGGGGTAGAGAGCAGGGCTCTGTGCAGGCCAGTAAAGTTATAACCCATCAAACTCAGGAAACCACTTCTTCATGGACTTTGCTTTGGGCACGGGGGCACTGTCATGCTGAAACAGCAAAGGGCCTTCCCCAAACTGTTGCCTCAAAGTTATAAGCGAAAAATTCTCTATAATGTCATTGTGTGCTGCAGCATTAAGATTTCCGTTCACTAGAACTAAGGGGCCTAGCCCAAACCATGAAAAACAGCCCCAGACCATTATTCCTCCTCCACCAAACTTTACGGTTGGCACTATTCTGGCCAGTACAGTTGGCACTATGCGTTCTGCAAAACCCAGATTTGTCCATCAGCCTGCCAGATAGTGAAGCGTGATTCATCACTCCAGAGAATGCGTTTCACCTGCTCCAGAGTCCAATGATGGTGTGCTTTACACCACTCCAGCTGATGCTTGGAATTGTGCATGTTGATCTTAGGCTTGTGTACAACTGCTTGACCATGGATGCCCATTTCATAAAGCTCTTGACGAACAGTTCTTGTTCTGACGTTGTTTCTAGAGGTAGTTTCGGACTCTGTAGCTTTGTGGCTAAGCTGTTGTTGCTCCTATTCGTTTCCACTTTACAATAACAGCCCTTACAGTTGACTGGGACAGCTCTAGATGGGCAAAAATGTGACAAACTGACTGGTTGGAAAGGTGATATCTGAGGACAGTGTCACGTTGAAGGTCACTGAGCCCTTCAGTACAACCCTGCCAATGTTTGTCAATGGAGATTGCATGGCTGTATGCTTGACTGTATGCACCTGTTAACAATGGCTGTGGCTGAAACAGTCGAAACCATGAATTGGAAGGGGTGTCCACATACTTTTGGAAATGTATAATACATATACTCAAATACTCTCTGAATTGTAAATGAGATTCTACATTTCATAATGCCTTGTTAGTATTCTTTCAGTTAACTTGTCAATTAAATTGTTGGTTGCTTGCCAAGTCCCATTTCAATAACAGGCCTACCACTGTGCACAGTTTGTTTTATGAGCGAAGAATGCTTTCATATCAGATAAGCTTATATCTTCAGGCCTTCTCTATGACAAAAGCACCCGGGTGAGATTTTCTAGCCAATGGCCTCCAACTGATTCCACAGGAGTGGTCTCCAAGGAAATCAGACGCATCTTCGCAGAGGCGCGAAAGGCAAAGCTTGATGAGTCAGGTGAGACCTGTAATGTGGCACTGAGTGGGTGGAAGGATGAGTAACCAGTGGAATGGGAGCAGTTGCTCTTGTGACATAAACTGGCTCTTAAACAGATAATCTGTCCCCGGCAGAAAATGCTACAATTCTCTCTTTCCATCTGATACGTGAAGATATTTTGCAGAGAGCTTTTTAATGTATCATTATGGTTTTCTTCTTTGTTTTTTTTTTTTACCTGCAGCGCAAAGAATGGCTTCCTTTTTCTTTTTGCTTGCTTTCCAGACAGAGGACACAGCTAGGAGCCTCTCCTTTTGAGGGGTGAAGATATCTCTCTGGAGATCACTGCGAAGGGAGATCACCGCCATGGCGCGACAAGACGGCACATCAAACCCACGACACGCGTTCTCTGTTCTGCACCAGCTTAGCCTGGAAAAGAGCAAAAACACAAAACTCTCAAGAGCTCAGCTGCCTTTCCCTCGTGCTTGACTTCTTCGAATTGTGCTAGCTGCTCAACCTGTGGAGATGTGAGAATTTAAATCTCTTTAACAGCGCTCTCCAAATGAGAGTTGTACAAAGTGATGCCTGAAGTGTCCTCACCTTCACCCCCCTTCCAGTGCAAAGCTGGGGAAGCAGATAACCTCCACCGTGTAGGGTTGATGCAGGTTAGAAACCTGTTTCGAAAACAGGATACTAAAAATGCTCTGGTGGGTAGCTGATATAGTTATTTTTTTCAGTTAAGCTATCAGATCCGGATGTGGTTACTTACTGCAGCTTGTCAGTGTTCTCACATGCAGTGCATACCACAACGCTATGGGAGAGTTCTTTAACCTACTCAGCATGACTTTAACTGTGAAAATGTTCAGTTCTCCTTTCTCAATATCTACCATAGACTGTTTTTTAAATTTGCTTCGTAAAAAACACTGTCTGATTTAGCAGAATAGGGATACAGCAAGAGTTATATCAACACCAGTACATTTTGTTCCTTCTCTTTTGACGAACAGACATATCCATTCGATCATCTAATAATTTCTTTCTTTGATGCTAAATTTCTTTAATTACATTGTGTATCAATTAGAAGCAACTATAGCCTTAACACTTTTAACTCAAACTAGCTGTATTGCCTGACATGACAATGGCACATTTTTTGTTGAAAATGTTTGGTTGTTTAAATGATTGGCGTGACAATTTCACATTCCCCCAAGTACTGCCAAAACCATAGAACATAATGCATAATGTTAAATCAACTCTAATGGAGTGCATATGGTCCCTATTTTGATGTTTTATCCTTGTATATCTCTGCAGTATTGAAGAGTAGCGTAAATGTTTCTTCCTGTCCTTCTGATGAGAGTACATTTTATCCGATATGATTTATCTGATTATCATCGCGCATATACATGGACAGTGTGTTCACTAGATGTCGCTGTTTAAATGTGAAATGATTCTCAGTAATTCTCACCCTCACACATGCTATTCATTTTTCTCTTTACCACAAATGTTTTCATTTTTTCTCTTCTTCTTTTGAGCTGGGTTAAACAGCTTGGCACAAATTTGCATTTCCATTGAAATATATGCATGCAATTTGTTCTTGAGAAAATTTCAGAAGTATTATAATTTTTAATTGTAAGTTTTTATATTTTAGCTATGGAAATCTCTTTCGACAATTAATTACCTTAATTGATTCACAGATATTCCTCAGGTACTTAAATTAAGGAAAGACCATGAATTAATGAAGGGTCTTACGTCGCTAAATCGGTAATTTAGCATGTTCGGAGCATTGGCACAATTAAAAAGATAAACGTCTTGCAAAACTAAATTTAAAATACATTAATAAGTCAAGTGCAAACATTTCCAGAAAACTAAAGGATAGTAACATTATAAAACACATCTACTAAATGAATAATTCGAATGTTGGTGGTAAAAGTTTTCGTGAAAAATGTTATGTATACATGCCCTTCGCACAACCATATACGCATCACCCCCGCAATACGGCAGCAGCCTCAGTATCAATTGACTGCTGCTACACAAACTAAAGTCATTACTATGTTTTCATGTCTTGGGGCTTAAATAAATGACACAGAAATACAAAATAAAAACAGGGGGATGCAAAAGCAGCACGCTTGCGTTTGTGGTTGTAAACTTAGTACACGTTATCAATGTTAGCTTCCCTGGAATCAAGCCAAGTCGACGTCACCGAGAGTGTAGGTGGGGTTAATGAAGAGAATATTATAGCGGTGTACCGTTGCTGTGGTCTGAGAGGGACAGAGCGAAAGCAGCGCACTGTGGTTGAGGAACAACCTTGGCAATGATGTGGAAACATTATCTATCCGATTTGGATCCAGAGGTATTTTTATTTTATGCAATATCTTGCCATTTCATCGGGAAATTAATTTTAAGCTGGGTGTTGATGAGCTATGCTTAATCAGTAACTATCAGTATCAAGTTATGGCTTCTCACCACGCATGTATTTGTCTTTTTATGTAAAAGAAAGAAGAAAAAACAAACAAACCAAAATAACGGGATTGATGCCTTGCCATTCAAATGGATGTAACTACTCTTGTCTTGTTCTAAACGGACTGGTTGTTCCTACTCTACTCTCTTCCTACTGTGCGTGTGCGTATTTTAACTAATTTTACAGAAATTTTCATAACGCTTTATATCCCATGCATACTTATATCACGGATGGTATTTACACTATGATCAACGGATGCCTTTATTGAACGTTTTTATGTTAGTATTGCGCTGAAGAGAAAACTAAGATTTAAATATCGAGGCTGTGAGCGATTTTTCTTCTCTCTTTGTCAGCTTTGTTAGTGTTGTGTTGACAAGCTGAAGGCAGTTTTCATTCTCTCCCAGCGACGCCAGCGATATCACTCCACGCGTTTGGATCGACAGTTCCTGGGGGGGTTTCTGCATGTCATAGGCAGCTCCGCGGTGCTGGCGCAGTCTTCCGTAAGATGGACATTGAATTCTCACTTCAAAGAACACATTCAAAGTCGAGTCCGTGCTTAACATAGATTCAAAGTCAACCCGTTCTACGCGTCTTAGTTACTATCTGCCAACTGAGCAGAAGACACTGAACTCTTGCTACCACTGAAACTGCTAGCGCTTTCCCTATCTCATAAAGCTTGTTTAATAGCACTGCGGAAAGGTTTGTGTTTATTCAAGTGCTCTGGCAGGTAGCATATTGGGCTGAACGAGGTGTGGAGATAGATAGTAAGCCCAAAGCTCAACAAGGAGAGAGTGAAAAGGTGGGGAGGGGAGTCTCTCCACCCACCTGTCCGGACACCTTACCATGGCTTTGCCAGATAACTCCAGCAGTTTTCAAGGTGAGGAGCCACCTTTCCCAGAGATTGTGGAGCTGAATGTAGGTGGTCAGGTGTACATTACCCGCTACTCAACGCTCACCAGCGTGCCCGACTCTCTCCTGTGGGAGATGTTTAGCCGGAAGACCTCGAAGGGGCTTGCTCGCGACACCAAGGGTCGCTTTTTTGTCGACCGGGACGGCTTTCTTTTCCGCTACATCCTGGACTACATGCGGGACCAGCAGCTGGTGCTTCCCGACCACTTCCCAGAGCGCGGACGGCTGCAGCGAGAGGCTGAGTTTTTCAACCTTCCAGACCTCGTCAAGCAGCTCGCGCCCAGGATCAGCAAGCAGAACTCTCTGGGCGACGAAGGCTGCCAGAGTGACCCTGAGGAGTCGTCTCCCAGCAACGACGCGGCCCGTAACCTGGCGTCCCTGGGCGCGGCTGCGGCTGCGTGCGCCAGCCTGGTGCCCGGGGCGGGCAGCGAGGGTAAGCGCTCCGGCTTCATTACCATCGGCTACCGGGGCTCCTACACGCTGGGCCGCGACAGCCAGACGGATGCCAAGTTCCGGCGGGTGGCTCGGATCATGGTGTGCGGGAAGACCTCGCTGGCCAAGGAGGTGTTCGGGGAAACGCTCAACGAGAGCCGGGATCCCGACCGCCCGCCTGAGCGCTACACCTCGCGCTACTATCTCAAGTTCACCTTCCTGGAGCAGGCCTTCGACAAGCTGGCCGACGCCGGCTTCCACATGGTGGCCTGCAACTCCACGGGCACCTGCGCCTTCGCCCACGAGCAGACAGACGACAAGATCTGGACCAGCTACACGGAATATGTGTTCTACCGTGAGTGAGATCAGACCTCTCCCCCCCGTCACCCCCTGCGTCACCCCCCTCCACTCCTGGCCTCCTGCTGCACTCTGTGATGGCTCTCACGTTGTAGATGTAGAAAACTCCTGATTCCACCCATTTGCCTCTTCCCAACTGTCTATCCCCTGAACAGTGCCCCTCGGTGTCCACCAGATACTTTTACCCTCCTTGAGTCGTCAAGTCCCGTCGTCAAGTAAACCCTGCCATCGCCTGCCAAACCACAGCTTTCCCCATCAGCTGGAGAGACTATGCCTCCTTTTATAACCACATTTTCCCCGTGTTTATTGTTTAGTCTCTTTATTTGAGGACTGCGCAGTAATTAAAACATGTATTCTGTGATATTTGTTGATAGCGTATAAGCGTATTTTTGCAGAAAGGGCTCCTTGCTAAGGGCTGGGTGGAAACCTGTGTATCTCTGCCTGGTTATGAGGGAGCTGCTTGTCAGACTCCCTGTTCTACCCAACTTCCCTCCAGAAGATAGCAGAGCTGATTGACTCCACTTTGTGGAACATCAACACTGCAACACAAAGGGTATACAATAATGAAGGGTTAAATACATACGATTCCAATTCATGTTCAAGTTTACTTCTAGAAATGTTTGTGACCACAGCTTTAAGGAATGGGTTCTTTTATAAACACATCTTTTAAAAGTGAGTAGAGCCAACACGTTCCCTCTTATGGGAAAGAAATGAACCAGCCAATGGGCTTTTTCGTGTTATTGCAGTTGTGTCCTGACAAAATGAAATCATGGCTGCAGTGGGAGGTCACAGATTAGGTTCAATCCATTGAAGTCGCAGGAGGAAGAAAATAGTTTTTACAGACAAAGTGACCTCCTAACTGCTCACCTGCATTGCTTCTAGTCAAAACTAGTGTGTGGGGACAAAAGAAAAACATTTAAAATAAACGGTTGATGGTTGGAGCTGATGAACTATGAGTATTGACTGGACAGCAAAGCTTTCAGTGTTAAAATTGCTTAACAGAAAGGGTAGATAATGCAAAGTGTTACATCACATACTGTATACATATTCCTTTTTTTATTAGTACTTTGTGCTGTCATTTTGTCTTCTTTTTAAAACTTTGCTCTTTGATTCCAATATAATTATACTAATGGAGGTGCAATTATTATCTTCACATCTGACTCTTCTGTTATGTAATAATGGGTGGGGTCTGGTGGCCCCTACAGATTCATATAATAACAACAGGAAACACTGCTAGACATTTTTTTGTGGGGTTTTTTTGTCAGCTATTGCAAGCCTTGTTTTTCCTAAAATGTTTTTATTTTAACAACCACATCAAACTGAGATACATTCATAGTTATTTTGATTTTTTTAACCCAAGAAAATTGTAATTCATTTGAAAAAAAAAAGATGCCATTTCTAATGTATGATATGAAAGTTCATATTTTTTTCTGGATAATGCTCAGTTCAGTCCAGTACATTTAGCATTGCTGTTTTTGGAGTAGCTTTGTTTTTGTCCATTTTATTTTTTGGTTACATTTACTTCTACAATGAGGAAAAAATATCTAGGTCGCCATCATTAAGCGTTCCTCTCTTGCTGATGCGCAACATTATCATAACATTTCACACTATGTTGCCGTGACACCGTAGCTCCATGACAACATTCCAGGAAAGGTATGAGAGTTGTGTTTCCCTAGTGACAAGTGTGGTTTCAGAGCTGCGGGGGGATGCTATTTTGCTTCTGGTTCAAATTTTCAGGTGTCCCCTCAGGACAGCATTTTTAAGGTCTAAGCACAGCATTACTTACCTCAGAAAACAAGAACAACGGTCTCTACCCTCCAGTTCATTTCTCAACTGGAGTAGCATAGATGCTTTCTGAACTGTGGAATCATGCTTAGTGTTTAAGCCTGGCAAAGAAATAAATACACAAGAAAGAAAAAAAACGTAAATATGATGTGTGCCACCTTTATATGTGATATGCATGCACATAAAACAAATATCAGAGGAGAAAACTTAAAATTTTAAGCCAAGTGGTTACTGTGGCTGTGATGTTGACTTCTCTGTCAGTCTTTTAACTCCATGCTGCTCAGTGACAGATTTAGCCATAGGCAACTGGAGCCATGTAACGGTGGCTTTCATCTTTTGGGAAAAATTCATAAGCAAAAGGTACTGAGAGAGCTTAGAATCTCATTCCGGCAGAAATCATAATTACCGGTTGGACCTATCTTGATGTATTTTTACCCAAAGTGCAAGGTCTCCATATCATTTTCACTAGGGTCACTAGCCTTGAAGAGGCAAGAAACAGTGCTGGAATAGAAACAAGGACACAAAGATAACAGGCTCTGTCAAAGCAGATTAAGGTTCATGTATTGCTGTAACTAATCTGGGTAATTAGGCCAAAGATTTAAATATCTACTGTAACTGCAGAAAATCTGAATAGCACGGACGTCTGAATAGCACATTTAAAGTTTTTTATCTAAGGCAAACTGCCAAAAGAAAAATGAAAAGATTATAAGTATGTTTGCTGAGTTTGAGAATTGCAGAAAATTGTATATATTTATATATCCCATCTGGGAGATGGGGCTTGAAGTAGAATCATGTTTTCACTGTTTTCAGAAAGGTGGAATCCTGCCTCTATGATCCATCCAGCTTGCAGGTAATGAGGCAGAACCATCTTTGTTGTGAGGTCAACAGCAATGGCAAGTTTGTGACATAAGAGTAAGTGTGTGAAGTGGCACTCTTTCAGTTGGTGCAGCTCTAATCTTACTGTTGAGGCTGAGATAACTTTGTCTCGATGCCATAAAAACCCTCATTCGCAGCTGATTTCGGGAGTGACTGGGAGGAAATAGCAGGTATTAGCCATAACTGATGTGACAAGCTCTAAATCTCCGGGCCACATAGAGCTTGGTGCGATGAATGAATTCAAAGGCAGAAGGCAAGTGACCTCGTGAGTGATCCATGTAATTCTTTCATCAGTGTTGTGAGTAGAATTTCAATAGAGGTGGCAACATACGTTTTCCGCAACAAGATATGAGGGTGTTTGTATGGGTTAATATTGGCACCAGTGTCAGGCTTTCAGCAATTTCATTGGTTGTTCCCATTGTTGACCATTTTAGGAGCAGATGTACAAAGCACAGCATCAATAGCTGCATTTCCTTGTTGTTCAACTGCGCTGACATGCTGAAGCAATTTGTTAGCAGGTTACGCCGTTGAAAAGTGCTCACTGTGTAGGGGGTAATGATAGCGGGGGATGACACCTCCCCCGACCACGCCATTGGTCACTGTGGTTGCTCCTGCAGGGCTGTGTACAATTAGCCACGGTGTCATTTAGGAAGGAAGGCTTTGTGGTGTTTCTGTCACCTCATCTTGCAAAAGCAACTCCTCTGGTCGATCAGAAGCCTGCAGTCCGCCTGTACCAACTGTGCACAAAGTGCATTCCTCCAGCAATGACTGCTGTGCTTAACAAGGTAACTGCAGACTGACAAGAAGTGGTGTTTGGCCATGTGCATTTTGGAGGATGTGTGCAAGCCTTTGCTGACCCGAATCGACAGGGACCAAAAATGAATTCAGCACTTGCTCAAAATGAAGGGCGATGTGCATTGGGTTGTACTGAATCTGGGCCGGCCTTTGTGTACAAAGCCAAATATGCAGACTTGGGGGGTCACGTGCACTATTGACGTATAGCACTGGTAACCAGCCGCTCTGTGCTAATACAGTGTGGAACAAAGGTAAATTTTGTAAAATTTTCAGCTTCACAGTGCTGTCTTATGGAAAGGCCAGAATCACAGTGATTCATGCAATCTGAGAATCAGTTTAACTTTGGACATTATTTACTGTGAACGTCCTCAACAAGGACAGCAATGTCACAATAGGAAATGTAGGGAAACCTGTTCCAGAAACATATATATGGACATGGACCCCTCCCAGATCCCCACTGTAGTCCCTGACATTCACAACCCCCCATTTACAAACAAGGACTCAAAGCCAGTTATCGCATACAGATGCACAAATGTACACTCCTAGAAGCCATAGTGGGACCCTTGGGTGAAAATCTGGCCGTTTGTGTACTTTCTCTGTAATATGTTTTAACTAAAGTCTCTTTTTTAGGCCAGAAACACAAGTTGTCTTTGGTGTACCAGGGAGCATGTAAAGTGCTCTTAAAGTTCCTCTGCATCTCCTAGTGATATGGTTTCCACAGAAGCCCTCTTTCTAATAGCTTTTTTTTTTTTTTTTAATGTTGTATTTTGGGATGTCAAGAAGGACTGGGCCTGTAGTGCATCGTGAATCCAAGTGGTGAAAAACACAAGCCCAGGGTTTTGCATATATACAATGCTGACAGCAGCGACACCAAGGAAATGTGGCCGTCTGAATAGGAAATGAGCAGAAGCACAGGCATTTACAGAAACCAGAGTGACTGCTGCACACTTTAGCTTATTTGTTAGCCTTCGTCAACGTGTTTGAAAGCCTCAGTAACAGGTACAGTTGGCTAAACGGTAGTAGTCTCAGAATTGGGTGTACTGAAATATCAGGGGCAGCAGTTAGGGTCGTGGACTACAAAAAAACATGCCCCTTTTTTGTTCGCGTGAAATGATTCCTGTCATACTCTGTTGTGAAACTCTTGGCTAAAACATTTAGCATGCAGAACTGTGTTCAAATAGTGAGTTAATCCCCTTTTTGGAAATACATTTACAAAATAGTACAGTATGCTTACTGTGAACTAAATCAGACAATAAAGTTATTTTGTGATGAACTGTGTTCATCAAATGTTATTGTCTCTCAAACTGTATCCATGAATTGCATGTAATATAATATACAGTGAACTCTATAATGTTTGGGACAAACATAATTTTTTTTTTCATTCCACAATTTTAGATTTGCGATCAAACAATTCACATGGGGTTAAAGTGTAGACTCTCAGATTTTATTGGGTATTTTAAGTTTCACCATATAGAAATTATGACACTTTCTATACATAGTCCCTTCATTTTAGGGCAACATAATGTTTGGGTCAGATGGCTTCAAAGGTGTTTTTGATTAGTCATATGTGTTCAATTGCTTCCTTAGTGCAGGTATAAGAGAGCTTCCAGTATCTTGTTTTGATTATAGGCTTTTGATTACCTTTGGAGTCTGTTACTGGCATTTTTCATGAAGACCAGAGTTGTGCCAATGAAACACAGGGAAGCCATTATGAGGCTGAGAAATAATTTTAAAAAAAAACAGTCAGAGACCTAGGCCAAACCTTAGGCTTATCAAACTCAACTGTTTGGAGCATTATTAAGAAGAAAGAGAGCACTGGTGAGCTCAGTAATCACAAATGGCGTGTTAGGCCAAGGAAGAACTCTGCAGTTAATGACCAAAGAATTCTTACCTTAATGAAGAAAAAGCCCAAAACACCTGTCCGACAGATTGGAAACACTCTTCGTTGAAGTGTCAGTGACTACTGTCTGCAGAAGACTTCACAAACCAAACTACACAGGCTACACTGCAAGATGCAGACCACTAGTTAGCTGCAAAAACAGACTGGCTGGGTTACAGTTTGCTAAGTACCTAAAAGAGCCTGCAGAGTTCTGGAAAAAAGTCTTGAGGACAGATCAGAGTGATGGTAAGAGCAAAGTGTGGAGGCCAAAAGGAACTGTTAATGATCCAGAGCACCCGCTCTCTTCTGTGAAACGTGGTGGGGGTGTTATGGCTTGGGCATGTATAGCTGCCACAGGTACAGACTCATTGATGATGTAACTGCTGATACCAGCAGAAGAATACATTCTGAAGTGTAAAGAAGCATCTTATCTAGTTATGTTAAAGCAAATACCTCCAAACTCATTGGATGGTGCTTCATCCTACAACAAGCCAATGCTCCCAAACATACTGTTAAAACAACAAAAGGAGTTTTTCAAAGCCAAAATGGCCAAGTCATTCACATAATCTGAATCCAATTAAACGTGCGTTTCATATGCTATAGAGAAAACTTTGGCAATTCGCCCCTTTAAAACAAGCAGGAGCTGAAGGTGGCTGCAGTACAGGTTTGGCAGTGTATCACCAGAGAAGATTGTTTGATTACAAATATAACATTGTAGAGTACAGAGCCAAATTAAGAAAAAAATGTATTTATCCCAAATATTATATATGTATATACAGTATTGTATATGGTAAGTGTACACATGCATACATGCTTGTATGTACACAGAAATGTGCACATCCATATATGCTCCTACAGGCATACACACAGGCACAAACATCCCGCCGGGCCTAAGTTTACCCCCCGCCGGGCCTAAGCATCGGGGAATTAAAAAAAAAAAAAAGTATTTTAAAGATGTTTTTTAAACTACAGTTACAGTGAGCGGCTCGGTTGGAAAGCTGACCAGCGACATCTGTTGGTTAAAACGTGAACGCACTATAGAAAAACAGCAGGTCTGAGATCAGTGTTCTTTACCCTCATTGTGCGTAGAGTGATGTTCAACACTTAACGCTTCCAACTATCACAAGCTAACGTTACCTAGCAAGCCACCATTTCTTATGTAGTAGGCTAACTAACCTCGTTACACACTTCCGCATTATCACTTAATCTTGTTGGTAAGTAGGCATACATTCTTTTTATATTAACTTAAGCAGTGTGTAGGTAACGTTAAACTAGTAGCATGCATGTAACGTTCGATGCATTGTAACATTACATGACTTATTAATTGCCATCGAAATAACGACTTCACTTGTTTATTAATAACGTTAGCTTGATGGCATTGATGTGCACGACAACGTTGTCATAATTCTTTTTCCTGACCGCGAAAACTGCCTTGTTTACATTTTGGACAGATGTGGCTCTTGAGTAAATCTATCGTTTTTTCCGTCGCGGCACTTTCGACACAAAAAAAAAAACGTAAAATCCTAAAATTTCTTCTTACGGTGAAGAGTGTGCACTGGCAAACGTAGAAATGTGTTAACACAGCGGCAAAATTAGGCTATATCTAGAAATACCATATTTGGGGAAAAAACGCTACGGCTGAGGGTTAGCCACTCTTCACGCATACCTGCAAACTAGTCGCTTCTTGGCGAAATTCGCCGTTTTGAATCCAAAATACGTCATTCGTGTAGATTCGATGAGTTTTTGAAAGGGGGGAGGGGGGCGTGGTGGTTAACCTAGCAAGTTTTCACTGCAGGTTTTCGCCACAATCAGTTAGTAATGAGCCAACAACTGTTACACCACTGCCGTTTGTGGTGTTCACTCGCTGGGTGACGCTGTCATAAATTTTCCCCGACCGTGAAGACTGCCTTAGTTGTTTACATTTTGGACAGATGTGGCTCGTGGGTAAATTTATCGCTGTTTCCGTCGCAGCACTTTTGACACAAGCTATATTGGAAGCGCTATCCTAAAATTTCTTCTTACCGTGAAGAGTGCCTGCCCCGCAACCGTAGTAATGTGTTATCACAAATTTTACAACAACGCTAGCTAACCTTTCGAAAGTCACATTAAACAAATAGAAATGAACACCATCAGCGGTGATTAACAAATCTACCAAGTATTTTAACGAATCAGTTTAAGGGATGTTCTGCCTGCTCATTTTTCAGCTCAGCACCCGTCACTAGGGCACCCAGTGTTTTTCTTTCACTTTAGACCAAGTCAAAACCTAGTATGGTTTTGAGGATTGCCCCATATTGCGGTCCAGCCAAAAATAACTAGCACTTTGCTGTAAGCGGTGGGTACAGACAATTAGACAATTAGGACGTTGACTCTTCTCCATTGCTCTTAATGGTCTACAAGAAAATACAAATAATTCAAAATCCACGCCTGCAAATCCATTATTAAAATACTTGGTAGATTTGTTAATCACCGCTGATGGCGTTAATTGTTTAACGTGACTTTTGAAAGGTTAGCTAGCTTTATCGTTTAAAGAAAAGACACTTGGCCGCCGGCCCGCGCCGGGCCACCAGCCCCCATCAAAAGATACTTCACACCGGGCCTAAAAACTTTTCTGGGGGAAACCCTGAACATACAAACATTTCTTGCATTCACACGTACACGCACACATTAACCACATGCCCATTAATTACATAAGTTCTCTCTCTCTCACACACACATACACACACTCTTACACACATACACGCATACATGTGCGTGGACACACACACACCTCAGTAATCTCTTGCTGTCCATCTGTTCCTGTTATTGTTCGGTACAGTCATGGGAAGAGCCCTCCCAAGGCTGGGGCCCACCATTCTACCCCACCCATTTCAGCAAGCCAGAAGTAGCTCCACTGCCCCAGCCCTCGTTTTCACACATAATTACAGCAATTTAGGCCTATGGAGACATCTTTCCGACACCATAACACATCTCTCTCTCCATCTCTGTTTCTCCCACACCGTGTACTCTGTGATGGTATAAAATTGTCCCTCAAAGCCTCTGCTTACAGGCATGAATGCACATACATTTTCATGCACAGGCACGCGTACCGACACACACAACAATGCACATTTGCACACTAAAGCACATGCGTGCACACACATGCACTCACTCGTCCACCTGCATTTTTCAAGCTGAATTCCACCAATCCTTTCCCTCTTACTTGCCCATGTGACCACTTGCCGGGTGGTTCACATCTGCAGCAGGTTAGCAGAAACCTAAACGCTCTCTGCCTGTGATGCAACAGGACATCACCTGGAGACTGCCATGCATACGCCTAGGCAGATAGATACTATCACTCAATAGCACTGTTCACATGTCACCCACACCCTTCCCAGCTGAGCCCTCCCTGCAATATCCACTGTACCTTCGCATTTATTATACTGTAATACCCATTTCCTTGTACTGGTTTGCAAAATGGCCCCTGGCACTACACAATTTCCCTGAATCATTCTGTCATTTAACTGCAACTTGAAAGATCTCCGAGCAGCCCCATTAAAAAAATTTATCCTGTAGGCAGCTAATTGTTTGGAAACAAGCACATTGATGTCCCCGAGACGAAGCCGATTTATGTGCGCAAACCACGCCATAGGGTTTCATTTATTCAGTGTTCATTTATTCAGCTAATCCATCCCTGTTCCATTAACTTCAAACAGAGGAAAAACGTGTGGATCCAAGAGCTGCTGTTCGTTATTTTAGAGAAGTAATCAGTGACCCTAGCAAACATCGCACAGATTTAGCAAACGCATTACGTTCCCAAGCCATCACTGTTGGGCAGATTAAATAAAATTATGTGTTAGCTGGTGAGTGGTCAGTGTTTAAATTTTTCTTTCACAGCTACTTTTACGGTCTTGGCAGACAGCGTTAATCTTATATTGATTTCCCTGGTAGGAAGGAATTTCCCTCCCCATTATTTTATGTTTAGTTTCAAGCTACCCAGTCAGAGGCACTTTACTAACCATTGGTATGCCACTAAAAGACACACGGTAACCTCCCTGTAAAGTGCTGGAGTGTGGAGTCCAGTGCTCGTGTGGCTGTTTCTTTTGAGAAGAATGCTATACAGAAATACATTCAAGCTGTGATTATTCACAGAGATTTTAAAACTTGAAGTCCCGCATTGTAAATTGATAACTAAACCGAACATGTCCACCATCACAATCATCGTCATTGTCATAGGTTGTTACATTCCAGAAACATAACCATAACAGCAGCAGTGCAAACCTTGTTTGGAATTTGAAAACCAAAACACTGTTCATTATTGATAAAGCAGTTATCAATGCTTTAAGATTCAACATACCTTCCTTTAAAAGTGTTACCTCAATTATATCTGACATTTTATAATTGTGTTATTGTGTGGAAGGATTCTACAAATGGCAATACTTGGTGGCCTGTAGTGAGAGGGAATTGGTATATCTGTAGACATCTTGACACTAGCTTGAAGCAGCAATATGAATCATCCTTAGAGACTGTGTCTCATCCTTGCAATATTTTGAGGCAGGACATTTCCTAGAAAGTTATTTTGCAGGAGTACAGAGATAGATCAGATGCAATAACAGCAAGGTCAGATATACACTCCAAGACATGCGATGTATCAATAATTTAGCTACTTCAGAGGATCAGTGTAATCAGATTTCATTAATAATGTTTGCAACAAAGACTCTAAATATGATATGACCATGCCAGTAGTCAGATTGTTAGGAGGCATCGTATCGCTTGCTGTATGTACACCAAATGACAAGCATATTGGAAGTGGTGAAAATAACATTTGCCTTCCAAATAATATACTAAATTATAAAGTCATGGAGGCTATGTGCAAAGAACAGCTTCTCACTAGACATGTACAGCACACTCTTTTAGCTTGGCTGAAGTCCCACGTAAAGCCTTGCATGATCGAACATGTGCACGTGATCTCTCTGTCCATAAAGACTAAAACTGCACTCTCAAGAATGTTCCCTGGCCTGGGACAGCAGCATCCCAGAGCTGGGGAAGATTTTCCTGTCTGGAGCTTAAGCTGAGCCATTTCCTGGAATGTCCCTCTATAGGAATTAGAGTCCTTCCTCCATTCAGGCATGTGACTGCATGGGCCGTATGCCTGAATGGACACAGCTGCAAATGAATGCGAGGAGGGGGGAGGGCGAAGAAGCTGCTCAGCACCGCGCCTTTTCATATTTTGAAGGCGTTCTGACATTCATTCAGTCTGTCTAATTTGTGAATTTCACAAGTGTAGACATTCTAACGTTCCATTTAGCTAACTATAAGGCAGCGGGCCATAAACCTTCAGTTACCAGTTTCCAATCTAGATTTTCCTCAAAGTGGAGTTTGTTATGTTCTTTTCATGGTGGTTGTGAGTGAAAGGATTTAACAAAAACAGCACAGGTCTGCCCACCGTATGACTACACTGTCAGGTGACATCGTAGTGTAGTTTTTGGCATATGTGAAAGCATGGTATGAGGTGCAAAGAAGCGCGTGCTAAGCGTGGACTGAAACATCGGCAGGTTGTTTGTTTTCATTTCCAGTTCAGCACAATTCCCAGTGCAGCACAGCTTCCTCTCAGCCTGAGAGAGACGACACGTAGCTGCATCATCATCACCAGGGAATACCATTGTCTATTTCTGTGAATTTCATGGACGCGTAGACCCACGATACACAAGAGAAAACTTACGAGTGAACGTCATGGCTACAGCCGAAGAGACCTCACAGTATTTTATGGCCCTAGCACTGGCAGTCTAAATTCCAACTGAAAGAGATTCAAACTGACAACGAAACTGAATGAGCCATAGCACCTGCATCATCATAAAATCTTCATCCTGAAGTATTTTCTGCTGTACGGATCAAGGTTTTATTACAATTTCTTTACTTGAATAAGAAACCCAGTGTAAAAGTATTTTCTGCACATCACGTGGACTGATTCATTTGGGTGTCAGAAGACAAACAAGGACGGAAAAAGGAAAACGTTTCAAGTTTCCACCGCCGAAACCCCCACCATGCCAGGGAGCGCCTGCCTGCTTCAATACAGAGTAATACATTAAGAGATAGATATAATTTCTATCCCATGCTCCAGGGCTCCTGCATCTTTCATCCCTCCGCTCACAGCTTTATGGAAATGCAGCTCTGAGAGCAATTTACTGGGCAACAACAAAAACACAGCCTAAGATTATAAGCAATAGAACCTGCCTTTTCGAATAGGGGTTGCCTGAGGCAACAAGCATCTCCAGTAATACTACGACAATTTAGCCTGAATAACAAGGAAAATGGCTGAAAACCCTGATCCTGCACACAGTACAAGAATTCATAGTAAAAAAAATAAAATAAAATAGCAAGAAATACTGATTTGTGTAATCGGGCCTGGGGATTTCAGTATATATGGAAAACACAAACAATAAAAGTAACTACTCTGTGGCTTAATGTGACAATAATATTGCCTGCCCCTTGTTGTTTGAATTTAGAGTAATGATGCCTTGTTCGGTGAAGGCATTGCTTCGGTGTGATGAAGTGAGAAGTTATGCTGTAGCTAGTACTATTGCGCTAAAAAAACAATGTCTCACTGGGCTTAGATCTGGCAGAAGCCAGCAGTAGATGACTCAGTGGAATCATCGGCTTGCACCAGCACCACCGGTGTTTTAGTCAGCATTCAGTGTTCCTAATCCACAAATCAACAATCTACATAAAGATGTAATAAAAAAACTACATTAAAGCATCCCGTACTTTGACAATTTCATAAGCAAAAAGAAAGCTGGGGACTGACTAAAAAGGAGAGAGCTGACAAGAATCCAGAGAGAGCGATAGAGAGAGAGAAAGCAAGAGCGTGTAGTTGTGTGAGAGAGACTGAGAGATAGAGAGAGAAAGAGAGAGAGGTGTAACAGCCAGGGGCAGACTGAAGCAGGCTGAAGGACCTGCTGCTTTCTCTCTGAAGCAGGCAGAGCGCTGAGCCAAGGACCGGTGCGGCCCCGGGGGGCCCCGGTTCGACCCGGCACGCCAGCTGGACTCCTGATCTACACGCCTTTGTCCTCGTGGAGGGCCTGGCCCCTGATCGTGGGTGCTTTGTCAGCGAGGATATTTATGGGCGCTCGGGCGCGGGGCCAGATGTCGGCCACCCCCCCTGCTGTTGCCTGGCAGCACTCGCGCGGCCCGTAATCGCGCGCGGCGGTTCCTGGCGGCTGCGGCGGAGGTTTCGGGGCCGCTGCGGCCAAGCTAGCTGCTCGACGGGGGAGTGGAAAGTGACGCGCCCGGCTGAGAGGTTTTCCACAACAGGAAGGTGGTGGGTAATGGGGCCCTGCCTGAGACAGCGCTGAGGCTGAAAGTGGTGGCTCTGGCGCATGATCTGCTCTGACTGGTCTCTACCTTTCTTCTTTCTCTCTCTCTCTGCTCTCTTTGGCATGCCATGCAGTTACTTCCAAAAGCATAAACAGCAATCGGTGAGAAAACAATGATTTGTCAATCCTGAATATATTCTCATGACATGACGTACCATTCTGAAATTTTCTGAGCAAAAAATAATTCATGACCATTCATCCCCCCCCCCCCCCCACCCCCTCCGCTTTTTTAATTTACATGCTCACACATTTATTAGGCTTGGTGGTTTCACACGCTCTCACTAAACCTAATAGAGCAATGTGGAATCTCCCTGAACCAGCCCTCTGAAGTGGCGGTGGTCAGAGAGCAGCGTTCCTCCTCCCCTGCCCGCAGTCCCGTTGAGCACACGAAAGAGGGGGGCGTAACGGTCACCACCAATGAGGCAGCTAGTGATGCGTTTCATCTCCCGAAGCCATGGAGCTGCACAGCAATTAGAGCGGGCGGCCATCAGTGCTGTCATTAAAGCGTTCCCCCAGCGTCTGAAAGGTACGAATCAGACGCGGGTAGAGAGAGCACCAGCCCACCCAGGGCGCTGCTTCTGGTGCCTCAGCTTCAGAGGAGCCCACAGGCTGCCGGCTAGGAGTCGCCTCAGCCATCTGGAGCCTCTGATATCTAATCATCCTTCTGATTTAAAGGTCTTCAAAAGGCTTTGTCCTTATTGAACATACGCAAACGTGTGTACACACACACACACATCCATACATCCATTCGCCCTCACATGCACACACACACACACACACACACACACAGACACACAGATAAAGCAGAAAGACCCACAGCCTTTTTGATTTAAAGGACGCTTTATAAATTCACTCGCATCAAAGGTTTAACAGCTAATATTAAAACATGAAAACATCTTTTTTCTAGTGTGGCCAGAGATAAATTAATTTTCTTGTCAGATACAAATGTGATGAATGCTGCTTTACAAACTCCTTGAAAAAGGACGTCGGCACAGTTGGGTAAATGAGCCAAAACCAGACACCTACACAGTTACTGAGAGGAGTAAGACAGAGGGAGACTTCAACAGGCAGCGGATGTAGAAGAGCAAGAACAAGGGAAGAGGGTTTGGAACAATACACTATCAAAGGCAAAACTCTGAGTTTTATTGGCAGGCAGCTGGTCGGCTGAGAGGCTGAAAATTCTGTCTATTTGCCCTCCTTGGACTCTTTGTCAGCTGATCTGAGGTCAGACACTGTCACTGTGAGGAAAATGGCAACTGTTGTGCAAGTCTTATCTGCCAAATAGGTGCATTTTTAAATAAATACAAACCTACAGTAATGTATTTCTGTTGGGGCTAATGCAGCTAATAGCATTAATGGTGGCAGATGGGCATCTAAGAGAAACATGAGCAAGGGCAGACAGTATGTTTCTGTTGTCAAAGAATGACAGGGAAACAGGAAAGTATCTTCCTTATTTACTCCAATAAGCCTTGACAGAGGAATAAACCCTATGGTGAATAATCCTTCTTTTACTCACCCGCCCAAACACATTCACATACAGACACTTGCAAAATACATGTAACCATCATCTTTGTCTGCACAGCACACATACACATAAATATACGTAAGTGTGCTTTAGGACTCATTTGTACACTCACACACAGACACACTCACTCACAATCACATTGTCCCCGAGATTTACAAGCAGAACAACCTGAGCGTGTAAAACGTACCGTGCGCGGCCAGCGATCCGCTGACATATCTACAGCCGTTCACATTCAATAAAAGCACAAGCAAAGAGAAAGACAGACGACCACACAAAGCACACACACACACACACACACACACACACACACACACATAAACTCTGCACATGGACCTCTGTTCCAAGAGCAAGCCGCTTTCCTGGCTTGGCAGTGGTTATATAAGCAGGTTATTGTGTAGATGAGCCTCTCTGGTAAAGTGAGGGAATAGGCACAACTGCTGTGCGCAAGTATGTGCCCGGGGGGGTTGGAGGTGTTGGTGGTTGTGGGGGGGGGGGGGGGGGGGGGCTTGGATTTGAACTATGAAAGGGAGGGAGATCAAAATCAAATCTTGGCTGTATGTGTGTGTGTGTGCGTGTGCGTGTGTGTGTGTGCATGTGTGTGCATTTACTTTAACTGCAGATGCATGTGTGTGTGTGTGCCTAGGATAGCTTGCTCTCACTGTCTTTGGACGAAATTGTTCCCAAAAGCAATGACAGTGAGCTCACGTACCAGTGCACAAAAAATACAAATCATAAGCAAACATTATCAAACGCTAAGCCACTCTAGCAAGTGGAATCAAATCAGAGTCACACCTCCACAGTTAAAGGCTTTAACACGGCTCTGGATTCCACCTGCTCCCTGCCCCCATCCCCCTCTTTCTACTGCTACACTCATTGCTTCTTCCTGTCTCTCCATCTGCCTCCCTGCTCACCCTCTCTCCATTCTTTCCCCCTCTGCCTCAATGGGGACCCAGCCAAACTCAAAGCCTCCAGCTCTTCCCCCAGAAACGCTTGCCTTCTGCCAGCCATGAGGAGGACACTCTCATAATGTGCACGCTCAGATTGGGTTCTTCAGTCTGAGGCTACAATGCAACCTTATGGATTCACTATCACCCTTAGCCACACACACATACACACACACAATATACACACACAGAATACAAACTGACAGAGACAGTAATATAACACGGCAGGGATTTTTCAAAGGCAAATGTAATATTTGCTCACACTGGAGGCAATCCAAAACAAACACCTCTGCAGTGTGGCAAAATATGTAAACTTTTTGCTTCTGTTTTTTGCCTGCAGTTCAATCACACTTTGAAAGGAGATGTAACATAAACAAATAAAAGCTTGTGAATACAAGCTTCAGCTTATGGAAGGGTTGGGGAAGTGTCAGGGGGGAGGGGTGTGGAAATGTGTATCATATATACGGGGTCTTTTTATCTGGGTTTCCAGAGAGCCCAAGAGAAAGAGGGCGTGACATTCTGAAATTTGCTGAGCAAACAAAAATAATTATTTTTCCCTCTCAGGCTGACCATTCTCTCTCTCTCTCTCTCTCTCTCTCTCTCTCTCTCTCTGCCCCCTCTCTTCTCTCTCTCTCCTTCTCTCTCTCTCTCTCTCTCTCTCTCTCTCTTTCATATGAAGGTGGGAGATCTATGATCCAAGTGCCAGTCGGCGACATACATGATCCCTGCGTGACCTACAGTCAAGCAAAGAACAGAATAACTCTGGACTCGAGGAATGGATCCTCGCTGGCCATCACCACACCGCCCCTCTCCCCTCTCCTCTCCGACAGCTCTCCTCTCCTTTCACCTCATCTGTCTTCTGCCCTGGACACGCCTCCATCCATGCCCCCTCTGGCCCCATCTCCCCTGCCCGCCGTCAGCCCCTCCAGGCCCACCACCCTGGCCCTCAGGACCCTGCCCCATCGCTCAGACAGGGTGAATGGGTGTCCCCCTGCACACGAGCCTGAGGAGGAGGATAAGAAGGCCATGGAGGAGGAGCTGAAGAAGTGCATCGAGGACTTCAGGAGGATCCGCATCCCCCGGTGCTTCCCCGATCGCAAGAGGCACTGGCAGACGGACCTGCTGAAGAAATACGATGCCTAGCCGTCGCTACGCCGCTGCTCTCTGGCGCCACCTAGCTGCACGGGCAACAGTACGTCTGCGCAGGGGTGGCACTCGCCCCTTTCTAGACACCAAAGTGAAGGGTATGGGAATTTTGAAGAAGACACAAAAAAAAAACATATTTTGCTAAGAGCATTATATGTGTGTTTTTCTCCCACAAGGATCATGTTGTTTTTGTTTTTATTTATTTATTTGGGGGGGTGGGGGGTAGGGGGCTATGGAAATCAGTGATGACGAGATCTATACTGACAGGACTTACAATTTATAACTGAAGCAACAGGTTTAAGATTACTGTTTGAGCCGTTTAGTCCACATCGAATAAAACAACAACACTATTTAAGTTTAGCAACAGAATTACACTTTTTAAAGCCCTATATAATAGCAAGAAAATAACTGCTATGCATCTACATATAGTTACATAACCTGTGTTATTAGGTAAAAGTGATGAGTGGGGCTTGAAGGTTAGGTTCAGATTGGCGGTTATGGTAATGAGTGGCTTTGGGCTTAGCTGGTATTTGGACGATGGTTAGTAGGACTAAGATTATTAGAACTACCTGAGTAAAAACGTAACCTGTGAAATAGTGTTTTGTATCATTGCTTTGTAACAAGAAGTAATACATAATAGCTGCGCATTGAATAAACAGTAATTACACTGTTAAATTGCCCGTTGAACATGAGGTGTTATTGAATCTTTTTACGATTCTAGCTTGGACGAATGGATGGGGATCTCCACTTCTATCAGTTATTCATTAATTATTATTATTATTTACATGTAAGAATCAATTCTGTTTCAAAAAAAATATTGGGTCAATGAAACTGCACTGACAGTCGGGCCAATTATCATCACTTCACACTTTTAAATAAAGACACACAATGATCCATCAGTGAATAAATGATTTATTGTAAAACAATTTCTATTTTAACATGGTTTTATGCTTTATTCATAAGAAAAATAAAACAACTTTTGAATCTGTGATCTCACATGTCATTTTATGCAATGATGTTAATGTTAATAAAAACATCAGGGGGAAGCATACATTCACTTTTGTACTTTACAGTGTATTGGGTGTTTTGCAGATAATGTCCATAAAATAAAAACCAATACACATCTTTTCTCTTCCCTTTCAGATGTATGTACAGCATGTCCTTGATATCCTAGCAACATTTCCTTAATGAAGTAGCAATGCTATGATAATGCTACAATGTCAGGGTGGTATTGTGATAATGTTATGTACGAGCTAAGATATGTGTTGAAATAGGATTTATTTGTTAGTTTAGATTGTCCAGAACGTTGACTTGCGCAGGGGCATTATCAGATATCTGGGAAGAGCTTCCTCTGAGATCCCTTCAATATTAACTGAGAACACAAATGATATATATCAACACCAACATCCTTACCTCTGAGTTCCCGATATCATTACGTCCTGTTTGTTTGGTTTACGTCATTCTGCAGATAATTGCGAAATGCGTAAATACTTAGCACTGGGACAGAGCTCATATGAGCTGCCTTTTTATGGAGGGCTGCAATGCACGTGATTCCAGCTGAGACCGCAGATGCGAAAAAAAACAAAGAGGCTATATATCATGAGGGAGATGACACATTCCTTCCTGGTCAGACAAAACAGCTTGGGGCTCTCTTTAAACTTACGCTTCAGGAGGCTGTACTTTCCTGTACTTTCAAGTGTTATGAAACGAGATTTATAGGGACTCGACCATTTTAGTTTAGCACATAATTACAATAATTGATTTGAGAAGTGGCATGATATGACGCAAAAGTGGACAGGGTGTTCACTGGGCACAGGGCAGAGGCTTATCTCGCAAAACAATGACTTGGAAGCAGCATCTTACCACTGAAGCAGCTCTGGTGAGCAAGATGTGTTGTTTTTATCATCAGTGTGTTCATATAACCAGCAAATCCTCCCTCCATCCCACTTCCCCTCCTCGCAAGAAATCCTTCCTCTTCAATTATTCAGCCGTAAAAATAGAGAATGATTACATAACAAAGAGCACAGCATATACAGCAGAGCACAAGGCACCGCAATTATAGTATAAACGGTTAAAATCATGTTTAATGCAAGAACTTAGTTTGTCTGAATGGTTCTAGAATGCTTAAATTTAAATGATATAAGATCTGTAATATTTAACTATTCAAGAGGATGATCACAGTGAAATGCTCTAATGTGGTGTTATTTACATTCAACAGCATTATAACAGTTATTCTTTGCACCAACAGTGATTATCGCTTCTATTTGAAACGGAGTACCAGGGAATTATTTCTCTCCTTTTTGTTGAAGACAGTAAATACTGTTTAATGCACCCACTGGAGAAAGGATACGAAAAGCACAAACAATTTTCCCTACTTTCAAATAAAAAATCTAAAAAATCAAAACAAAAACGTTGTATGTTATAGTTTCCTTTTTGTCTAAACCCTGTTTTTTGTGCTCCTGGAGTGTTTTCTCCTTTTTCGTGTGTGACCTCCTTCCCAGGTACCGAGCCACCTGAAGATCACACCACTGTCAGTCAGAGTTGCTGTGCATTTAGGATGGAATTTCAATGACAAATGAAAATAATAATATATAATTATCATTCATTATAATGAGAAATAATTATCATTCCTCATTGTAATCTCATTTACGTCCTATAGTGATTGTAGTCCACAGGACAATTCACTGAAGGGAAATGTATTTAAGGTTGAGGAACAATCCATCTCATTTATTATTTAATTGAAGGTGCTTTTTTGGGTGTGACACAATGATCAGCGATGAAAGTGACCTTGCTGGGTGACTGTGTTTGAACCGTGGCAACAAAGAGAAACAAGCCCTGCGCTGTTTCGCCTTCACCCTTTCAAGAAGCGCTTCTCAGGAAGTAAAAATAAAGGCTTCTTGACATTTGCTTACGCCACATCCGTAGTCAGCAAATGAGAGCACTGATCACAAATAGCAGGAGGTTCCTACGCAATGGAAAATTTAAACTAAACACGCACGCCTGCTGTTTTTGTTTGACGTACAGCAGACCTCATGTGGCCTGGCTCAGGGAGAAAACGATGCTGTCTGTCAAGACGCGAACGGCCACTCTGCCGGCAGAATAAGACCTCCCCCTCACCCCGCCCCATCCCCTCCATTTCACGGCTGGTTTCTATTAAACGAGGACGCGTAGAGGGGAAACCAGAGACATGCAGGCAGGCTCTCCTGGCTGCCTTCCTGACTGTTCTCCAGAGACCACTCCACAGGCCAGCTTCCTCCCCGTCATGGCTCTTCTCTGCATGCTACAGTTCAGAGTATCTGTCACCTCTCTTTTTGCTGCAATATCATCACGCATATTATGCATCGCTCTTTTAACCTGCCCACTCAGACCCAACATTTGCACTTTATCTTTTCTCCCCAAGTTCAGTTTTATTCTTAAACTCAACATTCAAGGCTTTAGCTTCAGAAGCCCTCTGTGATGTCTGCTTCTTCAGTTTCATTATTATCTATGGTTGCTTACCTCATCACCTGTATCAACCCTTTGAAGCCTCTTGTTTGGAACCCTTTATTCTAATATTTGGGTTATCTGATAGGAGACAAATAGGTGTTTCTGGGAAAGAATCCAAATACAAATAAAGCTTTTGGTTGGCCAGGGTAGCAGTGGTTGGGGGTTCTGTAATGTACATCTGGTTACCATCTCTCTGGTCAGCTGAAACCCAATGGATACAGAAGAGTAGATCAACAGAATTAGTCAATCTGTTGTTGTTGCAACACACGCCACTGAAGCATTTCAGTTCAATTCAATTTAATTTGTACAGTGCTTTTTACAGAGAACTGTCACAAAGGCACTTTACAGAGTATCAAGGCAAAAGACAGAGCAAAAATAGCAAACACCAGGCCTGAACCCCCAAATAGCAAGTACATAAGGTAAAAAACTCCCATTGTGGAGAAAACCTTCAAACGGCAGCACGAAAAAACTTCCCAATGGGAAGAAATCTTGAGAGAAACCCAGATATAGAGGGGGAGCCCATCCTCTACTGGTCAGCCTGGTGTAAAGTAACAGACAGCAAACAAAATGGGTTCAGCAGGTTACAGCTGAGGTGAAAGCTAACAGGAATAATAAAATGGTATAGCTCCGGATAATGCAGGTCAGAGGAGCCGGAAGATGGAGTCCAGACAGCGGGCAGGGGAGGAACAGGGCTGAAGCGCTCCATGACCATGGAGCAAAGGACAGGACCGGAGCGACCTCGTGGATTCAGGCCGAGAAAACAGGCTGGAGCGGTCTTTTGAACTCAGGGCGAGATAAGAGACAGGATCCCCACGGAAAGAGAAACTTTCATTTTGAAGCATCGATCCTTTTTCTCCATACTTCATCCATACCCTATAACTCCAGCCCAGGGAGGTACGCTACGTGAATACTGCTTGGAGATGTACTATGGATGCATCATGCTCTACAGCATCAATCTTATGAGAATGCTTATGATTATTTTGATGACTTCATATCTCACAAGTGAATTACTCATAATAAATGGAAACTATGTTTGTGCCCTTGCTCGGTGTATCCTCTGCCATAATGCCTTTGTGATTTTAATGAAATAGCATGCCATGGCAGAGCAAGCACTCTGTCAGAAATGTTTGTTCCATGACTTTTTGTGACATTTCTGATGGAGCTGACACGCCGGGCAAAAAGCTAATTAATATCCAGATACTTTGGACATGTTCGCCGTTGCTTCTCTTCACCCGGTGTCTTGTGGCGAAGTCAATGAAGCTTATAGCCTATATAAAGCACTTTGCTGCCCTATAAACACGGGAAGGCGACCTGCTGCGGCTCACAGCGTCAGGTTCTCGCGGCGCTATTAAGAGCCGGGCTAATGAGACAGTGTTTGCGGATCTGATGTCCTGACCGGAGAGCATCCTGCAGCGGGTCCTCACAGTGCAAGCTCAAAGACTCAATTACCTCTCAGTGGAGCTCTAATTATTATTTCTAATTACGGTCCACCCAGAGCTCCCCTGACATAGCAGAAGCAGGGAGGAACAGAAAAAAATTATTTTTTCATTTCTCCTCGAAAGATCATCAAGAAAACATCTTAAAATATACATGGAAGCGTCACAATCAGAAATACAAACTACGCCTGTGTATAACACTAACGGTTCTGTACTGGTGAGGAAGTCAAGGTCTTATGTTTATTGGAATATTATCTTGACTTGAATTCCTTATGAATGGTGATAATTTTATGATTATATACGTTTTCTGAAGGTCAGAAGTTGTATACTAAATCCAGGTTTGGTCTCTGGTTGGACAGGCATATATGCATATGGTTAAGACAATAATCTATGCATGACTTAAATAACTTTGAATAATATGTTAATAGTTCACTGTATTCGTTATTTTGTCATTTTTTCTCATTAATGAACATCAAGCTGAGTCTAGCTGACGATTCATTCATGCCATGACAAAATTTAAATATTAACATTCATGTCACAAAATATAGAATTCCAATCTGTTGTGTGATTAATTCTGGAAACCTTAAACATGAAATATGTAAAACAGCAACTACTTTGTCCTTCTTTGGACAATCTGCATGAGTAATCATAGACTGGAAAACAGAGGGCATCTCTTCACAGAAATCTGTGGGAGGATCACTGCACGTATATTATTG
Organism: Anguilla anguilla; assembly: GCF_013347855.1. NCBI lineage: Eukaryota > Metazoa > Chordata > Actinopteri > Anguilliformes > Anguillidae > Anguilla > Anguilla anguilla. The sequence goes on along the minus strand of NC_049203.1, from coordinate 53,900,645 downwards.
TTCTGTTGTAACCCAATGTCCCAACTGTTTTATGAATCAAACGCATATGAGTTATTCATAAAGCTAAAAATGTAAATATGTATTTTCAGAAAGAACTTGCAACAATGATTTTCGGGTCATTACATCCCTGGATGACACAGCTGAACCTTTGGTTTCAGTTCCTAATATAGACATACACCCTAAGAGTGTGCGTAATTATATATGTTCTCAGTCATCAAATAAATGCATGGAAAGGAAGGATGGAAAAAAATCTGAATGATTACTTTATGTCATTCAAGCTAATATGAAATGAGAATGTGTTTAAAATGGGATGTTGATGCCAAGCAAAATATGACGTGGTGACCTGGTGCCGAAACAGGTTAGATAGATTTCACCACTGGGCCATTGTAGAATCCAAGGGAAGATCCGAGGATAGTTAAACAGTTGGTTATTGATGGCTATTATTGTAATGTGTTCAGCACTATTTGACTTTGATTATCATGCTGTGTCAGGGCTCGTTTTGTGGGAGAGGTTCAGGGCAATCGGAGGACGACGCCTTCTGGTTAAGTAGGCACACGCACCTGGAGTGCATCACTAATTAGTCCAGGTATTTAAAGTGTGTTCTCTTCCCAGTAGGTGGCTGTGACTGGTGAAGTCCCAAGCCAAGAGAGAGAGCTGCACTGACCGACAATAGATGCTGAAAAGCTGTAGGGTTGTTTTGCTTATTTTGTCTTGGCCACAAAATCCAAGGGCAATATGCGGAACTACTTAAGATCTATGAAGCAAAACGTAAGCAGTGTACCCTGGTGTCCCTTAGTGTCTCCAAACCTATACAAAATATATTAATTGTATATTTCTGTAAATCATGACATAATCATATATTTCACTACAAATCAACTGGTTTGACTCATGAAACTCACAGGTTGGCCAATTGGAGACTCTAAATTGCCCATAGGTATGAGTGTGTGGGTGAATGGTGTGTGCCCTGCGATAAATTGGCAGCCTGTCCAGGATGTATTCCTGCCTCTCGCCCAATGCACGCTGGGATAGGCTCTAGCAAATCAGTATGGATAATGGATGGATGGATGGATGAATGTTCTAAAGCAGAATGTACATCATTAGGTTAGGCTTCCTCAGGGATTATAAGCATTAGCAACCTAGATAGGTATTTAAAAACCAAGAAAGTCATTAGGTGCTAATAATGTTAGCTAGCAATAAGCAAAGTTCAGCAGCAGCAAGGGTTTCCTGACCTAACTTTCTCTGCATTTCATGTGTAACGCTCATTTCTGATAGCCTTCAGGCCCGAAAGATACCCTACAAAAGTATTTCGATGTATGCTTGAAACACTAAAATTGTTGCTTGCAGCTATATTTATACACTTATATATTTATATTTATTAATAAATGTTAGTTTCACCTTTGCTTTATGAGAAAACAGATCTCTTGGACATGCTTTGATCACTATATGCATCTCAGTCTCTTGTCTTTATGTAAGGTGTTTGATATGGCTGCCAGATGTACTGGACTCACAAAATTGCAAAAATTAAGTCGCAGTGTACTATCACTGCTGAATGCTCTAACATTTCATGAGGAACAGGAGATATATAAACATAAATATTGATTATACACACCATAAAAATCCTTGGAAAGGGAACCTCAGGTCCCCTGCACATTTCATAACTTGCATGCTTTGCATGAAAATGTACACACGCATCAGTGATAAATATTGCCTGGGGGTATTTCACATCAATAGCTGATTGGTTTTAATGCGTGTATCGTGAGGCTGCAAACCCTGAGGTTGAAGCATGGCGGCTAAAGTGCCACTTTAAAGAATAAATAACACAGTTTGATTCAAACCATGAAGTCCAATTCCAGCTGAAGCATGGTGAGTTTAAATCCCTCACCATAGACCTAATGTGCTCTCTACCTACCAGCTCCTCGAAGATTAAAAACCTCTGGCGGATTTGTTTTGGTTGAGTAGACAGTTGCTTGGGGTTTAAGTGACTTTGAAAATGAACATAATGAATCAGAGCTGCACCTAGAAAATTAACCGGTAGTTCAAAAGTATGCCAGTGTTGTTCAATTCATTGATCAGGATGGCTACAAATAAAACTTGCAGGGGTTGTACAGAGGTCAGTTGTCTTGCGAAAAAGAGGAGACTGGTATTGGCTCAGTAATTCTCTCCTTTTTCCAGGCACCATGGGCAAACTGTGAGCTCTCTGACTGACTGAAGCTTCACATATGGTCTCTCCTGGCTGGGTTGTACCACAGTATCAAAATACTGCAGGGTTTTCTGCCCATTGCTGCAGCAACTTTTCAACAGTCTCCTCAATTATAGATACCATTGCTGGGAATGAAGCTGGTAAGGGAGAGTCTACTCTAATTAAATTGTAATTTTCATTAAATAGTTATGGTGAATTTTGCAATTGGTTGGTAATTGGACTGGATGCCAATGGAATGGCACGGATCCACAGGCCATGGGATCTGATCCCTGTTCTGCAGCTGGCCACAGGAGGATCCAGCCTGATCACAGAACCGACCTGTCCCCTGTTCTGCAGATGCAGCCATTTTGCTGTCTCAGAGAGGCGGGATTTGCATTGAGGGGAATTTTTAATATTGTACCCTTGCCAACCTGCATTGCAGTTACTGTAAAGCGCAACCTTGGCTTTTCATCATATTATCTTACCCTATCTTTTCTCTGCTGTAATTGTTCCTATAGGCCTCAATCCATAAATAAGATCACAGACACAGACTAGTAGTTGTTGATGGTGAAATTATTAATTACATGTCATGTAATTACATTTTGTGTGGTGGGGGCATGAGCAGAGCCTGAATAGTATTTAGTGACAATAGAGATAGAAAGCCCCAAAACTTTTCATTTTCAATCAAGTTCAACTTCAATATTCCATAACACACCAAAGAAAGCATGCAGACATAATTAGCGCCCTGCAAACTTTGAAGGAATTGTACAGATATTTCAAAACATAGAGAGGGATGGACTGTACCAGAACTAATGGCACATCACCAGTCATGCATTGCTCTCCTGTTATGACTGCATTTGAAGGTGAATTTGATTTCATTCCATACAGATGCTAATCTGATTTTTTGCACTGATGAGATTTCTGAAAGCTGGTGTTGTAGACATAGGTTATCCAATTTAATTCCTTTCCCAATCTAAGGTCATTGTCAAATTGGGACAAGAACCTTTTGCGAAGGCATATCATCTGGTTGAAAGCTTCTATTAAAAAATACTTCAATTTTGCCACGTGTTCACTTTAGTTAATCCTTTATACCATTCATTTACAAACATTGGCAACTACTATTCTCAGCTTGTTGGTCCAACACTGTATTTCTGATATGATAGTTAGAAGATTTACAGAAGTAAGTCAACTTCAATGACCCATTGAAATACAGGAACAAAGGAATGTGAACATAAGTAAGGTAATGACAACAACAGCCCATTCATCCCATTCTAGGCTTTTAATTTTGCCTGCTATCAAAAGTATCAAGCACAGTGTCAAGATGGGATCTGGAAAGTTATTCCACGTATTGGCTCACTGAAAAATGTCAGTGTGAAATTTGCCTTAATTAAAGGTTTAGTGTGTAAGTTTGGAGAAACAAGCAAGATAGAGCTAGATTTTGCAAAAAAGAGAGAAAAAAGACCCACAACCTCTCACCCCCTCCGCTCAGCTCTCTAAGTACTGGAGTGAGAGGACATGTAGATCATTGAAGATTAGGGAGAGGAGTGCAGTGCATCATGTCTTATTCAAAGGTAAACTATGAACGTAGCTATATTTTTATTTACAGCTATGGGCTATAGCAAACATGATATTATTTGCAAAAATGATTGAGTCTGATTCAGTATTGCTGGCTAGGTAGTGGTAAGGTTAGCTGCAATAACAAAACAAAAAAAAATCAAGATTGTTAGCAATACTATAAAGCCAAATTTTATTTTAAAGTCAATACTACTTTTGCTACAGCATATTTCACCCATAACATTCATCAACAAAGCAGCTGCAACCTGTCTAGTAGCTACCTAGTGAGACTATTTATTTTTGAAAAGTCAAAACAATGTTCTCTCTTGTCTTGTCTCTTGCTCAGGTCGATTTCTTTTTTGGTAGAAATCTTTTCTTCTTCAGTCTTTCTTTTCTTGCTTTTTTCTTCAGTATGAGCTGTTGTAGGCAAAGGTGGAACTGGTCATTTGGGCAGATTTTCTCTGTCATTCTAGTAGTAATGTTAGCTGTATAGATTCTTGACAGCTAACATTGCTACAACCAGAATATCTCAACCCATCATTTTCTGCTAGCTAGCTAGCTTTAGCACTATCTCTGATTTAGCACCCTGCTCTGCTCTTATCTGTGTAGCCCCACCCTGCCTGCTCTGGCATGAACGTGCAACATGATTGACAGGAAGGTAGGGAAGCCTCCTTGAGAGCTGTCTTGATTGGTTGTTAAAATTGAGGTGCGGTGAAAGTGGCTGATTTTAGAGCCTGGGCCAGTTAGAGAGACGGGATTTTTCTCTTCAAGCTTTTCATTTATTGATATCTGTTGGGATGTGAATGCAATAGAACTAAATATGAACAAAAGTGTTCTAGAACAAATGTACGTACTGCACCTTTAATTTTCACCGATGACCCTTAATCTGCGCTCAAACTGTAAACTGTGCACTCAACCTGAAATATCTGCTTTAGTCCACTTTGTTAATTCCTTTTAGCAAAACCTCCATTAGTTTCCTTTTGCTGAACTTGAAGAGAAACTGCAGAGACAGTCTTCTTAACTTTTGACATCTGAGGTCAATTTAGTTGCCTTTCTCTTTGCTTTCCCAAAATCTTCTGTAGCCTTTGTGGTCTGACCTTTTATTCATACCTAATAACCTCAGTAGTTTACTTATGTTTACTGTTCCTGAAAAATTGCTTTCTTAAGTCGCATCCAAATTTAAATGTTTTTCTACTGAAGTCCTAAAAAAAATAAGAAGGAATTGTATGTAAATAAGGAAGCACAGAGAGAGGTTTCAACACTGATCATGAGGGACTCGATGTTTCCCAGCCCCCTGATCAGAAGTTGTCACTCCTATTACTACTGTATTTTTGTGTATCCTGTAGCCAATTCTGATCAAACAATAAGTAGCAAGTATAGTTACAATTGTGATTTAATTCTGACTATGACACATTCTATGCCTTACGTCCAAATATGCAGTAAGCTATACCTGAGTAAAAAAAGAGCTTCGTAGCTTCCTCAAGCTACTCTGCAAAAAATAATAAGGTAACAACAATTTTGAGAGCAGTGCCTGGCAATCCACATTTTTTTGGCCATAAATATTTCACAGTATAGTGTAACATGCGCACTGAAGCAATGACCCTTGGAATGGAGAGGACATTACGCTCAGCTCATTGTTTGTCTGAGAACTGAGCACATGGATGGCAAGATGCCCTGTGTGATTTTGCAGTGGGAGCTCTGGAGAGGGGCCACCACAGTGTGAAAGCATTCATAATGATGCAGGTGCTGGGCTATGCCATTCTCAGTAACTGAAAGCCTCTTCCCCAGAAGCAGCCCCGACATTGTTTACTGGGAATGGGGCCTCCCAGTGCTCAGACCTCCCCTGGGCACTCAAGGGTCAGTCTGTGTAATTGCTGCCCTGATTTGCTAGCACAAGCCTGAGACTTGCTGTTGTTAATTAGTGGTTTGCATGGAGTGGCCTTTTAGCTCCAGCAAGTAGGCAGAGTGCAGCCCACCTGGTGGGGGTGGGGGCAGCTGTTGGAAAGCTGTCACACTGATGGAGCCCTGGTGGCTTTACCATATGTGAGCACAACGGGGTGTGCTCACAGTGCTCAGACACACACACACACACACACATACACGCACAGGCATATGCACACACACAGACACACACGCTCGCACACACACACACACACATGCACACACATGCACGCACACAGGCACATGCACACACACACACACACACACACACATACACACACACACACACAGGGCTATTAACACCCACAACATCATGTATGTATGCCTCCTTTCAAAATGAGTTACTGACACACTGATACTTATGGACACATTTACTTTGATGTGTTATTCACTTAGAAATGCTGGTACATTTGGGCAACAGTAACAACAGCCACATGTAATTTAGAAAAGTACATGCTCCAAATGACAGGCTCACATGCACAGGGGAGAAGTGGAGAGATGGATGGGGGAGGAAGGGGAGGGGAGGAGAGCAGCTGCAACCATTTTCCTTCTGCATTTCCATTTCCATCATTAAAGCTAGCGCTCTAATCCTGCACCACTGCTTTAATCTCCTAATTCTGTTCTCATCAATCAACTCCCTTCATCACGGCCACTTCACAATCTCACCCTCTGCAGCCTCTCTCTCTTTCTCTTTCTGTCTCTCTCACTCTCTCTCTTTCTCACATATACACACACACACACACACACACACACACACACACAGACACACAACAGTCTGCACCTAGGGTGTCTCATGGTGCACGTTGCATTAGTGGAGACCGAAATGAGGTGTGACGTTCTTCTCAGGATAACACAGAAGCACTTACATACAGCGTGGAGATAATACATCTGAGCCTATTCTATGGAAATAGTTACAGTACTGAATGGCTCTGAAATTTCAGCCTGCTGCAGTGTTTGGCTCAGATTGATTATTTGAGAGGTAATTTTATGATACAAAATCACAATTTCACAGTCCTGTATGAACAGTAACTCTTTGGGTTCAGTTTTTGTAATGTAGGCTGTGGCCTTTTTCATTTTGGCACAACATCTGTCTGGTGAGAAGAACAATGTTTTCTTTCGTGATCATTGAACACTATTTATATAGCCCCACAGGCCTTTGTAATATGTATACACTGAATCTAAACATTGTTTTAGGTGTCAGAGGCTTATTACTAAAGTCCTTGTTGTTTAGTATCCACAGTTTGCCAATATATATATATATATCTGCTAAAATGCTTCAACTGCTGACTGGTTATCTTGCTGTAGCGCCCCTGTAATTAATTCTGGAGAAATGAAGGAAGATGAATGAAGAAACAGTCCTGCAAATCTGCCTTGTGTACTAAACAACATCCAAAAGCGATTGTCAGTTAACTCCAGTCCCTGTGTTTGTTACAGTCGGGCATGGTCAGGTTTTTCAAAATGTTTACTTTAGTGTGCAGATTATTATATGTGTCTTAAATAATTAATAAACAATTTATCACGCAGTTAAGGAACGTATGTACTGTACACCCTTTAGCTGGAGGCGAATCTATGTTGAGGAAAAGAAAATACGTCTTTCATAAATACATTTTTCATTAATGGGAATCAGATAATCAACACAGATTACATGCAAGGTAATTGATTGTGACTAATTGGTTATCTTGCCCCTTAATTCTTAAAGGTGTCTAGAACAATTGAACAATTAATTAACTGTAATAAGTGAGACTTGTACCCTAAATTTGCTGCAGCAGAAAATGCTCAAAATGAGAAACAAATACCTTTATGCATATCTTCTGTGTAATTATAATAGCTAATTGTTTTTCACAGTGGACCTACAGTATAGCGGATGCCTATTATGTAACATCAAATCGAGATTCCTATTTTATTGAAAGCTCAGTTAACGCTTCACATCCTTCCTTCCCAGCCACTGCTGTTATGAAAGCATGATGGCAGCCCTAATAAGAATGATCAGATTTTGTATTTTCCTTTAGAGACTGTCATATTTCAGGTCATTCATTTGTAAGCAGGTAGTGCTTAACTGAAGTTACAGCAAATGCACAGGCTATACATGACTATTGACACAATTGTGCTATGATACACTCAAGTAACTGTGAATAATTAGATTACAAATAAAATATTCTATCTATCTTGAAATTTGAGGGCCTTGTTGACTCTTGTCTTTTCCTTTCTATTGAATATTTGGAACTGAATATATACGGGTTGTGAAAGATTATTGATGTTCTTCTCTGTAAAGATTTTTTTTAAAATTATGTTAAAAAAAAAGTAACAATGAATGTGAGCTACTGCCAGAGCAGAAGGCCGGGTGCAGTACAGGGCTTTTATAGCATTAATCGCTTGTATGCTGCTGCAGCCAAGTTTCTGAGGGAATGAGAACAGACCTTTTTCTAGCTCTGTGCTGAGCCTGGAGTGTTCCTTGATCATTACAGCTTTGTGTGTATTGCTGCTTGACTGTGTGCAAGTATGTGTGTGTCTGCTGCTTTATTAAGTGCTATTATTTGTTGCGGTATAAAAAATATATATAATAAATATAATATATTATATATTTTCCGTCTTTATAGGGTTTCTATGCAAGTTTTTTTAAATAAGCACTATACTTCATTTACTGACCACTTCATCACTGTTTTTCGCGACGTCACCTGCGTAACATACAGTCCTGGACTGCCTCTGTGAAGCTCTTTTTATTCAGTCACGCACAGAAACATGGGTAGGGTAGTCTTAAAGAAATGTAGGCTCTAACAGACCTCAGACTCTCTCACAAGCCTTCCACAATGATTACGGTGAAGGTCAGACACAATTTGCATAAATGTTTAGAAAACACGCATTTACAATATCTGGATGAGCTGAAAACTTTTTCTTGGAATCGGTACTAACAGCTTTTTCACAAATAAGATTTCAATGGCGCAGATTTCCTACACTGGGATACTGAATGGCAATGATTCGAAACTGAACAAAAAAATTCCAGTTCCCTGTTCCATGTCGGTAGCCTGAACATCAATAATACAACAAAGAAGTGACTTATCCTCTCCGTAATGTCTTCTTCCCCTCTCGCTCTATGTGACTGTGAGGAGGCAGGGCTGTGCTAACTGCTCAGGCTGCATTAGAGCAGGGTTTTTTTTTAACCAATTCTGCAGGGTACACTGCCTCATCTGAGGAGCTAGAGAAGACGGAGCCTGTGCACAGCCCACCAGTGGCCAGCCAATCAGCCCGGCCACGACATGCCATTCCTACGCAGCCCCCGCGCGCGGCCGGCGAAATTCTGTCCACGGACAGGGTGGTGCGTAGAGGCTGATGACAGAGAGCGGAGCGCTGGATGTGCTCCCCCGTGGCTAAAAACACATCTATTTTTTCTTTTCCTTTTCCTGCGGAGGCGCGACAAGCAGAGGTGGACAGCAATCCCGGATGAAAGCGCTGGTTTATCCTCCAGTCTGTACAGAGCACAAGATCAACCTCAAGCAAGTCCGTAGCAAGTTTGCACTCACTTATAGCCGGCGTCTGACTTTATAAGGAAAAACAGTGCGAAGGCTTCGGCTTGAAACAAATACATCGTTTGAGTCATTTGTTATGAAAGGCCCAGAGTGTCTACTATGTGAAGTAATAAACAGGACAGTAATACAACGTTCCCGTTTAGCAGTGTTCCTCTGGCATCATTAATAAAACTGCAGAAGCACTGCTAGCCTCTTGACTCAGGGCTTGTGATCAAACAGCCATCAGTAGCCCATTGGGTGACACTGATTTAGTGGGGACAGTGCCCTGCATGTATCACTGTGATGGTGGAGAGGAGAGTGGAGAGATCAGGCACGCCAATGAATGAGTCTCATGTATCCTTATTCCCAAAAGGAGGCAGTATAAGGGGAAATCTCTGCAATATACACATTGATTATTTGCTCTCTGCGACTAAATGCCAAGCACAAGCATTCATCAGAAAGAGAAAGGGTGTGCTGGACTCAAATGGTTCCACTGTGATTTTTAAGGAGCTGTGTGGATTCCTGAGGCAAATGGAAGACTGGCAACACACAGTTAAACTACGTGTTCTTTTTCTAATTTAACTGCCTGTTATGGAGGTAAACACACACATGCACGGACACTCACATACTTCCACAGGTATACACACAGGTATGCACACATTCTCATATAAGTGCACACATACGCCTACACACGTTTGAACATAAAGGCACATGCGCGCACCCACACACACACTTTCACACTTACTCACAAACATGCTAACATTTGAGACTCTGCATCACTAGCCTCAGCATGGAGGAGTTTAAGCTGCTCTTGTACCAGCTTGATGCTCTCTGGAAATGACATATGTGTACTCAGGCTATTGTCCCTCATGCACACAGTACGAAGCATAAGAAGGTAACATTTACACAGTGCTGTGGAGTTTTCTGCAGTGAGAATCATGCCTCAGTGGGTTTTCCTCTATTTATTGTCACCCGTAAAAACTCAGACATATGCTGAAGTAACTTCCTATATGTTGTTTTGCTCTGAACTTCCTCTCTGTGAACAGCAGGACATTCTGGGTGCAGCTGATCTGAGATCAGTGCAGGACAGCTCTGCAGCGTCAGGACAGCGCACTGCAAACTGTACCTGGCACAGAGTGCAGAGGAGAATACAGAGTGGAAGGGGCCATCCGTCATCAGCAACTTCAGGGCGCTCCGCCAAATTGTCCCAGAGCCCAAGATGCCTCAACAAAGCCTTGTGACAAGGAGTACACTGCGGCAGCTGCAGTGCTAGTGACACTGTGCCCTCCACAACCTCTCCTCACAGATGACAGCCGAAACGCCTGCTCTCTCAAGTACACAATGACTCCTGCTCTCTCAAGTACACAATGACTCATTTACACACTGACTCCTGCTCTCTCAAGTACACAATGACTCATTTACACACTGACTCCTGCTCTCTCAAATACACAATGACTCCTTAATTTACACAATGACTCCTGCTCTCCCAAGTACACAATGACTCATTTACACACTGGCTCCTGATCTCTCAAGTACACAAAGACTCCTTCATTTACACACTGACTCCTGCTCTCTCAAGTACACAATGACTCCTTCATTTACACACTGACTCCTGCTCTCTCAAGTACACAATGACTCATTTACACACTAACTCCTGCTCTCTCAAGTACACAATGACTCCTTCATTTACACAATGAACCCTGCTCTCTCACCTACATACTGTCTCCATTTACATTAGTTTACGCTGGTTTAAAGTAGCGTATATGTTATGCACCCATGATATATACATTGTCTTGTGTATGCAGCCAATAACCACCATTTTCCTCTAAATAGGGTTGCATTTCAACATGTCTTGTACTCTTCATGCCTAAAACTGATTATCAGTTAAATTATATTCTCATAGCAAAAACACAGCTCACTTTGGGCACTTCTGCACAGCCCTCAAATGTGCAGTATCTCCACATAACCAGCAGGTAATTCGCTTATGTAGCATATAAACATTATGTAGAGATCATATCATTGTCAAGGTGGGGTTTGATGAATAATCAGTTAGTTGTGGTTTTCTGCGTACGCCGCTATTCAAGATGCATTTTGATTATGAGACCATTTCATAAATGAGGCTCACAGTCTGTAACCTTCATACTGTCAGCTGCTCTCTCACCTACAGACTGACTCCTATATTTACACACAGACTCCTTCTGTAATCTACACATTGTCACCTGCTCTCCCACCTACAGTATAATTGTTTTTTATGCATCTTCTTTTTTTTCTACTTATAGACAAATTATTAAATGAAGTGGCAAGTGATTGATTGGCTGTTGATTGTTGATTGATTGATTGGTCGCTTTACTGATTTCTTGAGTTATTAGTTGTGCACTTGTAGTTTAGTAGTGCTTGCGCTACTGCTGCAGTGTTTTGGTTGCCACCAAGGACGTTTTGTGAGTTTAGGAAGTGAGTTGACTTGCACATATTTAGTTTGGTTCTTCCTTTGTAAGAAGTGATTAACTCATCTCCAGCCCCCACCATCTCGCCACTGAGGTAGCACACCTGCTGCATTATTCATCGCTGTATCACCAGACCCTGCCTATGTCTATTTGTGTTTGTGTGTGGGAGAGGGGAGGGGCAGCTCTGTGACTGTAAGCACATGCAGCTCCGCCCCTGCAACCTGCACTGAGATGCCCCACTACCATGTTTCTGGGGCAATTAAAAGCCTAATTAAATGGTACAGAACACAGCACACTTCAAAAGCCCCATTATGAAAGCCCAGAGATGCTTTTGAAGTGAAATCTTAGAAGGATCACAAAGAGAAACTGTAATCTGTTTCTCCCAACCATCTTGTCTCACCCAATTAGTGTTCCAGGCTTAACTTTCCCTACTCTGCCAAGGTGAATTTACAAAGAGAATGAAAACTATATTAACACTGCTGCATCATCACAACTTGCAATTTAACAGGTAATGTCAGTGAAGGTCCAAAAACATTTTCTGTCAAAGGACAGAGAGAAGGTGAGTCACAAAAAAGAAATTTTGCCACAGAATCTAATTGCAGTCAGACAGTTTAATTGCAGTCATCCCTGAGGAAAATATTTGTATATGTAACAGAAATTACCTAGGTGTGAAGACTAAGTTTAGATTAAAAACAGTACAATAACTGAGAGATTATACTTACAAAGTGTGAAGACAGTGCTCTTCTCTGACTGCACAGTACCATTAGCACTTGTCAGATGTTTTACACTGTGATGTCAAACTCCAGTTCCCGGAGGGCTGTGTGTGTGCTCATTTTTTTGTCTCCAGCATCTGCAAGGATGACATTTTTGCAAATTAGAAATTACAATTTGAGACTATTGTTGAGAAATATATTCATTACTGTGTTTGCTTTGTTAGAAAAATGTTAAAACTTACAAAACAATTTATTCATTGGTAAACGTAAGCTAGTGGATCCACCAGAAATTGTGTTTAATTGATATTCCTTGTTTAAATGATTCACATTTAGATATTCAAAGCACTAATCCAGTGTAAATTATAAGTTAAATTGAAAACAAGCTTTTCCAATGAAGTTAGTGAGTTGACATGCATATATATCAAGAAAATTGTATCATTTTGATAATTCAGTTTTTTTTCTCACTACTATTCCCATGGTTTAGGAATGCCCTCAGAATAAAAGAAGGATAGAGCCATTGAATCATGAATTATAAATATTTTTTGGAAAACAGCTCAATAACAGCAACATTAATGACTACAACTAGAAAATGGCATCCACTCAATTTATCAAACAGGCTCTGCCCTCTTATTCTATTTCAATTACCCACCAGGAGGTGCTCTTCTGCCAAAGAGGAACCCGTCTGAAGTCGATAATGCCGCTGAAACAACCAATTAGCGTCCTACTATTTGGGTCTCAGTCAGGATCTTGACTACAATACTGAAATATTTGCCAAGTGTTATCGCACTATTTAACTGTGCATGGTTAGCTTGCATATGGTTCAATAATGCTTTTTGTTTTCAGCAGTGCTGACGCTGAGGGAATGTTAAGTTCAGACATAGCTGACGCAGCTACGGTAACCAGAATCAAACTCGCACACCACCACAGATTTTACAGAAATTCCCAGCACGCACTGCCCTGTTGTCAACTTCAGAACTGCAGGCAGGTTTATGTTCAAGGATAGATGGAGCTGTGTGGAGCAGGACAGCAGTGTGACTTGCAATTCCCAATTTGTCTCTGGCAGCCAATTAGTTAAGCCCTGTATACACTGAGAGCCGTGTTATGGTGGGAGCTGTGGCCCTACAAAGTCTTTAAAATCTTCTCATTCTCATTGGCCGCCTGCACGTGTTGGATTTTCATAATAAAATTTCCATATGTCTATCTGCTCATATTTGAAATTCTTTCTCTGTTTTCCTTCCACTATCACACTCTCTCTTCCCAAAAGAAATCCGACCAATGCATCTCTATTCCAGTGGTGTGTGGAAATCTAGCCTCCTCTTGTTTATTTATTCATGCCTTTGTTTGTACGGCTCTGTGGCAGTGTGAGATGAAAGAGGGTTGCCGTGGGAGCACTGTGGGGGAGGTGTTCTTTGGAAGATGCAGGCAGGTGAGATCAGTGCTTTTCGGGAGTTACGTGAAATTTTCTCCCCTCAAAAACTTTAAATGGAAAATTTGGATGCAGATATGAAATCAAGGTGATTGGTAGGGAATGGGATGTTCCTGTGTTTGGCATGGGGCGGGGATGTTCCTGTGGTTGGCATGGGGCAGGGATATGGGATGGGAATATTCCTGTGTTTGGTATGGGATGGGGTTATTTTTGTTTTTGGTATGGGATGGTGATATTCTTGTGTTTGGTATGGAATGGGGATATTTCTGTGTTTGGTATGGGACAAGGATATTCCTGTGTTTGGTATGGAATGGGGATATTTCTGTGTTTGGTATGGGATGGTGATATTCCTGTGTTTGGTGTGGAATGGAGATATTTCTGTGTTTGGTATGGGACAAGGATATTCCTGTGTTTGGTATGAGACAAGGACATTCCTGTGTTTGGTATGGAATGGGGATATTTCTGTGTTTGGTATGGAATGGGGTATTCCTGTTAGGTATGGGACAGGTATATTTTTGTGCTTGGTATGGGATGGGGATATTCCTCTGGCTTTTATGGGATGTGGATATTTCTGTGTTCTGTCACTTTGCTGTCCATTCTAACTAAATAAAACATGAAGACCCATACATAATAGTTCAGTCTGACAGTGTATACGTGCAAGGCTTTGGGGAACCAAAGAGAAATGGAAGGCTGTCACACAAAAGAATTGCTCAGTTTGGTTAATAAATCACAGAGGAGATGCAGATCTGCTCTCTGAATTCAAGGTGAGTCCGGGAAGCGTATTTTAAATGGGCAGGTCTGATGAAACACCAGACAGACAAATGAAGAAAAATGAAAAGAATAAACTAAACGAAAGAGCATCAGGAAATGCGTGCAACAAAACCAGAGAACTGAGCTCAGGAACGCGGCATTCATTAGCCGTTAAACAGCGGCTCGACTGCAGGGAGCAGACTGCCGGGAAAACGCGACCCAAAAAAAGGCACTCTGGGCCTCCCCTGGGAGTTTGGAACACATGCTCGGGGCCAATCAATACTTCCAGCATTTATTTAAATGCGCCTCCTCTCTGGTGTCCTCAAAAAACATACGATGAGGATTAAATCCATCCAGCCACAGGGTATTACAGGAAACGTATTAGCAGAGGCTGGCGCTGAAACAGGGACTCCGTGCCCCCTGTAAATGCTCAGCATATCCGACAATCTCAACTCGGGATTTCTGTTGACACTCCGTAATTGTGTGCGAGATTAGAGTACATAAGGTAATGCTTTCTCTGCTTCACAGGAATTTCATTTTCATCACAGAGTTGACGCCTTCCATGTGCAACTGGACAGGTAACACAAACGGTAGTTTCAATATGGATAATGGAAAGTCACATAGTTAGATACACACTGATTTTACATTACATTTACAGAGTAAATGTACTGTGAAATGTACTGCAAGGATTGCATTAAGTCCTGCAGAGACATAGTCGGGGTAGAGGGGTTTTGGGTTCTAACCCTTCTCTCCTGAAAAGCCAGAGGGGTAGCATGATATTACTTCCTGAATTCCCGAAAATACACACAGTGTAGTAGTCCCATGCCTGCAATACGACACAAGTTGACTGCGTGTGTTGGATGACCTTGCCAGACTAGATATTTGAGGCCTGTTAAACTGGGTGAGGTGCAGATGCACCCCCTGGTGGAGCAAATCAGTTTATTGGTGTGAGCGGAGGGGGCTGAAAAGACACACTGAGGATGATTAATTTCAGGTCAGGGACGGGGGACAGGAAGGTCTCTGTCAGGAAAAATAAACCCGCAGTTCTGTGTTGATGAGTTTGGCCACCGATTCCTGAAGAAAGGCTGACCTCTGGCAGCACTCGGCTTTTAAATAACCTGCTGCTGTTGCATTCCCCCTCAGCCACACACACTCAGGCAGCCACGCACACACACAACCACGCACACACACACGCACGCTCACATGCTCACACACACACACAGGCAGGCAACCACGCACGCACACAACCACGCACACACACACGCACACTCACATGCTCACACACACACACAGGCAGGCAACCACGCACACACACAACCACGCACACACACGCACACTCACATGCTCACACACACACACAGGCAGGCAACCACGCACACACACAACCACGCACACACACGCACGCTCACATGCTCACACACACACGCAGGCAACCACGTACACACACAACCACGCACACACACGCACACTCACACTCAGGCAACCACGCACACACACGACCACGCACACACACAACCACGCACACACACGCACACTCACATGCTCACACACACACACAGGCAGGCAACCATGCACACACACACTCACATGCACACACACACGCACACACACACACACACACACACACACGTACACACACACACACACAACCACACAGACATGTATGCATGCTCGTGCACACATACACAAACCCACACATGCACACGCACAGAGACACACACACAGGCAGGCATTCGTGCACATGCACGTGAGCGCACACACACACACACACACACAAAAACACACACACACACATTTGTCCATACTGTCCAAGCTAATGACTTTCTCGTGAGGGCTTTGACAGCCAGGTCACGTCCCTCAATGCAAGGACGAAACATGGAGGACAGATGTGTCATCCTCCACAGAGGGGAGATCATAGTGTCACTGCATGAATTACGTACAGTATGTACAGTGCAGCCTACACAAGTCCACATTACTTTACAAATCTGCATATTCAGAAATTATGTTTAGTGCTGATTTAGGGTGTTCCTCTCAAATCACTTTGGTTCCAGTTGAAATGGTTTCTATGGGTGGCATAGAAGAATGTGATCCTGACTCGCTAGATAAACACCCTGCGGCACAGATAATGATCTCTGTGTCAGGCCTCCTTGTGTCTGTGTGACAGGGAACAGTTTTTAGTCCCACACACTCATAGTAAGTGGGTCTGCAGGCTTTGCTATCTCAGGCATTTTTGTATAGTGTGATTCTGAGTACTGTAAACAATGGGTACGGTTATTTGCCGTAATTTTAAGGTTATATTGTGCATATATTTTTATGTAACATGTCCTCCCACCTTGTTTCCAATATCTAAATTGGCAGCTGGTTTAAGGGAAACCACAAAAACCAATGGACACTGCAGCCCTCCAGGCCTTGAGTTTGAGATCCATAGAGTGTGTGTGTGTGTGTGTGTGTGTGTCTTCATATGCTTGGTCTAGGTTGGAGTAATGTTCGTGCATTTTTCTGTCAGAATGACAGTTAATTTTCCAGGCATGTTCTACATCTTCCAAATATAGATCTTGGTATAATCCAGTACAATCCATTATGGAAAATGGAGCAGTTCTTGAGAAACAAAATCTCCTTATCTCATGACTCAGTGTGGTGAAAGAACAACCCTGGTCGCAGTGCTCTGATATGTTTCCTGCACAGACACACGTTGCACATGAAATGAAAATGAAACGCAGATGAAAGGACAAAAGGATAGCTCTCTAATGATTCTAAGAGCCCCTTTACATCCTTACATGCTAATGGTGCTGCAGCCCCTGTCAGCTCCAGTTATGAGACTGTCACTACTAATAGGGTGATTATCCTTGTTCTGGTCTCAAAGACAATTATCTGCAGAGCAGGTTCAGTGTCATTATTAAATGACTCCATGTTATGGATGGCAATACATCTCAATGCCACACCACTTCCACTCCATCCAATTAGGATGCACGCATGGCCCTCTTTAAAGTCCCAAAGATGCTAATGAAAGTAATTAAGTATCTGATTTCCTCATTGGGAGTGTGGGGGGGGGGGGGGGGGGGGGGGGGCGGAGCACTGATGAATTTGTTGAACATGTCTTATTTACTGCAGGGGGAAGAAGCCTCATTCCTTGAGGACTATTACTGCTTCTGTTTTTTGTTTCCTCTTTTACCCTGGGACGTGAGCTAAATATTCAATATATGAGCTATGCAGGTTATCATACATTAGAGTAACTTGCAATCAAATAGCTTTGCATAGTGTGCTGTGCTGAGAGAGCAGTGAGCAGTTGTATCCTGAGCCCATGGTAATCCCGGGGGTACAAAGATAAAGGGCAAGGATCCTGCTGTCTCTTTGCTCTACCTGCCAATGATCACCTGAACACCTCTCAGCATTATCATCAATGATTAATGCTTTCAGAAAGGTAACCAAGACACCCCATCTGTCAGAGTCATTCAGCTGTCTGCATAGAAATGACAGGGTATGGCCAATGCATATGACTTGTCACAGGTGCCAGGACCAGGAATACTTGACTATAAAACTAAGTGTGTGTCAGCCTCAATTTGTCATAGTGATGTCATATCCGTTATTATAGTCTGGTCGGAAAACTCAAGTACAATCAAAATACATTGATTCCTAGCTGTAACCATCATGATGCATCAGGCAAAGCTGTTTTCCATTTTATGTTTGCCACTTGCTAACAAATATATAATACATAGCTCTATTATGTGATAGTTTGTAGTTTAATTGCAGGCATAATTACTGGAATGGGGACACCCACCTGAATTTTCTTCAGCTTGATGGTCAAATCAGTCAGCTTTATCTCATCTATTAGCAACAGAAGAAATCCAACCAGAAGTTTAAGTCAACAAGATGGCGTCACAATTGCTGGTATGTGGGGTTTTTTGGGTTTTGTAGTCTGGAGCATGAAAATGGACTTTAAGTATCTCCCAAGTACATGTACGATGACATTATGCTTCCAGAGGCTGTATATATGGGAAGATTGATTTTATAGCATATAGATTTTATTCACAATTATAAACATATTTTAAAAAAATTTTTATATCATGCTTCTTGTTTTTCTTTCCTTAACTGCAAGTGGTCTCCGGTTGTATTTGTTGAAGAAAATATTTCTAACTGAAAATAAGATTAAAAGTCATTTTTGAAGAATTATTCAGTGATATACCTCAGGAGGCTCTGGAAGCTGTCCATTGCTTTACAAGGTGCTTGGGAGTCAGTACAGTCGATCATGACTGCATTGTTATTCTCATGTCACTCTCACTGTCTGCGATGAACTGTTGGGACAGAATGAAATTTTGAAATGTTCAAAGCTGTCTGATGCCCAATCATAATACACATAACAATTCAAGACATACATTCAATTAATGAGACAAAATGCCTAGTAATGCACTACAATTACAAGTATTGAATCCGTTGATAAATTTGTTTGATGCATGCTCTTGCTTCCTATGCTCACAGTGGTAAATGCCAAAATCAGGACTACAGCATCAACAAGATCACAAGCATTCTCATCTTAAAATTCGGTGTGCGTGCATGCACGTCTGTTTCTTCCCTCATATTTCACGGAGGAAATATTTTCAATTCAGCTCAGTTTCATCGGGCCGTGAACGTGTGTTCAATCTTTGAAGAGCCACCGCTCATCAATGGTACATGTTCCTTTGGTGATATGCAAATCAACCTGAAGTTTAGAGATAAAGCACGTTTGGCTCAGAAAGCCCACATCATATGACCTTCCAGTAAATTCAGCAAAGGGATCTTGTAGCGCAGCTGGCAGAGCTCTTGAGTAGGAGGTGAAGGAACTGCTACCATGCAATGTCCCCCTGCTGACGGCTCCATCTGCTGAGTCAAGCTATAAATGCATATTTTACTAAAATCATTTTTCAATCATGAGCCGGCTCTCCGTGTTGGTAATTGCTTTGGGGGAAACAGCCGTACGCAGAGACAGCCGAAAAGCACGCGGGTAATTGCTGACTGCCTTTATCTGAAGTCAGGGAAGCTGGTTTCTTTGTAGTTGCATTGAGTTTTTCAGTAGTTGTTGTGCAGTTTTACAACGGTTTCTCTTGCTAGACAACACAAGATATTGTTCTTCTGCCTCTTCCAGGTCTTCTCCCATTAACATTACTGCCCATCAGCTGGAACCTTCTGAGTGTATACTGAACACTGCACCTGGAACTGCGCCTTCTTTGCAATTTCTCACTGCGATTAACCCTCTTATCACAGTGTTTACTTGGCCCCACACATCTTAGCTGAACTCCTTCTTCTTTGCCATATTTCTTGCAACATTAGTGGCTATTTTACTTGCACTACCAGCTAAAGGTATTAGGCTATCTGGGGTTTTAGAAAAACTTAAGGCAGATAAGATTTCACTCTATTTAATTACCCCTCCACCTCCCACATTGCAAAATGATTGGATAGACTTGCAATAATTTATTTAATTGTAATTAAAGCGGGAGGCTATTTTGAGAAATGTCGTGTCTAAGATTACTTTTATGTAAAACTCTTTTGTGTTATTGTCGGTAAAAAATAAAAATAAAAAGTTTGTACTATGGTTTGTTATTCAAAAATATTTACTGAATTCTTCAAAACCTAAAGTTTAAAAAAATGTTTAAAAAAACTACAGGCAGCCTAATACTTTTGGCCTGTACCATATATATATATGATTAATTACAAAGTAAGTTCACAAACCTCTTTTTCACCAGTCATTTTCCACTGAGATGTAATCCATCTAAGCAATTACCCTGTATTGTGATCAATATTGGGAAGGCCATAGTAATCCAGGTAGAGGCCCCCTAGAGGACTGTGCAAATGAAAGTGATCTATGACTGCTGAACCTTGCTCCATGATTGGACAATAAATACCATGAAATCGATCCCCAGCCAGACTTCCGCTGCTTTTACATTTGACTGCTGACTCTGACCTCTGCTCTAATTGTTGCTGCAGTTTAGTAACTTAATTTGAACTGAAGCAATAATGAATGCAACAAAAAATATTCAGGCCTGAATCACATAAAAATTCATGACTTTGACTCACATCTAAATGCAGGAGTTCCCAAACACAGTTTAGCTATTTTGTTTTCACTTTGAAAAGCATTTGAATTCGCAAGTCAGACTTATGGGATTTTATCAAGGCTTTAGTTTTAGGCTATGCTTTGTATCTGTTTTGTGTCTGCTGAAAGATAAAGATTGTGTGAAAGCTGATTTTTGTCTTAGCAGATGGTCCTTCTTTCAGCAATCAAAGTACTCCAAAGAAAATCAGAGGCAAATTTTTATATATCACATCAATGCTAGGCTCTAAATTGCAGAGTCATGAAAGCAGTCAAGTAATGTTTAGATTTGCATAAAGATTCTCCACAGGGACCAGTCTGAAATAAGGAATGGTGGAGCATTCAAAACAGCACCTTTAATAAAACTGAGTGACTGGTGTCTGGGAATGTACATCCAGCAGGCATAGCAGTTTCTCTGCTTTATTAAAGGTGGGTTTAAAGTCTTTTTCAAATCAAGCTCATATGGACTCTCACTAGTAAGAACGAAGATGATGATTCTTGAGATTAATTACAGTACAAGACGAGGCAAGGCTCTTTTGGCTTGAAGGCACTTTATTGCTCTAAAGGAAGAATGGCATCACTGCCTTGAACTTTTGGTTAGCAGGGGACTAGCAGGTAAATATGCAGCAGATTTAATCAGGTTCAAAAAGGTGCCCTGTATGCAATCTGTCAGTTGTGTCAACAGTAGTGCTATACTGGCATGGCCTTATACAGCAGTGTTTGATACCTGCATTAGCATTTCATTATAATTTCGGTTTTCAATATTATAAAAATGTCTAGAACATACATACAGAGTCCTGAGTGTGAACGATTTAATAAATATAGCCCTGGGAATTTCTGTTCTATCAGCAAGCAGCTACCTGAATACAGATTCTTGTAAATGTTTTACTTCTCTATATTGATAGAATAACAGCATTACATTGAAATAGTCTGCAACAGCAAATTTATAGAAGGAATCCATTTTGTATTGTCTCACTTGCTATATTCGGGCAATTGATTTCCTTTTTTACTTTAGGAACAAGACACAATCTAACATTGTTTTTTGTTTATATTTATTTTATCTAAATTAATTTATTTCCTTCAGCACGCATATCAGTGATGCATAAATGCATTCAGGCAAATGCCTCATCATTTTTGCATGAACAGTGTACTGTGGTCCCATTTTTGGACTTCTGAGAAATGAATGAATGAATGAATGATATAGCTGCTGATACTATAGATATATCACTTTTAAAGGCCCTCAAGGTGCTTTGAGACAGAGTGACTCATCTCAACCATCACCAATGTGTAGCTCCCATCTGAGTAATTCACAGAAGCTCGGGAAAACGCCACACAAATGTTTGAGCTGGGTTGAGCAGTCATATTAACGTTGTAGGGGCCATAGATGTGACTTGGGGATTTAATGCACTGAGACTGAGGACTGAGTCAAATCGTCTTGTACGCTGAATCACGGTCGCTCCTGTTCTGAAGCCTATATGTTCATTTTTGCCATTTGTAGTTCAGTCCTCAGAAACATCAGGCAGCATGTGAGGGCCTGTTAATGCGGCAGTGTCTCCTGTTGGCTCATCTCTCCGGAGAAGCCCTCCTGAAACCCCCTTTTCCCCATCCAGCCCCCACACCGGGCTTGCTGATACCGGTCAGACACACGTCAGACACCTGACAGGGACAAGCAGCGGACCCACAGGAAGAGAGGAGACAAAATAAGGATAGAGCAGTTTGTCGTCCCCCCCCCCCCCCCCTTTACAAAACACCAACAGAAACAACTGTCCCAGCTGGGGAGAGTAGACGGTGGGTGTGGATGGGTTATCACGTTTGACTGAGGAGCTTCCTCCAGGGTGACACTGGTGTTGATAACTGCCATTGTTTTCAGTTTTAGAGTAAACAGTCCCGGCATGCCTGAGACGGCCACAGGATGGAGGAAGGCTCGACGGCGTCCTGTACCCTCATCCCAAGGGCCAGAAAGTGAATACGAGAGAGATGATGGTGGAGGAGGAGGGGGGGGAAGTCAGGGAGCAGGCAGCGCATTAATGCCCAGCGTGCTGTCCCAACACCCCAGGCCCCAACGCGCCACTAATCTGCCCCCATAAACGTGACTGAGTGCCACACCATGCCAATGCTTGCCCCCCGGTCCCGGTCCTCCACCCACATCAGGAGATTACATCTCTCAATTCCCAGAGCCTGAGTCACCAGCGCTATTTACCCATCAGACACAAGCTGTTCGACAGAGCAGAGCAGTTGGGCATTTGTATGTGCGCGTGTGATTTCTTATGCTTTTAAGAATTCAGCTCCGCCTGCAGCCATTCCAATTTTATGTACTGTTTAAAAACAAATACGGATTTATTAACCGTTAAAGCATTATGCAACATAATGAAGAGAGTGCCTCTGCCTAGCTGCTAGTTCGCCAGTTCCTGGCGGTGGGAGAGATTACGGATGTCCCTGTAAACACAGCTCCTGTTGATCTCCTAGCAACTGAAGCAAAAATAGTTTACTTCCTTGTCTCTAGGACCAGATACAGGTAACCAATGGGAAACCATCCGCAGTACGGTAAATAAGATAATAAGTTCACAGTAACTTTAAATAGCTGTTTAAGTAAGCTAGATAATAACACTGGGCCACTGTGAGTGCATAAAATACCATATTTACAGATGTCAGCCCCGTCAATACTGGCACCCTCTGTTAACACGGGGATTAGTCCTTTTTCCTGTCAAAGGGCGCGGATGGAGATGCCAGTATAAATCCCTCTGTGCAAATGTCCCCCTAGTCCGTGTCAGAGTGGTGGGGGCTGGCTTATCTCTGCAATCTGGTGGCACTGCCTCTCTGTCCCTCCCCTGCTTTCACGATGAGTCTGTGTATGTGGTGTGTGTGTGTGTGTGTGTGTGCGTGCGTTTGTGCGTGTGTGTGCATGTATGAGTGCAGGCTTGTGTGTGTGTGCATGTGTGCGTGCACGCATTTGTGTGTGGGTGTGTGTGCGCGTGCACATATGTGTGTGTGTGCACGTGCGTGCGTGCTTATGCACATATGTGAGTGCGTGCTTGTGTGCATGTGTGTGTGTGTGTCTGCATGTGTGCACACATGTGTGTGTGTGTGTGTCTGCGTGTGTGTGCACACATGTGTGTGTGTGCGTGCTTGTGCACATGCGTGAGTGCGTGCTTGTGTGTGTGTGCGTGCGTGTGTGCTTGTGCACATGCGTGAGTGCTTGCTTGCTTGTGTGTGTGTGTGTGTGTGTGTGTGTGTGTGTGTGTGTGGGTCTTCATATGTCCAGAGAATAGCCATGTTTGCAGGGGATTAAAGGAAGCAGCATTCAGTTGTGAGCCAGGAGCTGCGCACTTCCTCTCAGCTCCGACGCTGTCAGATTTGCAGCGGCCCGCGCTGAGGGAGCCGGCTATAAAACCACGGTCCAATGCAGTTCCATCACAGTGCCCGGACAAATGGGGTTCTGTGCTTCTAAATTCTCAGCAGCTAAAAAAACAGATTGATTAAAAAAATCCAACACTTTAGAATAACTCCTGCATAGATAATAAGTCCCTAATGTAGAAAGAACGAAGAAAAGGAAAAGTCAATTACATAACTGGCACCACTTGTGGAGACTGCAATTTGTGCACCTGTTTTTTTCCCCCCCAAGCCGTTTCATGCAATTTACAGCTAGTGCAATATTTACCTTCCCTGGATATGCACAGACCACTGAACTGACGAAAAAAATCTGGCAACTTGAGTTCGTACCCATTTGTGGGACGCAGACTTGCGGCGCAAGTGCCAAAACAAACCCATTTAAAACGAATCTCCGGGCTTATGGAAACTCTTTGGCTCAACAGGCGGGGGGGTGGGGGGGAGGAGGGGGTGGCGGCGCCGCGTGCAACGGTGCTCATTCATCTGAAGCAGACATTTAACACTGAGACTGATAAACCGGAAAAGAAGGAAAGGCTTAATTATACACCCCAGCGTGAGCCGTCAAATGCTGCATGCTTCTAAATGACAGTGTTTTGTGCAGCCACCTTCCAGAGCTGTCAGTTGTGTAGTGATGGAGCACATCAGCAAACATTATTCTCTCCATCCACGCCTCTCACAAGTTTACCCAAACTTAAAATATGCGATTAAAAAAACATTAAAAACAAAAGCAAAAAAAACAAGAAACGCAATTCTGTGCTGCTATCCGGTCCCCAGTCGCTGAATGTGTTCAAGAGCTCATTCACCGCACAAATGATTGAATTCAGGAATGGAAAAAAACAACATAAACGGTATTGTTCCCAGAAGAGAAAACACAGGCAGAAAAAGTAATAGAGTATTTCGTACCACAGAGAGACATCATTTTGTCCCTTGTGTGCAACTGCTCTATGATTGATTCATTTCTGACGCTGCAGTTGCCTTGTAAAAGGAGCGGCATGAGGGGTAAATGTCCTAGAATGTGAAGGAAGGTTGAAGAATGTTCTATTCATATTTCACAGTCTGTGCATATTCCACCACATCAGTTATAACTATAAATACATGTCGACACCAATGGCTTTCAGCCTTTCAAGCCTCTGTTTTTCATGAAATGACATGAAATGCGATGCGAAGATGTTCAATTTTCAGCCAGACTTACGCCCAGAAATGTCTGTCACAGCGTCACATTTTATGCCCTCATAAAAATATAGAATGTGAAGGCAGTAAGTCCTTGGCTTCTTCTTCCACAACAGCTTGTGGGTTGTCTGTGTGTTTATGGTTGTCAAACTCCTGAGTGACAAACGCACCTGTTTTTTGACTTACTCTAAGCACTGTGAGCTCAGGGGACGTGGAACTCAAGGGATGTTTTGTGCATCGTATCAGTATTATCCATTTATTTTACAGCATTGTTTTGTCATTTTGTTTTGTGCCATTCAAAGGTCAAGAAGACATTCATTCTGAAGAAGTACTGGCCTCATTTGTGTGATAAGGTCAAGTTTTTATCATTTTCTGCTCTTCATTTACAAATGTATTCTACTTCTTCAACACCAGTGCATTCACAAGCAGTGAGTTTGATGATCAAAGGAGAGCTCTGTTATAATCTGGGAATTATAACTCTGGGAAGAAAATCAGCAGGCATCCACCAAGCAGTGATTCCCCAGTCAGGACCCACTTTAACTGCATTTGAAACAATTAAGTGACAATGAAAGTGGAGAAATTATCAATTTCATTTTCACTTTAAAGGAAAATGGCATGAATAATGAAATTAATGTTTCTGGAGAATGTTCAGCTTGGTAGATAAAGACTGATGATGAGATAAGTATGTTTTTTTATTTTTAAGTGGGTAGGGGATCATAGGTCAGCAGGAGCAGCTCAGAGACATGCCTCCATCTGAATGAAAATAATTATGCCCATGCAGATTCAATCATGATCACAGTCGAAAGCCTACTCGCTACTGTGAGGGTCCCCGAATGAATTATAACCAAAGAAAGGCACCCTCAGGATTGATAGACCTAGGGAAGCCAAGCCTAATCCATTCCTCCACTCCAAGGCATTACAAGGCACTACAATTCTTTTTTTGACTGTCAAGGGAAATGTTCAATTTGAAATGGATTGAAAAACAGGTATGCTCTCCGTGGTGTACTGTGGATAATCAGCAACAAGGTGTACTGCAGAGGATTCTTTACACCAATGGCACCAGCCCTGGCGTCTGACAACGCATTCAGATTATAAAGTTCAACATTGCTGTCAAAGGAAATAAATAACAACAGCTGTGCTGTTGATGATGTTTGCCATAGCAATTTCCCCGAGCCTTTCATCAAGCTGTGTATAATAATGTTTTAATTATATCTGAACCAAAGGATTTTGTGCTGTGTTTGAAACCGTGAATGTGTCAGCATGACAACTGAGAATAACATCACATGTTCTGGTTTCAAATGGCCTGGAGCCTGGGCAGGGCCCTTCAGAATTAAAAAAAGAAATCATCAAGTCTGAAATGGGGACTGTATTCTACCATGTTAAAGTAAAAAAAGTTTCCTATTCTGAGAGAGAGAGAGAGAGAGAGAAAGAAAGAGAGAGAGTGAGCGAGAGAGAGAGAGAGAGAGAGAGGTTTCCTATTCTGAGAGAGAACAATCAATTATGCATTTCCTTTCATTTCATAGAAAGTTTTTTTGCCCTTACAACCACAAGAGTAAAACACCTCAAAGCCCAAGGGTATACCGCATATAAAAGAATTTAAATGGAACAATTGCTCAATTCAGAAGCCAAGCAAATGAAATAGATTAGAGCTCCCTCGTGTCAGAGATAACAGCCTATTAAAAGCCCCTCTTCCTCCCATTCCACTTTAGTTTATCTCCCGCTGAAATTGCCTTCGCTTCCTCCATCACTTCCTGTTCTCGGGCCATCTTGTGTGCATTAGAAGCATGATGGCACCTGTCTCTCCGAGACAGCTCCAATGGCCATACAGAACGTACAGTGCAGCGCACGCTGCACACAGAATATCAGATAGGCATGCCTGAAGGGGTCTCGAATCACAGAGCTGGGCTTTTATAAATCTGTGGGGATGTGACTTATATCAAATTGGTCCCTGTATTAAGCAAGTTTGGCGGCCTGTCCGGGGTGTATTCCTGCCCCTCGCCCAATGCATGCTGGGATAGGCTCCAGCATCCCATCGCGACCCTGACCAGGATAAGCGGGTGTAGATAATGGATGGATGGATTAAGTTCATTTTTCAGAAATAACAAAAACGAAGAAAAATAATTAGTATAGAAGGCTATTTAAACTAAGCAAGCCAATTCTTTAAAGTGTATGATGTATATCCTGTGAATGATTGACAGGATCTTTTTTTTTTTTCTTGCTCTTGTTTGTTTGATTTATTTTTAGAACCGTACTTAATCAAGGAGCATTTTTGAGATTAATGTTGTAATTCCCTGTGGTTTGATCAGCACTGTTGATGCTGTGGTGTGTGTTCCATTGGGAGTCCATTAAAGCTTTTAAAAGCTTAAAAACATATCAAGGTCCCACACCTTAAGATGTATTTATTGACTCAATAGAGCAACAGATCTTAAAACTGAGGCAATTAGGAGCACAGGGGGAAAACATGGTTTGGATTGGGTCCCAGACTCTCAATCACTGGGAGGCCCAACAGCTCCTATGGGAGACTGTGTGAGAGAGCTGATGCTTATGGGATACAATTCTGTCCTGGCTGTGGCATTTATAAGCATGGACGAAACCTGAGGAGGTACTGAGAACATACAAAAATGAAAATGTGTGATGACGTCAATAGCCTTCTAGTAAATTTAGCTTGATAGTTTACCTTATATGTAAAAAAAATATGTAAATGTATCTAGCATAAATTAGAAATTAGAAGTGGTGAAGCTTCAATGGTGGGAGCAGCCTAGAATCAAAACCAGATACTGAAAATTATCTTGCACTTAAGAAACAATTGACTAATCAGAAACACAAGTGAACCATTTTGTCCCAAATATTACGACCACCCTGAAATGGGGTCTCTGTATAAAAAAGTGCTGTTATTTCAATATCGTGAAACCAAACTCTATGAAAATACCCATTAATAAAAGCCCGGAATCTGCACTTTAACCTCATGTGCATTGTTTGATTGCAAATATAAAATTACTGAGCACAGAGCCAAATTTTAAAAAATGTCTTTGTCCCAAACATTATGGAGCTCACTGTATATGCTGTATTTGTGTGTGTGTGTGTGTATGTGTGTGTGTGTTGAGTGAATAAGACTTTTTGTAAAGGATAATCAATTTTAAAGGATGTCTTAATACATAAAAAGATCCCCCAGGTTACATTGTCATTCTGTACAACAATAGATGAAGAGAGTTATTATTTTGCCAGGAGTCAGGAACTGTGAATCACGGGTGGCATTTGGAAAGCATTTCAACTGCTCAGTAGGTGTAAGTACAAGTAACCAATCATATTAACACATCCTCCCTCTGAATGGATCAGGCCCCTCCCCTTCCGAGTCTGGCCTTTTGAACCCACTCCACTGAAAGGTTTCCTGCTTCCCAGACAGAAAATTTCATAATAAACAGACAAAATTAAATATACATGCTGATACAGACCAGGATATCATTTTTTTTTCATACTTTAGGTGTTCTAAATCTCTGTTATACAAATTAAAATAATATGCTACCACAGCTATTCATAAGCTTGGTATTCATTAAATTCCATTACATTTATTCATCATTTCCATTTTCAAATTATTTTTTGGTAGTTTCCTATTGGATAAAGTCTTTTTCAGATGGTATATTAATATAAAACACAGTGTAATACACAGAAAATTACCTGGTCAAATGAAAGTGTGAAAACTGGATGAAACTGAAGTGTTGTAGTATGTAAGTATGTGCACGTGCATGCTTGTGTGGAGTGGAGTTAGCCCATGCTATATGCATAAAAATGCATTTTGAGCTATGGTGAATTGTTGGGTAAATGGCTATAGGGAGGGCCCAGATACAGATTTAACTGAGGCAGAGAGAGCAGCCAGAGAGCGCTGAGTGCAGAATGCAGGGTTCTCTCCAGAGCCTCGCAGTATCTCTCAGTGTCAATCTGCACAGCGCGGGGGCCAATAACTCAAGCGAGGGTGATAAACATAGAGCACAGCATAGCACAGCATAGCACAGGGCCTTACGCCACACACATAACGGTCCAGAGGGATAGCGCTCAATCAGCAGGGCCATAATGATGAAGAAATAAAGCTACACACAGCTTTTTCAGAGGCCATTTTGCCCTTCTTTATGGTGTTCTGTAAGGTGTTTTTGCTGATGTAAGTGATGAGGCAGTAACTTTATCTCCTCTCTTTCAACCCCCCACCCTTCCCAGCCCCCTCTACAGACAGTCGCTGATGATGGAACATTTCTTTTTTAATAAAAAAACAACAGATTTCTTATGTTTTTTTTTCTTGCATTCCCACTAGATTCCAAACATTAATGATTCAGCTCCAACCGAAAAAAAAAAACAAAAAAAACAAATAAACAAATAAAAAACACAAAAAACAACAGATGGTGGAAAAGATCCAAAAAAGAAAAAGAATGTTAAGTGAGGGAGTTGTGGATGAGAGGGTGGGGAGACATAAAGAACAGAAGAGATAGAAAATTACAAAAGTTACTTTTGCTTTGTATTCGAGGAACAACTAACGAGAGAGACCCAAGTGAGAAATGGCTCCACAGGGAAAAATCCACAGTTACCTGGTTTGTGATAGCTTGGGGTGGGATATGTGGTAGCAAATGAGAAGAGGGCAGTGTGGGGGCTGGCCTTTCTTTTTTTTTTGTCATTTCTATAGAGCCAGATATGCCAAAGGGCTCAAATACTGTAAGAAAGAGTAAGAAAGACGTATAGATGCTGAAATCAATTGCACCCAACAGTCGGATTTTAGCAAGTTTCCTGCGTTCTCTCTTTAAGGAATCCTCTTTCTTCAAAACAGTTCCGTCTCATTATCCCAGTGTGGTGGCAATCGTGTGCTTCTTTTAAACTCTTTATTATCCTGCAGGGTCGCAGGGTCTGCTGGTTTTTGTTTTCAACACAATATGAGCAGCCAATCCAGACCCAAGAAAGCAAGTGAGGGGAGTAAACAGTGTAATCGATGGCTTTAATCGATCAATTAAGTGCCGAGCAACAACCAATACCAGCAGACCCTGCTGCCTGCCAGGACCAGGAATGAAGATCACTGTTTTATACATGTCACTGCCTCGTGGTGATCTTCCCACCCTGCTCTGTTAAGCATGGATATGGTGCTCCGGATTGCTATATCAGTCAAGTTTGTATCACATGTCGGAACGAGGAATCACAATCACAGCTGGACTGCAGTGCTGTTCCTCAGAATTATCCCATAATTCCCATCTTCACTCTCCGATCCCAACCCCTGCCCAGCCTATTAAATACCTGCCATGAATTAGACTGTGGATTCCTCTACGGCTCACTCTCGCCATTTCACATTGAAGCGTTTGTTTCTAACGGCATATTAAATTGAGCGGTGGGCTATTCGTGCTCGTAGGCTTGGCCATTCTCATTTTTCCGGTCATCCATCGTATTTATCCCAGGCAGGCGCGCGTGGATCCGCCCCTCTGCTTGTCCTCTCTCTTTCTCGCTTCTACTGTGTTTCTCTGAGTGCTCTCTTGTCCTATTTTTGCATTTGAAAATGTCCGTTTTCTGTCGCCTTCATCTTTGTTTCAAGTCCAACTTTTCCTTTTGCACTCCCTCCCGCCCCTCTCAGGTCATCATCCTTCGACAGATTTTCTTCTTTTTTTATTTTCTTTTTCCGCTCCTCGTTCTCACAGTAAAATATTTCTATTGCCTCTGAGTGGTGTATCTTGTATAATTTTAATTTAAATGAACAAAGAATCAAGAGAAAGTGGTTTAATCCATTTTGATTGACATTTGTGGCCATGGCATTTGAAACTGGGAAAGGTCAAATCAGGTGATCAGTGAAAATCAATTGACAGGGAGAACACTGATTATCAACACAATTTATAATAAAATGAAAATGCATTTACAAAGCTATCAGAAATGTATTCCACGAAACTACATCCATGGCACACGTTTTGGCATTTTGGTGAATTAGCCACTGTGTGCGTGTGTGTGCGTGTGTGTGCGTGTGTGTGTGTGTGTGTGCCAAGTGCCAAAAAACTGGGTCTTTTGAACCTCACTTTCAGGAGAGTTGTTGCTCACTAGCACCCATTTCAATGTAAGTCAATGGTCACAATATTATAAAAATATGAAGTCATTCATTTCTTCCCACAGGAAAATGTAGTCGCAATAGATGTTTTTTCTTTATCTAATGTCTCCCCTTGTGCTGATTGGTTAAGTTATTGCGTCATTTGGACAAGATTGTAATATTTTGTGGATGAATCAGGGACAGATTGCGTCACTGCCGAGTCACAGTATATTATGTGCTTAGTGGACGACCTGGATTCGGTCGGACTTCATGCCCATATGAAGGTCCCCCTTTTCCATACTGTGCAGTCTCTGGCTCCAAATTCTACAACATGGCGATGCCCAAAAACTGCACTTATGCGGTTTCAAAACGCTTTTCACCGAGCCCATGGAAAGTCAATGGGTGATGTCACAGTGGCTTGGTCCATATTTTTTCTGCAGTCTATGGTGTCTGCATGTGTGTGTGCATGCGTCTGTATGTCTGTATTTAGATGAACTTTCTGCAGTACACACTTTCAGCCTCTCTTCCAGTCCAGTCAGACTATCTGACCATCTGTTTCCTGCGAGAGAGTAGCAGCTGTAGAAGCAATGCTGAGCGAACTGTAAAAATATTGGTCTGATTTAAGAGTCTGTGGACCAGCTGGCCTTTCCACTGCAGGAAGAAAAACAATGCTTTCCAGTGGCTGCACCTCTCCGTTTCCACCAGTGCGCTGTGTTTACAGCCACACTGAATTTAATGTTATGTACATCTGTGTGTGCGTGTGTGTGTGTCCGGACTGTTAATAGAGACATAGGACAAGGCCCCAGGGTTCTGCATTAAGATCCTCCCCACTCATTGTCCAACGCTTCCCATTTCCTGAGGAGCCTCGATCCCGACTACAAGGCGGAAATCAGAAATCAGCGTTCAGCGATCCCAACACACACACACACACACACACACAAACAAACTCACACACACACACACACACACACACACGCACACACACACACACACAAACAAACTCACACACACACACACACTCACACGCGCGCTGAACCGCGCGTCCGCTCTGGCAGCCACGACGCTCGCGTTGCTCCTCGGCTTTGAACAGAAGGGCAGGCCTCGCGGGGTTCTTCCGCTGGTATTCATTAAAATGCTCCGCTCTGCCCCTCCGGTAATGCCTTCCCCCAGCAGAGGCTGAATTCATTACCCTTCCATGCCCAGCGGTGAGTCCCGACTCTGGCACATTTACAGCCCACCCCCTGCCTCCCTCCTCCAGCTCACACTGTCGGCCTGACACAGCGAGCCTCCATCCTGCTGCTCTGACTTTTCGCTGCTATTCATACGAAAGGGAGGCGGGCACGTACTGAAGTTCAGAGGCACGTACGCTCTGTACACACTCACTCGCGCGCACACGTGCACGCACACACGGGTATTTAAATCTGATTGGCACAGAGCTAGCTCTGCCCGATGTGAAAGTAGTGAGGTCAGCCGCACAGTTGTATGCCTGTTTTTATTTCATGGTTGCGAGGAATCATGAAGTCCTTCTGGCTATGTGTGAATCATTAAGGGAGAGCTAATATTAAGGCTTCAAATTTAACATCCTCATATGATCCAAAATGAGGCTTCAGAGAGAAGATGCAGATCTATGGACGGGTTATCTGGCTCTGCTAGCTGTCCGGCTCTGTCGGAAACATGGAAGCTAAACGTGATAATGGCATACGTCCAAATACTGTAATTGGTCCAGTTCTGCAAGTCACTGGCCCAGTTGTCTTCAAGCCATCTGCTATAAATTGACATTTATAAACAGAGAAAATATAACTCTGGATTGTACCAATAACTTTCCCTTCAGAAACTGTCACAACATCTGTACAGCACCCTGAAAGGCCCTAAGGGTATAATTCATATTAAATCTGTTTAAATGTCATTATGAGTCATTGGAGTTTATGTGTTTTTATCCCCTCCATCTCTTATTGCTTTGGGAGTCCCATTGCTCCTGTCAACAATGGTGATTGCTCCTGTGTTTTCCTTCTTTTGCAGCAGAGCCATTCTGCCCAGGGGAGTCCTGTTCTACCCCCAGTTCTCCCTCATGCTTTCTCTTTCTACCCACCATTCTAGGTTAGCTACAGCATGGATGCTAACACGTGACCCAATAACCGACCCTATCTCATCCCGTCTATAAGTTGTAAACAATGCCGTGCTCCACATGGAACTCTGGAGTATACAGTTTACACCCCCCCACCCCAAAAAAACTAAAACTGCCTTGCAGAAGCTTTACCTGCTGAATATTTGCATTCCATCATGCATTCCACAGACAAAAAAACATTTCTTATATTTCTTCAGCTCCCATCACCCCATCAGTCCAAACAGGATTTACCTCTGAACCCAATATACATTAGTCAACATGGGCAGAAATATTCCTGCATTGGTTCCTCACACTGAGTGAGACGGCTTTTACTTTTCATTCTCTGAAGCCACAGCTGAACTGAGGCTTCGTGCTCAGCAAGTTTTGTGAATTAATTGCTTGAAGGCTGGATTTGTTCATTGCAAGTGCCTCATAACTGCTACTGTGTGGGTGGAAAAATTCATGTTGGAGAACGAAGAGTACTGCCTGCTGTATAATTATTGTCATCTGTGCTGGCGATGGTGACTCCCTTAGCACTGAAGCTCACAGTGACACCCAATCACCACAGGGACGGCCTCACACGCAGACACACACACAGGCACACACACACACACACACGCACACACACAGGGACAGCATTGATAGCGACATTGGCAGCAGGGCTGTCAGAGAGAGGAGGAGAGGGACGGGAGAACCCCGTAAACTCCAGAAATGACCTCGGTCACGGAGAAAATGACAACGTGTGCGGTCAATGGGAGGGGTGAGCAGGGTTACACTGATGCAGAGAGTGTGAGTGTGAACGTGTGGGGAGGTGCCTTTATTACCTGTTAGCGTGCTGTCCTTGAGGGGGTGAACTTGAGCGACAGATCGCACCGCGCAGTCAGTCAGAGGAAGCCTGCCAGGCACGCAGCAATGGGACACTAACATCTGGACACTTCCTGGTCCAGAACCAGGCGTCCTTAAATAACACACAGTTAGCAAGAGAAATAAGCAGGTTGACACTTGGCAGTAAGGTTGGGAGGGGAATGTCAGATTGATGGCTGAGGGACTTGGGGGGAAGAGATAAAACGATAATATAAAATGTGCACCTTATCATCTCCCTATATCATCATTTCATTGCTGTTTCTCATCTGATGACACCGAACATTCTAAAGAGGCTGTTCTTTGTGAGCATCTGTTCTCCCCTGATATATTCACACTTGCACATAATAATTATATCTGAAGTCAGTTCCCCCTGCATCATTTTCAACATAGGACAGCAGATATTGGAATAATGTCTTTTAACTAGACAAGAGTGCAAGTGCATTTTGAGCAGGTAGAGTCCCTGAACTCAAGTGATGACTGTTATAAGGAGGGGTGAACGGAATGATTCTGGCCTTATGTGGATTGATCCTACATTAATCCTAGGATATTGGTCCCACCTCATGTGTTCAGGACAGGTGTTCAGGTGGATGGATCATAAAAAGGTTAGTGCTCTGGGTAGGGGTCCAAGTGCAGTTCACATCCAGCACAGTCCAGGCTGCTCCATCCAAACATTTCCACTCGTATCCAGTGCACTCTGCTCCTGTGATTGATTGAACGTATGTGTTTGAGCACAAGCTTTGGAGTTCTCCATTGCCCTCTCATAAAAGGCCTTGCCTTTTGCTAGTAGGCTGACTAGGTGTTCTCTATTTCCTGGAAATTTCTCAGTTTTTGGGACTGAGAATATCCATTCAGGTGAGATTTCTAGCTTCCTAAAAATGTCCGGTTAGGTTTTGCTAGTTCCATAGACGGTATATAAACAAACAAATAGCCTAGCATTCTATTTATACCAGTGCCCTCCCCTCCTTTTTTATGAATCCTATATATGGCCACCCTAGCCTGTAGGCTATATTGCTCTCCATAGTCACACAGAAGGAGGGAGGGAGGGAGAGCTGTGAGCCCTGTAATTTTGTACAGTTCAGTTCCCCCACCCCCTAAACAAATGAGCACACACACACACACACACACACACACACACACACACACACACACGGGCACAAAGGCACATTGTATGTGAGCACACTGAAGCATCACCATCATCATTCATCATCAATGTCATGGTAATCATCAATAGGCAGACACAGATTCTACAAAAAACGAGGGTCTGAATAGCAAACGACAAATGAAAATCGAATTGATAAAAATGTGAATTGTTGTTTGGCACCAATTTAAAATTAAAGTTGTCATTTTTTTAATGAAAGAGCAACATTGCATGAAAATTTCAAAATTATGGCAGACAGTATTCAGTGAGTATAGACATAAACATATTGGAGAAAGGAAGATGTTTTAGTAGATGAAGCACCTCACAGCTTCAGGCTTTCTCACAGGGAGCTTCTGTCATAAAGCTGAATCTAATACAGGTAAAATAAAAATTATACAATTAAAAAAAAAAACATTTTTTTTTATTGATCTAGCATTAATTATTACAGAACTCATGTCAAATGCTTTTAGCAAATTTCTCATGCAGCTTCTGAAAAATCCAAATTGATGGAGAAAATGAGGTTCTTTATGCCACGTGTCTCAGTGAGATGAATGTCAGGGTCAGGGTGTGTGAACTCACATTCCCAGAAGCCCTTGGGAGTAAAACCTCACTGGATGTTAAAATGCTGACTGGGATAATAACAGTGAGAGGGCAACGCATATGGGGCCCAGTCCAACCTGCATTGTCAATTGCCTTAATACAAAAATGGTCTGGAATCGGGTATGCAGCAGATGAACCAATAAATTTCAGTGTTACACATGCAACATAATCACAAACACACACATCCTGCAAAGCCTATTGGTATATAATTAAGATAGAGGTAAACCAATCAAATTATTTAAAATAATGTTATGCAAGTTAAAGCAAAGTTATGTAATAAACATACCAAAAACTGTTGGGCATTGCAGAAATTACAGTTCGTCCTGCAGACTTTGATGGAGTATGTTACTAGCAGTTGGAACAAACAAGCTGCAGTATACTGCCATTCGTATCCAAGGCTGTCGAAGCCTTCCAGTGCTGACTCTGTATTTCTGGAAAACAGTATTGTTGTAGAATCTGTCAAATCATCTGATTAAATCAGTTTGCTGCACAAAGCAGCAGGAATTATTTGGTGCACGAGCCCTTTTCGCCACAAGAGCATCATGATTATTTTTTACAAATATAATGATTTTGTAGAGAACAATGACCACTTACACTTACAGAATGCTTCTGTTGAGGGCTATGCTTCTGTTAAGGGTTATGGGTATTCCACACACTGGTAATTAATTCAAATATCTCAATAGTAAATTATTCCATTTGCAATAAATGCTTAGTGCTTTCTACAAATTTGCTGATTTCCTCTGATCAAGTATTACCGGTGAGCACTACTAGTAAACCCATTAAAAAGGACTAAAGGTACCCTCGTTCTTATGTGGATGCAAGAGAAGGCTGTCGTGTCTGTTGATTGCAAAGTGCCATGGGCTTTTAAGAGTTTGGGGTTGTTAAAATTGGATCAAACAATACTGTTACATTTCCAATGTTTGTGCCTGAATGTAGATTAGAGGCTTAATTAGCTGTAGGTGTGAGCTACTGATTTTATTTCAAGTGTGCATGGCTTTAAAAAAAAATGTTTCTGCTTCAGTTAAGCAAGAACTGTTTTGCATCCTTCGACAGCTTGACCATTCAAATAATTCAATACACAACCCATTTTGACATTGCAATTACTGAGAGCCAATTTTTTTTAAAGCCTCTTGAAAATATTTCTGAAATGACACATATATGTTCCACAAAATACTGTAATGCATTACATGCTATACAAATCGTATTTAATTCCAAAAATGTGACATTGCCAGAAATTCTCAAAAACATATTTCTCAATTGAATAACTGAATGATTCATAGATGTATGACATTTTCTTAAATAAATGCGTGTGTAGCTGCTCCCTTTCTTTCCAATCACGCTTTGAAATGCTTCAAATTTATTGTTGAGAATCCTCCTACTCTTGAGGGGTTCTTCTGAAGAACATTGAACAGGTTGATATCTCAACGACTCATTCACATTTGAAATATGGAGATTAAATTGTTTACTTTGTAGCTGGGGCATATTATTACAGTGATTATACAGATATTCCCAACACATCAATCCATTAACAATTGCTAGTTACCCTTGTAGCAGCTGGTAGCGCAAAGTCTACAAATGCTGTCTTGGAAAATCTCTGCAGTGCTGGGCTTAGTTGCTATTGCTACAATAAATCGACTCATGGAGTGAACCTAGCATCTTTATCGGTGTGAGGCATTATGCATTTTAACCACGAATTTCTCTTTTCCCTGATGCGTAAAAACAGCAGCAACGGCACCTGCCATTACCTGCCACCCGCCTACTCGTGAGCCATATTTAAGGCCTGAGCCTGCTGAATGACAGTTAAATATGCACGCAACGTGTTCCTTTTTCAAGGTCTCCCCAACATTTTATCAGACCGCGTTATGCATTCTAATCACAAACCTGGAAGCATCAAATTAAAGCCAATAACAGAAAAACTCGTCTGGCTCTGGGATTGACAGTTATTTCATCTCTAACAAAACGATGCTAATCCCAGTCGGTACCGTCCCAGAGAAACTGCTTAAATTATTTTTGGGCAGCAATTTCCAGGCGCCCGCTCTCTCGTAACCAAGCAAAATACTCGTTACGCATCAAGATTCGGCCAGTCAGGAGCAGTGGCAGGGGTCTGTCCGGCACTTCTGCACCTTGCAAGGCCTCCAAGACTTCGTTCGCGGATCAGTCCCTGCTCTCGTTTGGCTCAGCGTGCAACAGACGCAGAGAATAGCCTATATTAGAATCCTTAAAATCGTGCTAATTTCTCTTTATGTAACACCGGTCAGTGGAAGGAAATAAAATGCGACAGTTAATATAGAAAACCACTCTGAAATAATTGCGGTGTGAAATTAGTATTACATTGTCTGAAATATAAAAGACGCTAAATGCAATGTATCCTCCAGTGTAACAAGTTTATATGGCAATTTTTAATTTCAAAGTTATTAACGCGTAATGCCTTATTTTAATTTAAGTGGTTGCGTAATAATACTGAGCATTTTCATTTTGGGGAATTAGTTCAGCAAATCTTAATAAATTTATGGCGTGTGAATTCTCCTCTCAAAATTTTATCATTTTTATGGAATTCTGTTTTTCAATGTTGGGATTGGAGCATTAATCACTCCATGTTGCAGTGGCCCCTCCCACCAGCTGA
Source organism: Anguilla anguilla (assembly GCF_013347855.1). NCBI lineage: Eukaryota > Metazoa > Chordata > Actinopteri > Anguilliformes > Anguillidae > Anguilla > Anguilla anguilla. The sequence continues at coordinate 53,862,148 of NC_049203.1, read as the reverse complement.
GCAGCGCCTTCATGAAGCAGCTAAAACCGTTCTGTACCACTTTTCTCCTCCTCCTCTTCCTCCAGCCTCTTCCTGATCCTCCAGTATATCCTACATTCTCCTCACCCAGATCATAACCTTTATTCTCCCTTAGCAGCTTCTCAATATCTTTACCTCATCTATAAAATCACATTTGGTGTGAACCAACACTTATGCAATTATAACATATCAGTTCATATTCATTTATTTTTCTTCATTCATTTATTTGTTATAAACAAGAATAAATCACATACAAGTATATGGGACCCCCGAGGCTGTGAGGTAGTTTATCTCTATAGAGCTCCCTCAGAATATTCTGCACCCCTAAGGAAAATGTGAGCGGTCCTTAAATGGTTTTATAGCAGCAGTCATATTCTGTAGTAAATCCAGTAGCCTGTTTATATAAGGAAGAAAGTTAATCACCGCAGAAAGAAAGATATTCTTGCACATTTGCTTGCAGCAACCCCCACCACCTCCTCCCCCACTATGCTTCTGTAAGGGGTTTATCTTAAGCAGCTCAGCCTGGCTAGCAGCTAAGACTGTATCCATAATGTTGTACAGCTCTGTATCTTCTCCAGTTTACTGGAGGTACAATGAGAAACCCACATGACTGTAAGGCAATGTGATGTCTTCCTCAGCATAACCAAATAAAAAATAGTAAACCCTGAACACAATCTATATTTTTGCATTTTATAAAAAATAAATAAATACATTCTTGTCACTCAGACAAATACACTAACATTATAAATGTTGGTGATAAATTGAGGTGTGTTTGAGCATAAAATAAACTAATAATTAAAAATGAACATGAAGACTAATGATAATTTGCAATGGGGACTCAGCTGAGAGAACAATAACTGAGAAATCAAGAGCAACAATGGCTTCCCAAGCCTTTAATTCACAAGAAAATCAGTTTGAGAGATCCGCGCTAATCCACAAAAAAGCTCAGGCACAAATAAAAAGCCAGCAGCAGGTCCCATTCTACACAGCACACGGCGTTCCCTAAAACAAGATTACTCAACTGAGCTTCCCATGCCACCGCCCCTCACAGCATCACACACCTGAGAGCAAGTTATCATGACACCATACCAGGCTGGAGGGCGTTCAGCCAGGGGAGAGAAGGGGAGGGAGAGGGAGGGGGAAAGAGATGGGGGAGGGAGTTGGGCGTGAAGTGAAAGCAGCCAACCACAATCTGCGGAATTCTGCAGCCTGGTGTGTTAGTCTTGGCATGCAACGCAAACGCCTCGGATGAACTCTGCGCATGTCAGCCTGTGAGAAATGCAGGTGTTCTCGCAGAGTACACTTTTGAGAGCAGGTCTGTTTATCAGCTTGGTTGTTTTTGTTTTTTGACCTCGAAGCAAAACTAGCACTAGGTGTTCATATGTTTTTTCTTCTGTTTGAATTATTGCGAATAACAAGGAAATTGCATTCATTCAAGCCTGCACAGCATAAAAGACCTCAAAATAAAAATAAATAAATAAATAAAATGTGAATTTTATCCTTGATTGCTTAAAGGCTTACCTTCAGGCTTTAGAAAACTTTTTCCTGTACATTTTCTTAACAAAAACAGCCACTTGTTTGAGATTTCGGGAGAAAAACAAAATCATATAATGGTAAAATACCTTATATCACACCGTACAAAATAAATGCTCATAAAGAGGACAGAAGGATTTGTGTTTATGCTCTTTATCAAATACTCATTCACTTTACACTCTGGATTAAACCTAGAGCCTTCTAAACAATGCTGGGTGCTGGGACTGGCATTGCCAGATTCTGAGACTAGAAAAAAAAAATAAAAAATTGATATGCTGCTGGGGCCTCATTAAAAATTGGTCTTACGATGAAATTAAATCTTGAATAGTGGCTTACACAGAAAAACATGATTAAGTAGTTATTTATAAAATCCCGGTGTGACTTGGATAAGATTGCACCTCTGTGTAAAGTCTACACAAGTCCTAAATTTTTCACCTGCTGGTTATCAGGAGGTACTGCATGTTTGAGGGCTGTGCCTGCTTTAAGAACAACATTTAATTGATAGTCAATTTTATGCATGAAAAGTGCAAGACTTCCATTGTACAATCAATGGCTGTGCTCACATTATTGGAGTTCAAATGGAAGTTCATTTGAGATTTGCATATCACATGTGAGTGAGATGCAGATTTAAACCAACATAAGCAACTTTTTCAGTCTCAGATATTTTAATAAATCAAGTCTAAGTACAACATGGGAATCGGTCTTGAGTTTAAATCCAAGCACATTTTTATAAATGAGGCCCCTGGTTCTAGAACAGGTTCATTCAAAAAGCCAACAGTTATGCGAGCAGACGACTCTTGCTTTGCTACGAGGACCGGACATAAAGGACACAACATCTGTGGAAAGATTGACGGGTCAGTGAACTACAAGTAGTGCCAAATTGCCTCGTAACCTTTCCTGCTCCAGAAAGCTGACAGCTCACGAAAGAGCGCCCCGCCATTCGCTGTCAGCCGCTGCAAACTTTTGATCGACGCAGGCGGAAAAGCCAAACAGAGAGGGAGAGGGAGAGGGAGATGGCGTTCGGCTTTTCGAGCGCCCCGCCCGCAATCTGACGGCTGGGGAGAGAGCGAGCTCCGAGGCGTCGAGCGGAGCCGCTAATTGGGCCGAGGCGGAAGAGGGAGCGGGGCGGGGTCCGAGCTGCCCGGGCTTGTCGGATCCCAGGCAGGAGTCGCGCCGTGGACCCCGCAGGGCGGGACGGGGAGGAGCCGGGAGCCCGGGAGCCCGGGAGCCCGGGGCGGCCCGCGTCTCTGCCAGCTCCGCTGCAGCGTTCCCACAGCCCGCTCGACGCTCTTGTCAACCTGTCATTGGTCAACTGCGCCGCCATCGTCACATTCGTCAGGCAGCAGAGTTCATCAGACTGTGTGTGGTGCTCTATCCATAGTTGCTGTCCTTGGAAGGAGAATTAAGCAGGAAACACTCTCCTCTGTCGTAACTAGATATACAACACACCTTATTACACATACTCACCGTACATTTTATTATACACACTCTCAACATTTTACACACACACTCATAGAACACTTTACTACACACACTGAGCACACTTGCAGCACATTCTTCTACATACTCTCAACACACTACTGTATACACACACATACTCACAGCACACTTTTCTATTCACTCTCAACACATTTTTTTTACACAGCCACAACACGTTTCTTCTATACGCACTCACATCACACGACCATACACTCATCCAGAGCACACTATACATATTTACAGAACACTTCCCTGGGCACACACTCACAACACATTTTTCTTTGTTAAAAACCAGACACGTAACACCTTTATAGACTGATAACATAAGTGTATTCCATCCAGAGAGACAGCACCCTTCAATATGAAACCACTCCATCAACACAGCATGAAGCAACGAGACCCACAACAGCCTGTTTTCCATAAAAGCTTGCTGAATTTGGGAAACTGCGCACCCTGCACAGACCCTCTCTCCCTCTCTTTTGTTTCATCAGCATGCTGAGGACAGCACCCAGTCCTGCCACTCAGTGCCTCTTCATGATTAACCAGAGTGCACCTCTCTCTCCATCACCTCCGCTTCTCCACCTGCGCTATTAATGACTGAGGCTCAGGGGGCCAGGCCCGGGGCTGACTGGAATATTAATGCGCTGCTAATTTATACCGCTGACCTGTTGATTATACCCCCAACTCTGCTGAATAAGCAAGGCGGCTCCTTCACTCTCTCCTACTCTCGCCCCGCTCCTCCTGCCTCCGCGCGCTCCTTCCATTTCTCCCCTCCTTCCTTCCGTTTTCCTTCCCTCTCCCCGCGTTCCCCATTCTCGCATCCCCCTCTCACTGTCATAATCCCTTCCCACTCCTCCTTCCACCTCCCTTCTTTCACCCACCATCTTCTCTTCTCTCTGCATTGCTCCTCTCATTCCCTCCTCTTCCCATTCTCTCTCTCTCTCTCTCTGAATAAAGCAGGTTGACAGAACAAACTTGGCCTCAGGACATTGGCACACTCTCCCTTCGCTGCGCGAGAGGCGTCCTCATTGTAATCCAGTGGAGAAAAAAAAAAAAAAACAGAGAGATTTGAAAGCGGAGAGGAAAATTCTCTTTTTGATTTTAGCTGCGGGCCAACTTTTAATTCAAGGCCCCTCTTTATCTCGTCCCCTTATTTCATAGGAACCTTGCTCAGGGCAGCATCGTGGAGAAGCACCCTCTCTCTCTCTTTCTCCCTCGCTCCCTCCCTCCGCTCTGCTCCGCTCTCTGTTGGATGCAGGAGGGACAACGAGCCAGGGGATGAGAGACCGAAGCAGCCCCACGCGGAAGCGGAGCTGGGACCCACGCATGTCCCGCGCCGTACAGGTAGACGCGCCTCCGGGGACGGGCGCACTCCGTTTCGCGAGCAGCTCTGCCCCTGCAGGGCCAGGGCGCAGCCGGGCTTTCCGTTCAGCCTCACTCAGCCTGGTCACAGGCAGTGTGCACAGACACCGGTTCACTCACAGACAGATCACCGCACTGCCTTTTATGCAAGAACACTTCGAATCTCACCTCTCGTTCAACAGCTCGTCAGGGCGTTCAGTTCCATTGTTTGATCGCGTAAATGATTGGGCTTCTTAAATATTTAAGAGCAGAAGCTTGCATGAAACCCATGACCTGATATGACTCTTAACTGTCCGCTCCTGCTCAGTGGAGTACGGCGATACAGTAATGAGCGCGAGTGGGAGAATTGTTTCCAAGATTTTTTGGTGTCTGTGAATGATTCACAGCCTGATGGTAATACTGGCAGGAGGTCTTTTGAATCCAAACACACAACTCACCTAAAAGGACGGTCTGACTTGTGTACAGACACCCTCCCATGCGTGATAAACCGGTGTTTACCCTCGTCGGCGCGGCAAACCAGAGAGCGCCCTCGCCCTCGCGCTGAGCCGGGAGGCTGGGGTTGTCGGCTCGGTGAAGCGAGTCAGCCTGGATAACATCTGCAGTGGCTGTTACATGCAATTTCCCTTCAGTAAACCATCGGCACTGCAACGGATGTTTGCTTTCACATCAGACTCCAGCGCAGCAGGCTTACAGAGGAGAGACCCGTATTTCAGGAGGGGGGGGGGGGGTCTTCTACGCAGGCTTCTGTGGGTCTACGTGCTACCCTGATTGACCCCGTGCAAGGCGCACCCCCCCCTCGTGTTCATCAGAACACGTAGCGCACGCCAACGCTTTGTGCACATCCTCACGCAGCACTGAATCGGAGCAGGAGCCTTGTAATAAACGAGGGGTCAAAACAAACTTAACATCTCTGTGCGTCTGTTTCAAGAACCCCCTCGATATAATCAAAGCAGGGCTTCTTTTTTTTTTTTCTTTTACCGCAGCTCTAATGAAAACAAGACTGATATTAAAATTAAAGCAGAGAATCTCTCGTCCGCAATCGAAACAGCATTCAAAGGTCATACATATTTTTCAGCATTAGGTGTCCATCGATTTTTTTTTAAACTTTCTGGATTGATGAAAGTCATCTGGAGCCATCACTGTGAGCAATGACTCTTGGACTAACGCAGAATCGTGATTAGCAAGGGCAAAGATGCTGCAGCTTCATCCTAATTGCATGCAACAGTCTCTCTTTTGTACACAAAAATATAAAAAGGTGATCTTTTATCGCCACCTGGTGGTTCAAAGTGATAAAGAAGCATTTGAAGTGTGAAATGGACAGGTAACTTATTCGTTACAATTGTAAACACACAGACACACACAATTAAAATTTAAATATCCCATGTTTTTTTTGAGGGCAGTTAGACCTGAACTTTAAAACAACTGCTTTGAAGAGATTCAAACATTTAAACAAGCAGAGAAACAATAACAAGGTTCTGTAGAAATAAATATTGTTTTACTCCAAAGGTCAAAAGGTCATACGTAACACTGAAGGTGTGAACGTCAGTCCAAAGGGAACAGTGACTTCTTGTGCCAGATGCTAACCGGCTGGGCTGGACAAGTCCGCACAACACCCGCTACATTATTAATGAGGACGTCTGTGAGCGTAACTCCTCCAGGCTGTCTTCGCTGTCTAAAAATGGCAGGTCAGATTTCTCTTGAGAGCTGGATTTAATATAGGTATCATTATTAGTACACCTTAAGCTTATTGAAAGTGCTACGATGACCAGAGTTACTCCAATGTTAAAACGCAGGGCTTCGGAAAGGATGAAACAGGACCGTTCAACAAACTTCTGGAGCACAGCCATCAGGACTGAGACTGCACCCTGAATGTAGAACGTAACACACATCATCTCCTTTTGGGGCAAAACGCTCCGGCCCAGTGCGCTAACCGCTAACCTTTCCGCGGTGCGTCAGCTCAGTGAGCACCGAGCGCGGCGGGGCCTGCAGGTCGAGCCGCGCAGGCTCCCGGGCCCTTTGTAGTGGCTTGCTTGCGCGCGGGCGGAGCGGAAGCACGTTCTCGCGGCTGCTCGCTGGGGGGTTAGGGCGTTTGCTCTACCCCCGCCCACCGCGACAACGTGCCGGCAGGTTATGCAACCCGCGTCTGTTAAAGAGAAGCAACGGTTTGGATGAATCATTTTGAATCCCCGCTGAGTGGGCTCGTGCTCGTCAGGCCCGCAGAGCGGTGTTATGAGCGGGCTAAATCAACGCTTAGCCCCGACCCAGCCCGGACGCCAGTCAAGCGGTGTCAGCGTCCTACGCCGGCTAGGCTAAGCGTTCTCAGAGTTTCCATCCGATCTGAGCTGCTCAAACAGCCCAGTGAACGCTCACCTCTGAAACAGCGGAGGATGACGCACGCACGTTCACATTCTCAGAAACACCCGTTTTCCACCGCGACGCGAACCTAGGACAAACCCGGAGGCCAGCCCACGCTTCATTTGTCACAATTTTATTTAGCATAATTTAAAAATCATTTCCACTGTTAGTTCTTTTATACAAATATGTTTGTTATATATAAAAAATAAAAAAAAAAGACAAAACAATTCCTACAAATCAAGTTCCCAGTGTATAAATTTAGTACCACACACCATTGCGAGACGGGCACTGCTGGCTGCGGCTCCCAGTCCTCTGCTGAGTTCTGACAGCATGCCACAGTGACATCAGGGAAAAACAGAGAAACAAACCACCAGCTTGGTTAACCAACATTGGAACAGAGTTGACTTTGCACACCGGCACATGCAGATAATATGCTATTTTGTGGCAGGGCAGGCACGTCCACATATTTCAGCACCCTTAATCCAAATGTACCAAAAACACAGAGAAGCCCTGCTTACGGGCTCCCTAGCAGAAATGCACGTAATGTTCCCCCCACTCTGTCCCTTTGCATTACGTGATTTATGATACATCCCCAGCACCGTCTCAAATGCCTGTGAAGATTAAAAAGCACAGATCCGGAACAGCTGATAAAATACCATTAGGCGCAAGTTTACACTCGATCAGTTCCTGCTTCCTTGTTTTCGGGAAGCGGACGCGGCTTCATTCAGTCAACAACCGTGGCCTTTGAAACATTCCCCTAACCGACAGGCTGACTTAGCACACTTGTGCACTTCCGCCTGTGGCTATGGTTTCTGTAACATGACTGAAAAAAAAGCAAACCAAACCACCTTTCAAATTCGAGATGCGAGTGCACGACCTTAAACAGGTCTGTAAAGGCAAGCTGTCAGTCATCTGCAATCCATGTGACGGGCAAGGTAATAAAAAATAAAAAAAACCCCGACAATTTTAAATCTCAGTAAAGCGTGTTTATGTGTTGTCAATATTTGTCAGTTATAACGGGAGAGTCTTGTGAGCAGCTCCTATGGTCTTAAGGCGAATGCGGGCAGAAAAAAAGAATGTTGCGACAGAGGAAACGGTAGGGGGCGCCGACGAGGCTCGCGTGCTCAAACGCCCCGTCGTCGGGCGGCGGGCGCCGAGGGGTCGCCGCAGATCGGGCACGGTCGCGCTGCGGTCAGCACGCGGCTCAAGCCCAACGCCGCGAAAGCATCAGCAAACGCGGCGTTGGGAGAGATCGACGGACGTAACGCGCAGGTGAGGCCCAGTTAAAGGAGAAATGAGCACCTCAGGTTACTCTTTGGCTGTGCCTTGACAAATAAGGTCTGAAAATAAAAATAAAAACGAGCAGAAAAAAAAATATGAAAAGACATAAAGGCACTTCCAAAATGGCAGGCACTGGTGAAAGCAGACCTCTTAAAATGGTGCCGCAGGTCTGCTGATTACAACTGTCTGTAAGGGGCTGCCCTGAACTGCCTGATAGCAGGAACCTGCATTTTGTTTAATACAAGCCACCCTCAAAGGAGTAACAACCGTCTGACAACCTGAACATTTTAAAACACTCACGTGGTGACCACTTAAACTAAAGGAAAATACATAAAATAGTACAAGCGCTGCCATGATTTGAATCTGTAAATAACAGCACATCGATCACATGCGCCTGCTTAAAGAAGAACCGGACTAAAAGCAATAACAGGTCATAAGAACACAGTCTTAATGGGATTCAGGTGTGCAGCACGCATATCGATTAGGGACCGTATAAAAAAACAAAAACAAACGCTAACTGGCCAATCAGCAGGCTGGCAGGAGCAGAGGCAGGGAGGCTCTGGCTTCCGTGCAGCCTGGCATCGGGACAGCGAAACCTTCCCGGGGCGATCCGAGCGCCGCGTTCCGAATCAGGCAGTCGCGGCAGGTCGCACCGGACGGCCATCGATCCGGTACTTGCACGTGAAGTGGTTCACAGACGCGTCCGTCCTGGCGAGTGTGACGCAAACGTGGCTGGTGCTTAGGTGTGAACGGCTTACGGATCGAAGGGAAGACATATCTTAACGTATCAACTCTCCCGTTCGTTTTTTTATTAGCTTTTCTTTCTTTCCTTTTTTTTGGCTTTTTAAATTCGTAGATACATACATTCGATATTAAAACAGTCGAACCGGCAAGACACAAATAAAACACGAGAAGAAAAAAAAAGTAGAAAGTATCTGGCCTCGGTCTGCCGTAAAAGTTGACCACTAGAGGGCGTGGCGTCGTCGGACCGCGCGGCGGAGGGGGTGACACGCAGAGGCGCTCCGGGGAGTAAACAGAGTGCCGCTCCGCGCGCCCGCTAATCCGTCTGAGCCGCCCAAAGCCGGCGTCGCGCTCGCGGTGGCGCTCGGCGTCCTGACTCAGGCGGCCGGGCCGCGGGAGGGTAGTCGTTAAGACTTCGTGTCAACACCTGAGAGGACGCGCAGCCGCCCTTTGCAGCTGGGTGTCTTTCAGCTGGGCGGTTTCTGAGCCCGGGGCCGTTCTCAGCCAAGGAGGTTCCTGGACCTCTCTCTCAAATCCTGCTTACGGTGCAGTCAGAGTGGCTGTAAGGCCGTTCACCCCCTGCAGTTATGGATAATAACCAGACCAATGCAAGTCCGCCATATATAAACACCCCCTCCCCCACCTCACACACCCACACTCACACATACACAAAAGGTATCAACGCCATACTACAGCCAACAGGACTCAAAAGCTCTATCATTTTTGACACAGCGAATCACTTTCACGCAGGCGATGCCTGCCAGCCAACTGCTCTCACGCAGCAACCGCCTGGCGACCAATCGCCAGTCATGGTCCATTTAGCAGACTCACGCACTTCAACATTCGCCGATCCTCGGGGGGGGGGGGGGGGAAACGGAATGGGGGTTAAAAAGGACCATAAATTTTATGGAGCTACATAGTGTGTGAGGAAAGTAAACCGAGAACCTATTAAAAACAGGCACTGAAGGTGAACAGGAATCAACAGAGCCACTTAATGTTTAAAATTCACTGTACGGCAGAGTCCCTCCGACACAAACATCAATACGGTAAGCGGGCGCGAAGGCACAGAGAGTCCTGATGTGCGAAGAACAGTCATCAACCGGGAACCTCAAGGACCACGGAAAACAGAATGGATTTTCGCCCGTGGTTCATCGGCCCGAAAGATAAAAATCTGCAGCACAATCATGGCGGTTTAAAGGGAAAGATTCTGGCTGAGGCACTCTTAAGATTCCCCTTGGTGCAGTTCAACTGAAGCACACTGGGACACCCATTCCAGTCATAATTACTATTCTTTGTTGTTATAGGTCACTTTGGATACAAGGGGAAGGGGGTGGGGGGAAGCTTTGACATGAAGGAATTTTAAAAGTCAAGACATGTGACGTGACACTTAACATAAGTTAAGTTGCTTAACTGCGGAACACGTGGCTGCAGCACCTCAGGGCGGGGTCAGTCGTTTATCCAGGGCGGTACAGACGCTTGTTTGCTTTGCGGCTACCGGACACGTTATAGCAAACCCGGCCTTCTGCTGGGACAGTTAAAAAAAAGTGAAGAGGAGCTTGTGGCTTATTGGCTGGCTCGGTGGTGATGGGGAGGGGGGGGGGGGTGGAGTCAGGCTGATGTAATCCTGGCACTGTCCCGTTTGGCTGAGGGACACACAGGAAGTCCTGTTCCATGATCTGGTCAGCGAGGCGTCGTTGTGACAGGAGAAAAGGATTCGCTCCACGGGATGGGCTGACTCCCCCATTGAGGCGGTCAGGCTTTTTTGAAGTCGACGTGACCAGAGGGCCGATTCACAACTTTGGACACTTTTTCGGGGTCCAGCGGCTCCTCAGTGACCCCGGCCTTACTGCGGCCGGAGCGCAAAGGAGGCGCGCGGGACTTTAGGCCGCTCCCTGAAGGGGCTCTCGGACGCAGACGTCTTAAGGGGAGCCCTGTCGCTGAGCTAAGGCCACAGACCCGGTCCCTTGTGTCCCTTCCGTCTCCCCGTCTCCAAACGAGAGGCGCGGAGCAAGATGGCGGTAGGAGGTGGGTGGGGGGGGGTCAAAGGTGAGAGAGAGAGAGGAGCGACAGATCATCACTCCCATTCGGCACTTAACACCTGGTAGGCTCCACAGGAAATACAGGAAGTGATTTCTGTCAGGTGGGTTATTTAGATTTTTTTGGCAAATCATAAGCTGTTCATCTCATTTTGCATGCAGGGCCATTTTCTTGCATTTCTTAAATGCCACCTCCCTTTCACCTGGTTCAGTCCACAGCTATACAACGCAACAACCCTAAAAGATAAGGCTGAAGGAAAGGAGGACAGGGCAGGGAGGCTGTAAGTGGGTGGGGGGGGGGATGGGGCAATATAAAGGACTTGAACATAGCAGGGTGGTGCATAAGGAGAAGCCCCTCCGCTGTGGCATCTTTACTTTGGCTTTCAGTTTGGAAAAAAAAACCCCAGAAGAAAACAAATGAAGGACAATCGGGGGGGGGGGGGGGTGTTCGAAGGGGCAGAAAAAAAGCGAGCGAGAGAAGAGCTAAACGAAAGCGTATATGGCGGCGGCAGCGCGGAGGCGCCGGTAGCCGCGGGAACGGCGCCTCCGGCCCGGTGTCCGTGTCCCCGCGGGTGAGCGCGCTCCCTGTCCTCCCCCCGTCCCCGCACTATAAGAGCACGCACTTCTTGGGGTTCTTCTTGGCGGCGGGGTAGAGCACGGCGCGCACGGCCTCGGCGAACACCTCCCGCACGTTCTCCTGCAGCAGCGCCGAGCACTCCATGTACTTGACGGCGCCGATCTGCTTGGCCAGCGAGCTGCCCTGCTGCGGCGTGGTGGGGGCCAGGCCCTGCTCCTTCAGCTTCTTCACCGTCTCGCTGTCGGACCGCAGGTCCCGCTTGGTGCCCACCAGCAGGACGGGCACGCTGGGGCAGTGGTGCGACACCTCGGGGTGCCACTTGTGCCGCACGTTGGCGTGCGAGGAGGGGCTCCCGATGCTGAAGCAGATGATGAAGACGTTGGTCTGCGGGTAGGAGAGCGTGCGCAGCCGGTCGTACTCCTCCTGGCCCGCCGTGTCCCACAGGTTGAGGCTGACCGTGCGCCCGTCCACGCTCATCTGCGCGCTGTAGTTGTCGAAGACGGTGGGGATGTACTCTTCGGGGAAGGCGTTGGTCGTGTAGGAGATGAGCAGGCAGGTCTTGCCCACCGCCCCGTCCCCCACCACCACACACTTTATTGTCTGCATCCTTCCTGCATCCACACAGACAGCAGCACCTGGGGAGGACAGAGAGGGGAGGGGGGGGGGGGGGGTCAGCCTGTGGAAGCCAACAGCAAACAAAATGCCTGCAAACAGGCCGGCACAGTGCTCTTCAACAGGCCAGCACAGTGCTCTTCAATAGGCCAGCACATCAGTCTTTAATGAACCAGCACAGCGCTCTTTAATAGACCAGCGCAGTGCACTTCAATGGACCGGCACCGTTTCATTGGAAGGGACGAGTGTCATGTGCAATGACCTGGCATATGATGTTTAAGGACCTGACCTCGTAACCCAACGGCTGCATGTTCGATTCCCAGGTAGGACACTGCCGTTGAACCTTTGATGCAGGTACTTAACCTGCATTGCTGTATAAAATAATTACTTTGTAAAAAAAATTATAATAATAATAAATAAATAATAAAAACTATTTAAAAAGTTGCCCAAGTTGCTCAGGGGAACATGGATCATGGGAGAGACCTCGACTAGCCTCAGTAAAACTTCTGCTACAAATGAGCAGAATGATTTCCAATCCTTCACAGCTCTCCTCAATGGGCCACTAGGTGCTAAAGCTATTTTTAAGAGAACTTTCTAGACGGACTTGGTTTTTTTTAAGGAAATCACTTCAACTGGCAGTATACAGAGAAGAATCTCCAGGGGCCAGAGTTGACTATCACCATTCTAATGCACATGCAATTTCTCCAAAACAGAGTCAATTATTCATGGAAAACAGCAGTCATGTCTGACACATCATCTATAATTTACAGAAATCTTAAACGGGGCACATAAATTAGGGAACCACTAAACCCCGCAATAAACCCCTTTGACTTGTTTTCTTAACCAAGTTGTGCTATTTCCAATACACAAATATTATATTTGGATATAAAGTTTAGCAATTAAACCTTGCAACAACCAAATAACAACTTGTGTTTGTTACCAGGTTAATCATAACAGGACTACAACGTAGGAAGGTTTAATATTTATACGTGCAAAATTTCAGTCGTTTCAGCCAGTCACCTTAAGCAATGCTACTACCATTTTTTCAAGCCGTCACTGTCAGTAAGGTTTTGACAAGTTGTTAGTTTACTTACTAGTTGAGTCTTGCTCTTTCACACAAAGTTTACGCCTCAGCGTTCCCTTGTGTTAACGCTACAATATTACAAGTCCCGGGAAAGTCTAACAATGTAACAATGGATTTCTGAATTATTTTGATAACGGCAATCTACACTGCAGGGTTTAGAGCTACCTTTAGTTAAACGACCCTAAGATTAAAATTTGTGATAAATTACTTAAGCAATAAAGCTGGTTAGCTAACGTTCGTTAAGACCGAGGATTTATATTAGCTAACGTTAGCTGGCTGTCTAGCCAGAAAATTTCAGAAAATATGGACTTCAACAACACAAGAAAATGCCACCAGAGTTGTTTTTATTGTCGGTGTGTTAAGACAGCTAAATTAATGAGATTTTCGGCCAAGTAACATCAGCTGACTAGGTAGATAATATTTCGTATGAAACAGTTGTAGCGGTGTTACTGCCTATTTGGCTAACGTTAGCGAGCTAATCACAGCATTAGAGGCTCGGCGGGTTCACCAGCTTCTTTGAATAAACCGAAAGTTGCTATCTAACAATCTGGAAACGCCTTAGCTAGCAAACGTTAGCTAACGGTTACCGATTGTCGATTAACTGTAGCAAGTTGTTCAATTAACTAGTATCACTGTAACCAAAGCGAAATAGCTGGGTAACCTGACCTGATAGCTAGCGCTAGATAGCTAGCAAGCTAATATTTTGGAGACTAGTTAGCCAAGATAGCTAGCTAGTAAGCTTAGAAGCTGGCAAGCGCTAAGTAACGTTGCCTAGCTAGCGATCTCATAGGAAAATAGCTAACGTTACGTTGGCTAGCAAGCTAGGTGAAGTGATTTGTGATTTTAAAAGTTTCTTTTTTGAATGTATAACTCAGAGAGAAGTAAAACAGCACATAATACAAACTTCAGAAATCGACAGAAGTAAAAACACATTGCTACATAAAACATATAATATTAGCAAATAAAGTAAAGTTTAACTGTCTCACCGCCTCACTTGGGACTCGCGCTCTCTAGCTTCGTTCAGTCAGACCAGACAGAACCGCATCCGGGGAGCTGTCCCAAATAGTGACTACGCATGACTTGATGTGACGCAGAGAACTCTGGAAAATGTAGTATTTTTTTAAGCAGAGCGACTGGAAAGGACACAGTCAAAAAACTATGTGCAAGAAGAAAATGAATTGTTGACGGAATTTGTTGCACTCTGCGTGATTTAACTTCTGACAACCGCGGATAACATGATTATAACGACGATTTAAAAAGGTATGATAACGCAATAAGGAAGTGGTGCACAGAAATATAGTCTACCAGTAGAGGTTAATTGCATTTTTTAAGTTTCTATAAGTTCTTTATCGCTAGGATGGCCATATTTCCGATTTCAGTCGCGCGTTCTGCATGGTACCGCCAGGTGTCATTGTTGACCATAAAGTAAAGACTGAAGTTCGTCAAACAATCCAAAAATGACCAGTTTTACTACTTTTGAGACTGAGAACTGAGAAGCAAAAAGAAGTTCGTTTGGAAAGAGATACTTAAAAACTTACAATGTTTTCACTTTCTGTGCTTTATAACTAAATTGTGATTGATACAGAGGATAACATATAAGAAAGGTCAGGTAACCTAACTGTACAAGACATAAAGGTGGTTGAGACAGTCAAAATGGGAGTATCTGAGATTGGTTTTTGTGTAGCAAAGAAGATACTGCGTGATTAAGCAATGGAGATATGCATGACCTCCACGCAACAGTTTCTGAACATTAATTGCTATGCTGTGCCACTGCCCTTCTGCTGAGATTATACAGAATACCAGTCTCCAGGGTTCAGTTAACTGCTGTGAGAGTTCATCTGATTCTCAGGACCACAGACAGATGGGCATGTTCCATCCTGAAGGTGGTGATTTCCTCACATTCCACTCTGCCGCTCCTTTTGCAGGTGAGCTGAAACTGATAGCCCCTTCCCACACAGAAGCTTTCAATCAGTGTTCACATAAAAGGAAATGGTGGCTTTTGTTATCGAGGCGTGAAAAGTGATTTGCATACTTAACACACAGCCAGAAACTTTCCAGCGTCACCCACACACATGCGGATGCTTGTACATACGCACCCAGCGACCTATAACCAAAGACACTTGAAAACAAAGAGGCTCCAGTTTATTGCTTTTCCCAAGAGTTCTGGCGTCACTCCGGCCCATAAAGAAAACTTTCCCACTGAGACCCTACCACCCCCTCCCCCTCCCTCTATTCTGTGAAGGGATTCTCTGGGATGCTTCTAGTGTCTCCATGACAACCTCTGCGGCCTAGGGGTGCCACTGTCAGAAGATAGAAGAAAGAGAGAGACCTTTGAGTGGAGTTGAGGAACAGGGGGTTGTGGGTAGTCAGAGGAGGAAATGGCCCAGGGAGGAAGTCTCAGGGTCTTGAAAACGAGCCAGCCTCCCTCTCTAAACAAACACTTTGAAAAGTTGTCATGCTGCAGTTGATGTATGTGTGTGTGTGTGTGCTGCCAGCCCAGTTGGGAAGCAATTGTGTAGGTCATGGGCTTGTTCAATAGTAGAGTGCACCAGCAGTCATTGACAGAAGTATGCCAGTTGAGCATTGTGACATAGCGTTTTACCCTTACATGTACCACGTGCCATTTAGTGGATACGTTTTCTCCAGTATTTAATGGGGCAATTTACTTATGAAAGCTACCAATGGCACATTATAGATTTTCTTCTAGGGCCAAAGGAAAAAGCTAATTTGGGTTTCCCACTCCCTTAAGGAGCATTAAGGGGGCCTGGGTCATGTGAAACAAATGTAGTTTCTCTGCGTACCACCTCCATTTACTCTGAGTAAATGCTATCACTGCATTACTTACCAACAAGAAATCCATATGCAATATGAAAGCTCTTTGACCTTAAAATGCTGTATATTTACACTACTTGCATATTAGCTGGATTTATGCTAATACTACAGCCTACAACCCGTAAGTATATAATCAAATTCACATTCTCTGCAATGCTGTTACCACAGTTGAATGTCAACAGTTATGATCATTTTACAAGGCACTTTTGTCAATGTCAGATTCAAGTGTTAAATGAAATATCTTGGTGTAACAAAGGGAACATGCCACATTAGCAGAATGATTGCGATGACCATCTTTATTTTACTTTCTCTTATGTACAAATGTCTGTAATACAAAAATTACACCAGGTAATAATCATTTATTCTGTTAAATTATTTTTTCTTTTTTCAGCAAAAACAATAACAAAACATATCCCACATATAATAATGCAATACATACACCCAGCACCAATCCCTCTTCAGTTTCTAAAGTGCACCAGGAAGAGAAGGTCCCGCGCTGAGAGAGTCTGAGTGTGGTCAGTTCTGTACCTAGTGCTGGGCTGGACCATTAAAGAACGTGTGTGTGTGTTTGCAAAAAATAATAATAATACATGAAGTTTAATGTTCTGACCTTTGAAATGACATTCACATCAAACCAATTGTGCTGAATAAATGCAATTAATTTTCTGTTCTGTCAAAATTCTCATGAGTTGAATGGGTTAGGGCTAAAGACTTTTTAGCCTTTCTTCATGCAGGAAAATCTAGGGCATGAACCTGAAGATGTAGATGGAATGGAACAGTCCTAGAGTATATGGCAAGACAGGAAGAGGTAAAGATAAGACTGGGGCTAAAGCAGGAACTTGGAAAAATTAGAACTGCTCCCCATAACTTACACATGCAGCAAGAGCTAAACCAACAGCCACCTGAACATGTGAGGTCACATTGTACTATCTGCCCTTAGACTTCAGAACATAATCTGATGAAAATCAAGTACTTTGGAAGGCTAGCAAACACGTATAGGCAGAGGAGAATGATGTCAATACACATGCTAGCTTTTAAGTGTTGTACTTCTTTGAGACACCAAAAGCAAATGAATAAGGTCCGATACACAGTGGGGGTAATGCATTTCAGGTATATGCCTGGAGGTATACTGAGGGATTCCCCCAGAGGTGCCCCATTACCTGCACAGGGCCCCCTAGTGGCTGGAGGTAGTAGTAGCTGGACAAGATAGTGCAGTATCCCAACAGTCACATTTTTCCCATATACATAACAGAGGCACTTGGCATGAGAAAGTACAGTGACTCTATTCACAAATCTAAGCAGATGGCAGTAGATAGGGCTAACAATAAAGTCAGTTGCCCCCTCCGCCCCTGTGATTCTGGTGTTCCTCACTTTCACTTGGGAATACAGAGAGGGGGGCGCTCATAGTTCCTGACAATGACGGATGCAGGAGTTCAATATCAGGTGAAGGTTTCTGGAGATGGCACTGGGGGAGGCACAGAAGAAGTGCAGACCTCAAGGAAATGCATTGCCCATCTCTTCAAGCTCAGTTTAAAAGACTGCATGCATACCCAGATACATATAGTTTCCTGTGGATGTATGCACATAAATATATATACATGATATATATACATGTACTTTTACATATATATATATTGGTGTTCACGGTTCACCTCCACATAGGCTGAGAGGCAGACTGGGAGGCAGGCTGAGAGGCAGGCTGAGAGGCAGGACGGGACACCTTGGGCCCAGGCAGTCTTGTCCCTGGGCTCTTGGGCTTGCTGGACTCACAGTTCTTGGCAGTTTTCATAGCTGCAGCAGTGATAACGGCTTTGCGAATGGTCTTAGCGGTGCTGGAGGAGGGGTTCTGAACCGAGCGGGGCGGGGAGGGGGTGTGGGACTCGGAGTTAGGGGCAAGGCGCTTGGTCACACGCAGGGGGGAGCCCCTGACGAACCCACCCGGGACGGCCCCCCCCGCCTTGTCCTTCTCGGGCTTGGTCCTCTCCGGAAGGCCCCGGCCAGGCTTTCCCACCGGATCGGGCGCGACCCGCACTTTGTCCCGCGCGCTGGCGGCCCGTTTGAGTTCGGGCTGGACGGCGGACGGCCGGACGGGCGCGGCCGAGCGCACGGAGGCGCTGCGAGGGGGGGGCAGTCGGGACAGGCGCGCGGGAGGCCCGTCGTCGGCGAGCGCCGACTCCGCCTTGCTGCGGACCCTGGGCACGCCAGGGTTGCCAGGAGACCCCAGTCGTGGCGCCAGGCCCCTTCGCGGTCCCCGGGCCGGGTCCTTGCCGTTGCGGCCGTCGTCCCTGTTCTGGGGGGACTTCGCTCCGTCTCGCTCGTCCGCCTCCCTCTCCTTCCTCCACTTGGAGCAGTGGCTGGGCGCGGGCCGGGGGATGGGTGTGGTCATGCTCTCGTAGGAGCGCAGGCCCCGCACCAGGGTGTGGCACTCCAGAGTCTCGCCCACGCGGGGGTACATCTGATCGCCCCCCCGGCTGGGCGGGTCTGCGTCCTGCGCCAGCAGCGGGACGGGCTCCGGTACCATCGATTCGGGCTGCATGTCCACCTCGGCGGGGCAGGCCGCTCCCAGGCTCCCCTGCTGCCTCAGCACCCTCTCGGACACCAGGCGCAGCAGCCGGGCGCTCTCCACGGACGGCTCGTCGGCCGTCGGATCGCCGCCCTGGGCAACCATCGCTGACGTGCTCTCCGACGGGCTGGGAGCAGGGCCCCAGGCTCTGTGCGCGCTATCAAATGGCAGCTCCGGTGCAGTATCAGCAGAACGCTCCTCTTTCTCAAGCCTGGTGTTTACAGGGAGCTCCTCGCTGCTCAGCCCATGCATCCGGTGCGTAGAGTCGCTGGGTGGGTCTTGTCGGCTGGGTGTGGCGTTTGTAATGAGGTTCGGTAAGCTCGGAAGGGCAACAGTGGTCAGCTCCTGTTGGCTCTGCATTGCGTTAGTGCTCAGTTCCTGTCTGCTGTGTAGAGAATCAGTGTTCAGTACTTGTTTGCTGTGTGTAGTGTCAGGGTACAGTCCTTGTTTGCTGTCCACGGTATCAGTGTTAACGCCTTGTCTGCTGTGTGCAACATTAGCATCCAGTCCTTGCTTGCCGTGTGCAGTGTCCCTGTTCAGCTCCTGCTTAATGCACGCAGTCTCAGCTAGTCCCGGCTGGCTGGGGGAGGTGTCGGAGTTGAGCCGCCCGGAGGCGCTGAACTGGTGCGAGGTCCTCCGGGCCTCATGGTGGCGCAGGCTGCGGCGCTGCCAGGTGTAGCTGAGGCTCTTCTCCAGGGTGCGCTCCAGGTCGTCCTGGCCCTGCCCGAGCCCCAGCTCTGCGCAGGCCGCGATGGAACGGCGCCTCTCTGCGCTCTCCCTCTGTCGCTCCGCCCGCCGCTGCTCCTGCAGCTCACGTTCTGCGTTCTCCTGAGGGGCAGAGACAGAAAGAGGTCAAGGGTCAAAGGTCACTGGAGAGCCACACAGCAGGTCACACAAACTACTGCATTACTGAATGAGCACCACATTTTTATTTAGAAATCCTCATTACTTGAATGGTAAATTTAATTGTGAACCTATTAGGATTGATACAGCAGCAATGATTTTGTTGTGCAATTTTATGCAAGTTCATTTGAAGAAAAACAGTACTTGCAAGTCAACAGTCAAACAACTGATGTATAAAACCTTAAACCTTAAACACATTAAATGTATAGAATGCACTCAATACAGACAGAATGCACTGATGCTGTTATGACAGAAAAATGCTATTTTAGTATAAGATACTTTTATAAATGTAGTCAGTGATAGATAAGGACAAACATGACATGCATGACATATGAATGCACATATGTACTGCACATGTACTGTACGCACACGTGCACACACACACACACACACACTATTCCCACCTGGACAGCTCTCTGAAAGCGATGACAGAAAGAGTAGAAGATGCGGCAGGCCTCCTCGAGCTTAAACATGGTTTCATCCTCACAGAAGAACTCCACCAGGGCCTGGCTGGCCTTCTGCAAAGCCTCCACCTCGGCCTCCACCTCCCCCAACCTCCCCTCTGCACACTGCAGACAGATGGAAACAGATGGTTCCATGATGCAGTGAAACCTGCAATCTGTCTAAAATCTCAAAGGGTAATCCTGCAATGGTCTGGCTTTAGCATTTCAAACACCTCAAATACATTCATCAATTCATAAAAAATCAGCACTGCTTTTCATTTAAAAGGAACAATTTGAAAGAGTCCCATTTATCAGTTTCTCCCTCAGACAGGAGAGGGATACGTCTCCTCCCCGACTCAGTGCTGCCCCCATGAGGTGGTGCAGATAGGGACACAAACCTCCAGGAAAGTCCGCATCTGCTGCTGGATCTCAACTTCTGTCTGAATGTTGGCACGCAGCGCCTCAACCCTGATCCGTAACCGTGAGAGATCCTCCTGCACAGATTCTTCAGACTGCCTGCACAGGTGTAGGGGGATGCGAAGAACTGAGGTTTTTACACTATACTGGAATCCATACTGTATGACACTGGGATCAGTATAATATCAAACTGCTTTTTCATATCTGCACTTCTTTCACCACACACTGTCCCCCCCATGGCAGTTACACTGCCCGTGAGCAAGGTGGCGCTCACGCTGACTATCAGAGCAGGACTAAACTTGTTTTAATGAATCAGGGCAGTACTGACCTGGAGGCTGGACCCACATGGCTCAGTTGACTGGAGAAAGATAATAAGCTTGGGTTCTTCTTCACTGCCTCCTAGGGACAGACACAAACCGGGAGAATTGGTTTTGCAACTAACATTTATCCTGTCGGGTTACTGTGATCACACTTGTATCAAATTACATGGAGAGGTGCACGTCTGGCTTAATTTATTTCAGTCTATGTTCTGCTCCAGGCCACTTTGCTTGTCAAGACTAGTTTTTTCCTCTTTTCAAATGATACAATGTCTCTGCTTTATTCGTATACAGAGAAAAAAAACAACAATCCTAAAATAAAAAATTTCATTTATTTAAAATGTATTTTTTAAATCAACTTAATATTCACTATGCTAAAATTGCATACATGTTGCTTGATAATCAGCAAAAAGCACATTACATCATGTATTAGCATGGCAATTTTGTACCCCCACAGTTCCTACAGATGTACAAATGTAGCAGCTCTTACCATGGCCACAAAGTGTAGCAGATTCATGCCTGGCTTGTTGGCTTTGGTGTCGGCAAGTTTGAGCAGTGAGGCAATGCGGAAGCCAGCTGCATTCCCAGCATATCCTCCCTGCGGGTCACCAGGTACAGGTCAGATAGTGTATATACAGGTGCGCACACAGGCATGTACAGTACATGCACACATTCATATTCACACATACACACACACATACATGCACGTTTGTGCACGTGCACACACACAGAAATGATGGCTCTCCATCTTCATTCTCCAGTCTGTAGAGGCCTACTGCCTCTTGCAGTGAAACCCCAGACTGAGCTAGCGCCGCTGTGGGACACTCACAGCGTTCATGTAGTTCCCGGCCCTCAGAACCAGGTGGAGGATGGAGTGCAGCTCTTGACAGTTTAGCAGCTCTGAGGAGGGAGAGGGAGAAGGAGAGAGACCAATCAATTATGCGTTTGTGACTGCATGGAAAGTTTTCCTACACCTGAAATAATTTCTATTGTAGGTGACAGCCGGGAGCGAGAGGAAGAGAGCGAGGTGGAAAAATAGAGATAACACTGGTTCTTTTCCCCCCGGCACCAATTACACTGACAGTACATCTTACACCTCCCATGACTGCGTATTCATTTCATGTATATAAATCTCAGACAGAGCTGTCAAAACGAAGTAAAATTAGTGTGGATATATGCTTTTATCTTCTTCCAAACGACTTGCTGGAAGCCAGGTTGGCGACCTGCTGTAGCTCCTCCCCACCAAACACCCTACCCCCCCCTACTGAAACTCACCTCTGGCCGCCTCCCCCAGACATCGGGCCGCCACACACAGAGAGGTCACGGCAGGGTCAAACTCCTGCTGCAAGATCATGGCATCCAGGCGCAGCCGAAAACTAAAGGAAAGGAGCAGACAACAGCACAGTTCATATTCCCAAGAGAGCAAAGGGGTGCCAGACATTTGAGTGGGGCACTTCAGCTTAAATGATGCTGTTCGAATGTGCCCAAGTGTGGGGAAAAGCAATTAAAAGTAAATTAAGGTCAATATATTACTCCAATCGGCTGAAAGGGTTGTTGAGTGTCGTCAGTGCTTTGGCAACAGATTTTATTGGTGCGGCCAACAATTCCAGAAAAACAAAGGCCTAAAAAGAGGAAGACGGCAGAGGAGAGACAAAAGACGGGGTTTTTCCAGAGGGAGGGGGAAGTGCAACACCACTCCTGTCTGGATGGGTGCATTCATCCCTCCAGCCAGAGTCGCACAGCTCACACGATTATGTGGTGAGTCTATGGGCTGGCCTGCTCGGCCAGTGAATGGATTCTACCATGGTAGCATAGACGTCTCCCAGTGACAAGCCAGAAACCACACCAAGCTGGGTGACACAGAAAGGAAGCATGCGTAGCTGGGCGGTTTATAAAAGACCGATGACGACAATGCAAAGCCACTACTTTTTTAAACCCTGTAAAAATGGCCCATTGGTATGGAAGGCCCATAAGACAAAGCTGGAAGCAAGGAGGGGAGATGGGGAGAAACGCGTGATTGAAAGAGGAGATGTTACATTGATGTCAGCAAGGAGGAGGTGCTGATTAACTCAGCGAAGCAGAGAAGGAAAGAGAGAGGAGAACAAAGTGGCCAAAACTCATAAGGGACTTCATACATGCCAAAGGGAACAGGAAATCATTGTTTTCTATGAGAGAACAAAAGACTAGGTGTGACGAGCTTCCGTCTCTGTGCCTGGCCAGCTCAGTAGTGCTGCTCAGTACAGTGGTCACTGGGGGCATCTTCTGAGCTCAGGATTTATGAGGGGGAAATGGTAATGAGGTCAGAGCGAGTCAGACCCGGTTAGACCGCAGAGGGCGGGGTTACTGATAACTCAGTCACTGATAAAAGAAAAAAAAAAACCCAAACACGTCACCAACAAGGTTATGGTCAGCTAAGAAAGGTTGCATTTACGTTTTTGCATCCATCAGACACACTTATCCAGAGTGAATAACAGATTACAGATTTTGTTCCATACAATCCAATTAAACAGCCAAATATTTACTGAAGGAAACCAGGTTAAACACCTTGCTCCAGGGTACATTTCAACTGGGAACTAAATGTTTGAGTTGCAAACCTAGTTCTGTAACCATTTTACTACACTGCCACCTACAGGTTTGATACAGGCTTGAAATTTGACTGGAAGCATAAACAGCTCCTATGCCACTTCAACACAAAAACCTTGCTGTTTCCTGGCCACCCTGACTACATCACACAACGTAACATAAAGGACACTGCTGTCCCTGTGTCACAACCTCCAGCCACAAGCCTGAGAGGCGTGTGTGTGTGTAAAGCTGGAGAATACGGGATGCTTTAGCACAGCTGCTGAATACAGACTCACTGTAGGCATTAGCACCATCCTTTCTCATGCATTCAATCATCGCACCCTATCAGTACAGGCTGAGCACATCTGACATACATGCCAGGAACCGCTCTTCACA
The DNA here is from genome assembly GCF_013347855.1 of Anguilla anguilla. Lineage (NCBI taxonomy): Eukaryota > Metazoa > Chordata > Actinopteri > Anguilliformes > Anguillidae > Anguilla > Anguilla anguilla. The sequence continues at coordinate 53,838,637 of NC_049203.1, read as the reverse complement.
GGAACCATAGGCTAGTGTTCCCACTTTGAGGGAAAAGGCAAACTGCATACGTGTTTGAGTAGAGTGGTGCATTTACATGGTGATGGTGTAGTGCGGCGGTTTTGACTGGTGTGTCAGTGGCGCGAGACGCATGAAGGACTGGGGTTCAGTGTAGGACTCACCTGGGTACTTCCACCAGCAGAACCATGAAGAGATCAGGCTCTCCAAGGCGGCTGCGGTCCCCATTGAACAACCGCAGCTTCTTCTCCTGCACAGAACATACGCGTGCAGACAAACAAACAGAGATGTCAAACCTATATCCAACATGCAGACAAACATAGAGGTTTTACCGCACATTTGAAGTTAATAATCCCGATATCCATCACAAGGTTATTTTCTTCATAATTCGTAAAATGTGCATTGCATGTGTATGCCGTAATGGACCATAAATGGGAGTTTCCTGTTTAAAACACGATGACTTATCTTTGGCCAGACTAATGTGCAACAGACTTTCCCCTCGGGGGGACGGATTGGTAACGTCTGATCACAGCTCTGCGGTTTGCACCGACCGGGGCTACAGATGGCCAGATGGGACAGAAAGAGCGGGGGGAGTACCTCTTCGCTGTCGGGCAGAAGTTTGCAGAGCTCGCTCAGTTTCTCGGCCCCGTACCTCTCCCCGGCCCCCTGCCTGATGTCCTGCACAACCTCGCTGGCCGCGCTGCGGAAACAAGGCAACACCCCACACTTGCATGACATCATCCTTCATTCAGCGCAACCAAGGCTTCACGCGGTCTCTGGTGCCGTCTCACAGCCCGGATTTAAACCACAACCCAACAAGTACAGCAATACAGACCCACTGAATATTGGGATTTCTGCAACTCTGATTATTTACACCCCTATACAAATTTCTGATTTTTTCATATGGTTGTGTGCTGTCTGTTTAATGCACTCTGTTCCTCACTAACAAAGCAAGCAGTGCTGCAAAGCTTCAGAAGGCACAGCATATGAACTATTCAACATGACTGTGGCCTCTCATGGGTAACTCCTTAGTTTCCTCCATTTTGGTCTCATCTGAGGGCCTGTCTCTCTCATTACATTACATATTACATTAAAGGCATTTGGCAGACGCTCTTATCCAGAGCGACATACAACAAAGTGTATAACCATAACCAGGAACAAGTATGACGAAAACCCTAGAGAGAAGTACCGGTCCAAGTGCAGGGAACAACCGCATAGTTCAACTTGGACCCTGAAGGTTAAACTGATTAACACTAACACAACGAGAACGGCAACAACGCAGTCTATGGAAAAAAATACAAGCAGTAGTTAAGACAGTTAATGCACCTAAGTCATCTACGAAACAGCTGCCTAGTTACAACCCTAAGCTTACAGTCATTTACAGGGGGGTAGGGAGGGATGGGGAGAGGTGCAGCCTGAAGAGGTGAGTCTTCAGTCGTTGCTTGAAATGGGTCAGTGTCTCAGCTGTTCTGACCTCCACGGGGAGGTCATTCCACCATCGTGGGGCCAGAACAGACAGGAGACGTGTTCTGGAAGTGCAGGTGCGAAGAGGGGGAGGTGCCAGGCGTCCTGAGGTAGCAGAACGGAGGGATCTGGCTGGCAAGTAGGGTTTGAATATCTTGTGGAGGTATGCTGGGGCTGATCCCTTGACTGCCTGGTATGCTAGGACCAATGTTTTAAATTTGATGCGAGCTATAACAGGCAGCCAGTGGAGGGTAGTGAGCAGGGGAGTGGAGGGTAGTGAGCAGGGGTGTGTGCTCACACTGTGTGCCTCTCTCTGGTCACAGCGGTCAGAGCACGGACAAACTGCAGCCTTTATCACCCCACCCCAGCCCCCTTATCTGCCACAGGGCAGGCCCGGGGCGCCATGCTGGCGACGCGGAGGGACGGAAGGACACTGCGCAAACACGCCAGTCTCCCGGCTGGCTGCAAGTCCGGACGTACGCGGCTCACGAATATAATGTATCGTATGACCCGTACAGCCGCAGAAGGGCTTTCTGGGAGAGAAAGTGAGAATGCGGCGGCCGCGCCAAATGCCAAACACCTACTCAATCAGTCTCTCCTCCTACACGCGCAGTCTCCGTTTACACCCCCCCCTTCCATTCTGTGAGCCATTTGATCTCCACTCCTCTATTCAGCTTCTGTCCTTCCATTGCCCTCAATCTACCCACGATGCACTTCTCTCCCTTAGACAGACAGTCTGGCTCTCCAGGTAAAGAAAACAAGGGGCAAGCGTGAACAAACACAGGTGCCGCGGTTTTTATGTCAGTATCCTATTTTTATCTTCACATAAATGAAGCCGCACAACGCCACACACTAAGGGTCACGGAAGGATTAAATTAAAGGTGACCGGATTCCCCGGAGGACTGTGCACATACTGCAGTGAGAAACTACAACAATGGCAATCAGAAAACCCACTGAAATATGGCACCACTGACATTTTTCAGAATAAGTTTGGCTATGTGAAAAGGGGCTGAAATATGGGCTGTCCTGGGGAACACGGGATGACTGGTTACCTTCTAGTAGTTTTATCCACCATCACTTGTGTATGACAATAAGCACTGTTTAGTACAGAAAAGTAGCTGGTAGAATCTGGTCCACATGAGCTCCACCAGGTTCCATGAAAAGATCTCACATTGGGCCCCAACACTCCAGAAAATCTCATGCATTCATATTTTTTCAGGGCCCCTGCCAGTCAGGGCCCTTGGAATCATCCTAACTCTCCCCCCCACCTCTAATAGTGCTCCTGTACATGAGAAGTATTCATGAAAGATGCTGAAGTGGCAGTATACTGTGCATCTGACCACAACATTTTTCTCAGAGCCTTGGCATGTTTTGAAGTACTCTGTCACACATTTAGTTTTCTCTCTAACATGCAGAGCAATGACGGAAGCAATGCAGTAAAACAACAACAAGATTTGTTTTGGTGTACAGTAGCAATTCTGAATTTCCACCACAAGAGGAAATACAGTACAAGTTCTGACAGACAGTCATGGTAATTTTGGGGGAAAGTGCTCTTCAGCTGAAGTGCATGTGCACACAAACACACACACAGTGCATGTGCGGGCACAACAGCAAACCAGCTTTGCAAAGAGTTTAGCTAATTACCAAACACCTTCTAAAACACAAAAACAAACACTGATGTTTGCACACTTAATTAGCAACATTCACAGGCAAAACGCACGTGTTTACTTGTCAGAAATGCAAGGAAAATTTGTTTTTTGCCAGAATGACACAGGCAATTGTACGATACACACAGATTGTAAGATATAATAGAAAGCTTTTCACCC